>NC_036855.1:46533761-46904619 GCF_002910315.2 Salvelinus sp. IW2-2015 | reverse complement strand
AGTCACTTTAACCATATCTACATGTACATACTACCTCAATCAGACTGATTAACCGGTGTCTGTATGTAGCCTCGCTACTTTTATAGCCTCGCTACTGTATATAGCCTGTCTTTTTACTGTTGTTTTATTTCTTTACCTATCTATTGTTCACCTAATACATTTTTTGCACTATTGGTTAGAGCCTGTAAGTAAGCATTTCACTGTAAGATCTAAACCTTTTGTCTTCAGCACACGTGACGAATAAACTTTGATTTGATTTGATGTTGTAGCTTGAAAAAAAAGCATTGGAATTAGAAGTGAAGTGTTTAACCTATTAACCTGCTTCATTATTTATGATTTGATTTGATGTTGTAGCTTGAAAAAAAAGCATTGGAATTAGAAGTGAAGTGTTTAACCTATTAACCTGCTTCATTATTTATGTAGTTGATGTAGTTTATACCAGTTGATGAAGAACATCTCCAATTTCATACATCTTTGAAAATTTGTCTACGAATAAGTAATACAATTACTTCTTAGATTTGATGGAGACATTTTACATCTTAGTACCTTATCAATTTATGATTTGTATCAATGTGGACGAGAGATGGGAGCAGGCACAGAGTATTTTTGCCGAGCAATGCAAAAAGCTGAATCTTTCTGGCAATGGTACCTGCATCTTTGCCTTAATGGCCCTGACTTTCTGGTCTAACTCTTCAACTGACATATCAGAATAGCATTCCCTGACAGACATATTGTGTTCTTTCATCCTTCTGTAAAAAACAGCTAACCGTTACACTGTCATGAAATATGATTATATATTGACTATGAAACAAATAGGGCATGGCCTGCTTATGAGTTGCCATGAAAGAAAGTTAGATGAATTCAACTGAAAATGGCGAGAACAGGCGTTCGTAGCTAAATGGTTTTAGTTAGCTTGAGAATAATAATTGCATGATTTATCATTCTACGGTATGTATGTATGTAATCTAGCAGACTGTTATGACCCGACACTGAATCGTAGGAGCTAACTACTAGCTATGTAGAAGTTGGACGGAAGAACGCCCAGTGCTGTTTACCTGAGATGCCATCATCACACAGTCCTTCTTCGTAGGTGTCCGCTATGACTTCCTTTGTGTCGGAAAGAAAGGCTGAACAGTATTGGTTGAAGCCAAACTGACACTCAAAAAAAAAAAAAAAAAAATGCATAAAGTTTTGTGCTCTATTACAAAATATTTGATTGCATTTTTTTTTATTACTTTGAAGCCTCGTTTTTGCTTTCAGAACAATTATTTTTGATTGAAAAGAAAAAAGTTTTGCTCTCGACAAAAAGACACACATGTACCTCCATAGCATATAACAATTTGCCAGTGAATAACTAGACCTTCATACAACCGAAGGTGATGCCATAGAATGACGAGTGGAAGAGGGCGAGGAACGAGATGGAACAATTTGTTGCAAGTTGGGGAGGGGGGATAATAGCTAATAGCTGTACAATAGACTATTCAACCTTTACTAAAGAATAGTCTCATAGCCGAGCTGGGTGTGAAAACCCCCCTTCTATCACAGACCAGATTTGCCCTAACGACCAAGTGGGAGTTAAAGCACTGATTATGCTTTTGGGTGCCAATGCACTCTGTGTCTCTAACAGACAATGAATGGGCAATATAAACAAAATAATAAACTGATAATTGTGCATGACTTCAAATGAAACAAGCAGGGAGAAGGTTTCGAACCCTCAACCTTCTTGCCCGAAGTCCAGCCTGTAATCGACTGTGCACCAAAAGCATGCTCAAGCCGCAGAGTCGATAGAGTACGTCCTCGCGGTAGCTTGTTACTCAATGTAATAAAGTAATGGCTTTTCAAATAAGTTACCTTACACGTTATGTTGGCTGAAAATGTGTTAGCTACGCTGTCCTTACGAACCACATAGCATATCATTACAGCAGTATGTACCGGTTTGTTAGCTATCTACGTTAGCAGTTAACGTTAGCAGTTATACATCAATCTTGCCCGTATATAAACTATAGGCTATCTAACTACCCAATGTTTATTGACTAGATTATTCCCGTCATTCTTAGCTTAACTAAATGGTATAGTCGTTGTGCGTACTCGATGGACATTCAGGTGCTATCGTAAATTCACACTTCGCTATCTACTCCCGATTTCAGAGCACTCTCGTCTTAGTGTGCCAGAGCGCAGAATAACTGATTCATTTTTGAATGCTCAACACCCGTTAAATATGGCCGGCGTCAGTAAACGTCTGCAAAAAAGCATAATTAAATTGTTTCCAGCAGCACAGTTAGTCACCAATGCTCTGGTTAACACGAAAACTGCCTTACCAGCTCTGCTAGGGCAAGTAAAATGGTCAGAGTGGTCTCATTTGTGTCTGGAAGTAGCCATCAAGCTAGCCAATGTTAGCTTGGATACTTAACAGCCGTTGTGAGGCCAGAACACTCAAATCAACCCTACTCCTCGGCCCGAACATCCAGTGTGTGCTCCGAGAGCGAAACGGTCTGAATTTACAAACTGACAATCTGACAACGCTCTGAATTTATGAGCGCAGGCACTCCAGATTGAATTTAAGAACACACCCAAAGTCCAAAAATGTCTAACTAGTCATTTGTTATGCTAACTAGCTAGCAAGAAGTTGCATAGCAACAGCATCAACTTCCAGGAGAGAAGTAGAGAAGGCTAAGATCAAGTACGCTCAACTGAAAGTTCGGTTATACTACAATTAGGGTGTGGAAATGTTATGCCCCATAGATATTAATTTAGAATCCTCCAATCCTCTTATGCTGTAGCCTACTCCCGACCGTCACGTTGTACAGCGGCATATTTTCTATTCCATCCTAATGGAAACCCTGAGGGTTTCATTTTCGTTTTTCTCGGAATAGAAACACCATAATATTAATCAAATTAATTAAGCCATATACTATGTTATTACAAAAAAGGTTTTAAATTCTCTGGTAATACCAATATGGAAGACTATCAAATGCTTCTCAAAGATGCCCTCTGGTGGTCAGACTAGCACTAACGTGCCATAGAATGCTGCAGCAGCCCGCAAGGTGTGCTGCGGTATGACGCAACTTTTAAAGGAGGAACCACTGTACACATTCCTTTGTCTCATGCCCTTCTGCACATTTCTCACACCTTGCACCCTCCCTCCTACACACTGCTGCCACATACCCATAAGATTGACACCTGTAACACCGTAATGTATTCAGCACATACGCTCGTACAGGATAACTTATATATCCTAACTTCACTTTGTCGGGCAAAGACTCAACTCTTCTGTTTCCCCACTCCCGCCACCCTGTCTGCGTCACATCAAACGACAAGCATCACATACAACGGGAATCTTTCCCCTCAGCTGGTCAACTTTTATATTTACTGCTACCCCAGTTATCACTCCTTTCATTGGTGCCCTTTTCTTGAGAACGAAACAATTAACTTTTCTTGCCCCCATTCATTCAGAGCACATTCTCCCTCTGCCCAACAAAAACACAAACAATTATCACTAGACCACTTCTGGTTACCCCCCCCCCCAATTCCACATGACCCAACTGTTTTTTCACCCACCATGAAACCACAAATGGAACAGCCAAAAGGCAAGAGTCCACTTTTTACATATACTTTACTCCTACTGTCATAGACTCTTCTTTTTCCTGATCCTTGGTGCATACCTAGGTCACCGATAACTTCAGCGCACCTACCACCTCCGATACTTCACCCTCATTCACTGCCATTTCTCCTCCTGTCTTCAGCTCCCTCTGCTTACACTTTCCACCATTCTTCTTTAACAAACCATCTCCCCTTTTTCCACCATTTTTACCTGACTCAAGCTCACCCTCTTCTTCCCTCTCTCCCTTAGATCTCTTCTCACTCTCTTTTTCCCTCCATTCCTCCTCCATTTTCCAAGTATAAATATCCTTATGATAATACTATTGCCCCACTCCTGACACCTATCTTGTTCTTGTTTTCTCTAGGGACTCCATTTCCCTTGCCCCGTGTACACTAGCTTCCCATTCATTTTCAATGGAAGGAAAGCGGTGAGAAGCGGAGAGGGCGTTGCAAACGTGGCGTGTAGCAAGCGGTAAATTGCTGCGTGCTGCTAAGGCCGCCAATTGTAACTCCTTTGTGGGCGTGCTGGCAGCATATAGCAGCACGTTCGATTGTGCGGCAAGAATTCAGCATACCAAGTTTATTTGTATGTAGGCCTGGTTATTAAATTGGTAATTAGTAATATGCTCGAAAACACTCTGGTGACAAACAAACGTTGCTGCCCTGTTCACAATTGTCCACATGGCTGGAAGAACTTATTCAAGTAAGGAAATACATCTTGAAAATGTAAACAAATGATGTGTTATTAGCTAACTAGCTACACTGCAGGCTAACTCAAATGAGCTGCTAAATGAATATATCAATTAGCTAGCAATATTGATATATTTATCACTGTAAAAAACAAACTCCAAATGCATTTGTAGGTAGCTAGCTAACAGCCATGGAGGAGGGTGAAAGGATAATGTTAGCAGCTCCAACTGTCAAAGTGAGAGAGTTGGCTATTCTGGATAGGGCAGGAACTTTTGCGTAGTTCCAGTCCCTAGAAGTGAGGACTGAGATAATAGTAACATAATATTCAGTGCAGTGTAAATTGAGTATAATGAAGTCTGTTTCTTGTGAGGTTTTCTGTCCTCAGATAAAGAGAGCTATGAAAGCCTGTCTACAGATGAAGAGGTCCCAATGAAGAGCAGTGGTTCTCGGTCCTGGGGACTCAAAGGGGTGCACATTTTTGTTTTTGCCTTAGCACTGCACAGCTGATTCAAACAGCTGATTTAATATTTATGTATTCATTTGTGATGCTATCCTTGATATGATCCTGTTATTGACACATGCTACACATGCACGTGTGTGCACATGCATCTATCAATCCAATGTTATCATGATTTGTTATAAGGGATATTATACTTTAGTAATCCACAATTACCTGGTGACGTAAAAGTCTAATAATGACACTATCTTCCATATTCCTACCTTGTAACTGGAGATTCTTTCAAAACGATTGGCTACAGTTACCGTGTAGGGCACTGCAAGGTTGGGTGACCAGGGCCATCTGGGACTGCCTCCTGGAGGAATTCAGGCGTGTGAAGGCTACTTGTGTCCTGCATAACTTCATGAGGATGGACATGAGGAACAGGAGGGGATCTGCAGCTCGCAGTGTGCCAGAGGAGAAAGTCTGGTGCTCAGCAGGATGTGTCAAGGATGGGGTCCAACAACGCAGCAAGAGAGGCAATCCGTGTGCGTGAGATCTTCACCTCCTACTTCTTTGAAGAGGGTGCTGTTCCCTGGCAACACCTTAGACTACACTATGCACAACCAAAGGCTTTTTTAAGAGCCATCCACATTGCAATTAGAGTATTCTTCCATTTACTTAGCTATGTCAACTGAAGTTATTCAATTCCCAGTTTCTCTCCCTTTTCTCTCCCTTTTTTTCTACTTCTCAGGTGAGGGTGCTGTTTAGGTAAGGATGTGATGTCTGCACAAAAACAAAACAGGCTATTTTAAGTCACCCATATTGAAAAAAAAATAAGAATAATTAGACACCCTATAACCCACACCTACACACTCATGTATCAATCTGATTGATGGATTGTGTTCTGCAGTAAGCAGGCTCAGGTGTATAACTGTGGCTACTTCCACCTTCAAAGAATAGGCAAGAGGGCCAACCATGGAGAATAGTAAAACACTTCATTATTTCTATAACTATGCTATATTGTTTGTCCTTGTGCGTCTGTGCATGTATTTCAGTATAAAGTACCCTCCAGTCACTTTGTTTGGACACCAGGTGAGGCCACACACAGATTCCTGTTGAACACACAGATTCCTTTGTTCTCAATAACAGTCTCTCTCCTTCACTTCATCCCTCTCTCCCCTTCTCCCTATGTCCTCTAAGGTTATCAGCTGTGTCGGTGAAACCCCACATCTGAACTGGCTACATAGAGTGCACAGCATGATCAAAGGTGAGAGGTCACTTGGTCAGGTCAACAGGAAGTATTATTAAAGAAATGCTTTACATTGAAATACAGATAGAAATGCAGTAGTCCCCGAGTTAATGATCCAAGGTAAGTTTTGCATTTCACCTCCTGATTATGATGACTGACAGTGTTATATATTTTTTTTAAACACAAGGCTTAAACATGCTCTCTCTCTCTCTCCATCTGTCTCTCGTCTGCAGGAATGTTTTGATGTAAGAGAGGATGCCAACCCCCAGTCCCGTCATCGCCACCTTACCCGCTCTTAAGATAACCTTCGGGCTGACTAGAGCTACTATTATGTAACTGTGATGAACTGAGAGAATATTAGGGTAGCACTGTGACTCATTAATCATATTCTGCCTTCCCTGCTCCTCTGTTCTTTCCCTTTCTGTCTTACACCTCTCTCGCCGCCTCTTTCTTCCTCTGTTTTTATAATGCACAACAGCTGTGCATTGAAGTAAAGATTGAACTTGCATTTATAATATATTGCAATTATAATGCATGTATTTATAACACTTGGATAATGAACTTCTTTCAATAAAGCATTTCACATTCTCTACAGGTTGAAATTAAGTCTCATTTGATGAAATACTACACCGATCCTGTGTTTATCAGATCAATTGTCATGACTTCCACCGAAGTCGGTTCCTCTCCTTGTTCGGGTGGCGTTCAGCGGTCGGCGTCACCAGTGTTCTAGCCATCGTCGATCCACTTTTCATTTTCCATTTGTTTTGTCTTGTTTTTCTACACACCTGGTTCTCATTTCCCTCATTAAGTGTTGTGTATTTAACCCGCTGTTCCCCCCATGTCTTTGTGCACATGGTTGCTGGTGCGCATCGGGTTTTGTACCCATGTTGGTATTTTCTTTATGCCGTTGGTTTTGAAATTAAACTGCTCCGGCTATTACCTAGTTCTGCTCTCCTGCGTCTGACTTTACTGCCACCAGTTACGCACCCCTTACATCAATGCATATGAAGGAAATTAGATATTGAGATGAACGTGTTTTAGAGTATTTACATGATGCATAGGAAGTGTAGTGTACTGTTTCTTATATTCTATTTCTGTATATATTTACATTTACATTTAAGTCATTTAGCAGACGCTCTTATCCAGAGCGACTTACAAATTGGTGCATTCACCTTATGACATCCAGTGGAACGGCCACTTTACAATAGTGCRTCTAAATCTTTTAAGGGGGGAGGGGTGAGAAGGATTACTTTATCCTATCCTAGGTATTCCTTAAAGAGGTGGGGTTTCAGGTGTCTCCGGAAGGTGGTGATTGACTCCGCTGTCCTGGCGTCGTGAGGGAGTTTGTTCCACCATTGGGGGGCCAGAGCAGCGAACAGTTTTGACTGGGCTGAGCGGGAACTGTACTTCCTCAGTGGTAGGGAGGCGAGCAGGCCAGAGGTGGATGAACGCAGTGGCCTTGTTTGGGTGTAGGGCCTGATCAGAGCCTGGAGGTACTGAGGTGCCGTTCCCCTCACAGCTCCGTAGGCAAGCACCATGGTCTTGTAGCGGATGCGAGCTTCAACTGGAAGCCAGTGGAGAGAGCGGAGGAGCGGGGTGACGTGAGAGAACTTGGGAAGGTTGAACACCAGACGGGCTGCGGCGTTCTGGATGAGTTGTAGGGGTTTAATGGCACAGGCAGGGAGCCCAGCCAACAGCGAGTTGCAGTAATCCAGACGGGAGATGACAAGTGCCTGGATTAGGACCTGCGCCGCTTCCTGTGTGAGGCGGGTCGTACTCTGCGGATGTTGTAGAGCATGAACCTACAGGAACGGGCCACCGCCTGATGTTAGTTGAGAACGACAGGGTGTTGTCCAGGATCACGCCAAGGTTCTTAGCGCTCTGGAGGAGGACACAATGGAGTTGTCAACCGTGATGGCGAGATCATGGAACGGGCAGTCCCTTCCCCGGGAGGAAGAGCAGCTCCGTCTTGCCGAGGTTCAGCTTGAGGTGGTGATCCGTCATCCACACTGATATGTCTGCCAGACATGCAGAGATGCGATTCGCCACCTGGTCATCAAAGGGGGGAAAGGAGAAGATTAGTTGTGTGTCGTCTGCATAGCAATGATAGGAGAGACCATGTGAGGTTTATGACAGAGCCAAGTGACTTGGTGTATAGCGAGAATAGGAGAGGGCCTAGAACAGAGCCCTGGGGGACACCAGTGGTGAGAGCACGTGGTGAGGAGACAGATTCTCGCCAGGCCACCTGGTAGGAGCGACCTGTCAGGTAGGACGCATCCAAGCGTGGCGCGCGCCGGAGATGCCCAACTCGGAGAGGGTGGAGAGGAGGATCTGATGGTTCACAGTATCGAAGGCAGCCGATAGGTCTAGAAGGATGAGAGCAGAGGAAGAGAGGTAGTTTAGCAGTGCGGAGCGCCTCCGTGATACAGAGAAGAGCAGTCTCAGTTGAATGACTAGTCTTGAAACCTGACTGATTTGGATCAAGAAGGTCATTCTGAGAGAGATAGCGGGAGAGCTGGCCAAGGACGGCACGTTCAAGAGTTTTGGAGAGAAAAGAAAAAGGGATACTGGTCTGTAGTTGTTGACATCGGAGGGATCGAGTGTAGGTTTTTTCAGAAGGGGTGCAACTCTCGCTCTCTTGAAGACGGAAGGGACGTAGCCAGCGGTCAGGGATGAGTTGATGAGCGAGGTGAGGTAAGGGAGAAGGTCTCCGGAAATGGTCTGGAGAAGAGAGGAGGGGATAGGGTCAAGCGGGCAGGTTGTTGGGCGGCCGCCGTCACAAGACGCGAGATTTCATCTGGAGAGAGAGGGAGAAAGAGGTCAGAGCACAGGGTAGGGCAGTGTGAGCAGAACCAGCGGTGTCGTTTGACTTAGCAAACGAGGATCGGATGTCGTCGACCTTCTTTTCAAAATGGTTGACGAAGTCATCTGCAGAGAGGGAGGAGGGGGGGGGGAGGAGGATTCAGGAGGGAGGAGAAGGTGGCAAAGAGCTTCCTGGGGTTAGAGGCAGATGCTTGGAATTTAGAGTGGTAGAAAGTGGCTTTAGCAGCAGAGACAGAAGAGGAAAATGTAGAGAGGAGGGAGTGAAAGGATGCCAGGTCCGCAGGGAGGCGAGTTTTCCTCCATTTCCGCTCGGCTGCCCGGAGCCCTGTTCTGTGAGCTCGCAATGAGTCGTCGAGCCACGGAGCGGGAGGGGAGGACCGAGCCGGCCTGGAGGATAGGGCATAGAGAGTCAAAGGATGCAGAAAGGGAGGAGAGGAGGGTTGAGGAGGCAGAATCAGGAGATAGGGGAGAAGGTTTGAGCAGAGGGAAGAGATGATAGGATGGAAGAGGAGAGGGTAGCGGGGGAGAGAGAGCGAAGGTTGGGACGGCGCGATACCATCCGAGTAGGGGCAGTGTGGGAAGTGTTGGATGAGAGCGAGAGGGAAAGGGATACAAGGTAGTGGTCGGAGACTTGGAGGGGAGTTGCAATGAGGTTAGTGGAAGAACAGCATCTAGTAAAGATGAGGTCGAGCGTATTGCCTGCCTTGTGAGTAGGGGGGGAAGTGGAGAGGGTGAGGGTCAAAAGAGGAGAGGAGTGGAAGAGAAGGCAGAGAGGAATGGTCAAAGGTAGACGTGGGGAGGTTAAAGTCGCCCAGAACTGTGAAGGTGAGCCGTCCTCAGGAAAGGAGCTAATCAAGGCATCGAGCTCATTGATGAACTCTCCGAGGGAACCTGGAGGGGCGATAAATGATAAGGATGTTAAGCTTGAAAGGGCTGGTAACTGTGACAGCATGGAATTCAAAGGAGGCGATAGACAGATGGGTAAGGGGAAAAAGAGAGAATGACCACTTGGGAGAGATGAGGATCCCGGTGCCACCACCCCGCTGACCAGAAGCTCTCGGGGTGTGCGAGAACACGTGGGCGGACGAAGAGAGAGCAGTAGGAGTAGCAGTGTTATCTGTGGTGATCCATGTTTCCGTCAGTGCCAGGAAGTCGAGGGACTGGAGGGAGGCATAGGCTGAGATGAACTCTGCCTTGTTGGCCGCAGATCGGCAGTTCAGAGGCTACCGGAGACCTGGAACTCCACGTGGGTCGTGCGCGCTGGGACCACCAGATTAGGGTGGCCGATGCCACGCGGTGTGGAGCGTTTGTATGGTCTGTGCAGAGAGGAGAGAACAGGGATAGACAGACACATAGTTGACAGGCTACAGAAGAGACTACGCTATGCAAAGGAGATTGGAGTGGCAAGTGGACTACGCATCTCGAATGTTCAGAAAGTTAAGCTTACGTAGCAAGATCTTATTGACTAAAATGATTAAGATGATACAGTACTGCTGAAGTAGGCTAGCTGGCAGTGGCTGCGTTGTTGACTTTGTAGGCTAGCTGGCAGTTGTTGACTTTGTAGGCTAGCTGGCAGTGGCTGCGTTGTTGACACTACACTAATCAAGTCGTTCCGTTGAGTGTAATAGTATCTACAGTGCTGCTATTCGGGGGCTAGCTGGCTAGCTAGCAGTGTTGATTACGTTACGTTGCGTTAAAAGAACGACAATAGCTGGCTAGCTAACCTAGAAAATCGCTCTAGACTACACAATTATCTTTGATACAAAGACGGCTATGTAGCTAGCTATGTAGCTAGCTACGATCAAAACAATCAAACCGTTGTACTGTAATGAAATGAAATGGAAATGTGATACTACCTGTGGAGCGAAGCGGAATGCGACCGGGTTGTTGAGTGCGGAGTTCTATTCGGTAGACGTTGGCTAGCTGTTGGCTAGCTAGCAGTGTCTCCTACGTTAAGGACGACAGATGCTGGCTAGCTAACCTCGGTAAATTAAGATAATCACTCTAAAACTACACCACTTAAACTACACAATTATCTTGGATACGAAGACAGCAAAGACAACTATGTAGCTAGCTAACACTACACTAATCAAGTCGTTCAGTTGGGTGTAATAGTTTGCTACAGTGCTGCTATTCGGTAGACGGTGGACGTTTGCTAGCTGGCTAGCTGCTGGGCAGATGGCAGATAGCAGTGTAGACTGCGTTAGGACGACGAAATACGATAATTACGCAATTATCTTTTGATACAAAGACGGCTATGTAGCTAGCTAAGAAGAAATTGCTAAGATTAGACAAATTAAACCGTTGTACATAATGAAATGTAATGAAAAGTTATACTACCTGCGGACCAAAGTGCTGCTATTCGGTAGACGGTGGACGTTTGCTAGCTGGCTAGCTGCTGGGCAGATGGCAGATAGCAGTGTAGACTGCGTTAGGACGACGAAATACGATAATTACGCAATTATCTTTGATACAAAGACGGCTATGTAGCTAGCTAAGAGAGAAATTGCTAAGATTAGACAAATTAAACGTTTGTACTAATAATGAAATGTAATGAAATGTAATGAAAAGTTATACTACCTGCGGACCAAAGTGCGAAGTGCGACCGCTCGCTCCAGCTCGCTCCAAACCCGGTTGAATATGACCGGTGTCAGTTAACGTCAGTTAACGTCGGCAAAAACGCTTTCCTGACTGACTGCGTGTATTGGTTCCTGACTTCCCTGAACAGTTGCATATCGCGGGGACTATTCGATGCTATTGCAGTCCGCCACAGGATGTTTTTGTGCTGGTCAACGGCAGTCAGGTCTTTATATACATAAATTACAAATCAGCCTTTAACTAGTTAAATCATGTTTCTAGTCTATTGCATAGTAACAATGTGTAACCACCGATGTCCCAGGACCAAAATTGGTAATCGTAATACATACATGCAGACACAGCATAATTCCAAGACTGGAATTTGATACTCCTGGTATTGGATATGACTGAAAAATAATCTCAAAGACATTCATACCTGAACTGCACCTTTATTTGCTAAGGTAGAGTACATCATCAGTGAACATATTAAATGTATAGGCTACAATGTGGGGATCTCATGCATGGTAATATCTACATGTACAGTATATACGACTTGCATCCTTGGCACAAAGTTATATTATATTCTACTCAACCATAGGCTTAATTAATGTCCTTCAGACTGTTTTAAGCTTGATACCACTGGCTATGATAGCTGAGGTTCATAGCTAGGTTCTGAACTAATATGTATACCAAATGTTTTAGGGTCCATACACAGATCGGCTACATAGCTAGCTACACATCCATTGGCATACAGGTATTTTTTATCCTGTATGTCAGTTTGAGTTGGCGGGCGGCATCTGACCGCGCTAACTAGGCATACGTCAATAAGTGGGCAGGGACTGGTCATATTTGATGTAAATCACATAAATTCAGACATTGCTGTGAATGGAGCACTGTCAAACGTTAAAATAGAAAGAGATTATAGACATTGATTTGTGTGGCTGAATTTTAGTAGATGTATAATCATCTCACGATCGACTGGCAAGCACTCAGCGATCAACCAGTAGATCGACTTGTTGGGCACCCCTGCCCTAAAACACTAAACGACCAGAATTACAATTTCATACTCATGTCACAACACCCATAAAGGTAATGTTGGCTAATGTTAGCTAGTCAGCTAGCTTGCTAAATCGCAATTTTTGTAAATTAACTTTATGATAAAAAAAATGCAGAATTGTTTGTCTCTACATTAACTAACATATTCCTCTGAACTGTTAATTTTTTTGCATGATTTGTTATGACGTTATAATCACTTACATTTGCTTCCATCCTAGTATTTTTGTCAGCCATCTTTGCTGAAGAAAGTCTCCAGCCTTGGGTTGTTCAATGGTTTAGGGACTCGTGAAACAACCAGCAAACCAGGCGGTCGTCTTGTGAAACAGTGGATGTAAAGAATCTAGCTAGCTAAAGCATTTACTGCAAATTAAATGTACAATTTTGTAAGCTTGCCTTGCTGATATTTGCCATGCAATGCAGATGAAGTTACTTAGCTAGCTAACTATTTTCTTGCTTATTGTGCAGTGGAGGATAAAAAATACCTGTATGCCAATGGATGTGTAGCTAGCTATGTAGCCGATCTGTGTATGGACCCTAAAACATTTGGTATACATATTAGTTCAGAACCTAGCTATGAACATCAGCTATCATAGCCAGTTGTATCAACTTCAAAACAGTCTGAATGACATTAATGAAACCAATGGTTGAGTAGAGTATAATATAACTTTGTGCCAAGGATGCAAGTCATATATACATGTAGTTATTATGCATGGGATCCCCACATTGTAGCCTGTACATTTAATATATTCACTGATCATGTATTCTGCCTTGGCAAATAAAGGTGCAGTTTAGGTATGAATATCTTAGATACATTTTCAGTCATATCCAATACCAAGAGTATCAAATTCCAGTCTTTGAATTATGCTGTGTCTGCATGTATGTATTGGAATTATACACTTCAACAGTGTTTACCAATTTTGGTCCTGGGACCAAATTCAAATAAAATTCAAATAAAATACAATTGCATTGGTCACATACACATGGTTAGCAGATGTTAAAGCGAGTGTAGAAAAATACTTGTGCTTCTAGTTCCGACAGTGCAGTAATATCTAACAAGTAATCAAACAATTCCACAACAACTACATTATATACAGTTGAAGTCTACATACAGCTTAGCCAAATACATTTAAACTCAGTTTTTCACAATCCCTGACATTTAATCCTAGTAAAAATTCCCTGTTTTAGGCCAGTTAGGATCACCACTTTATTTTAAGAATGTGAAATGTCAGAATAATAGTTGAGAGAATTATTTATTTCAGCTTTTATTTATTTCATCACATTCTCAGTGGGTCAGAAGTTTACATACACTCAATTAGTATTTGGTAGCATTGCCTTTAAATTGTTTAACTTGGGTCAAACGTTTCGGGTAGCCTTCCACAAGCTTCACACAATAAGTTGGGTGAAATTTGGCCCATTCCTCCTGACAGAGCTGGTGTAACTGAGTCAGGTTTGCAGAACTCCTTGCTCACACACGCTTTTTCAGTTCTGCCCACACATTTTCTATAGGATTGAGGACAGGGCTTTGTGATGGTCACTCCAATACCTTGATTTTGTTGTCCTTAAGCCATTTTGCCACAACTTGGCAAAATGCTTGGGGTCATTGTCCATTTGCAAGACACATTTGCAACCAAGATTTAACTTCCTGACTGATGCCTTGAGTTGTTGCTTCAAAATATCCACAATTTTCCTGCCTCATGTTGCCATCTATTTTGTGAAGTTCACCAGTCCCTCCTGCAGCAAAGCACCCCCACAACATGATGCTGCCACCCCCGTGCTTCACGGTTGGGATGGTGTTCTTGCAAGTATCCCCCTTTTTCCTCCAAACATAAATATGGTCAAACAGTTATATTTCTGTTTCATCATACCAGTGGACATTTCTCCAAAAAGTACAATATTTGTCCCCACGTGCAGTTGCAAACCGTAGTCTGGCTTTTTAATGGTGGTGTTGGAGAAGTGGCTTCTTCCTTGCTGAGTGGCCTTTCAGGTTATGTCGATATAGGACTCGTTTTACTGTGGATGTAGATACTTTTGTACCAGTTTCCTCCAGCATCGTCACAAGGTCCTTTGCTGTTGTTCTGGGATTGATTTTCACTTTTCGCACCAAAGCACGTTCATCTCTAGGAGACAGAACGCGTCTCCTTCCTGAGCGGTATGACGGCTGCGTGGTCCCATGGTGTTAATACTTGGGTACTATTGTTTGTACAGATGAACGTGGTACCTTCAGGCGTTTGGAAATTGCTTCCAAGGATGAACCCGACTTGTGGAGATCTACCTTTTTTTTCTGAGGTCTTGGCCGATTTTTTTTTCTCCCCCCCATGATGTCAAGCAAAGAGGCACTGAGCTTGAATGTAGGCCTTGAAATATATCCACGGGTACACCTCCAATTGACTCAAATGATGTCAATTAGCCTATCAGAAGCTTCTAAAGCCATGACATAATTTTCTGGAATTTTCCAAGCTGTTTAGCGGCACAGTCAACTTAGTATATATAAACTTCTGACCCACTGGAACTGTGATACATTGAATTGTAAGTGAAATAATCTGTCTGTAAGCAATTGTTGGAAAAATTACTTGTGTCATGCACAAAGTAGATATCCTAACCGACTTGACAGAACTATAGTTTGTTAACAAGAAATTTGTGGAGTGGTTGAAAAACGAGTTTTATTGACTCCAACCTAAGTGTATGTAAACTTCCGACTTCAACTGTATATGTTCAAGCTGGCTCAGCTCCGTCAGCGGATGTGACATGTGGCGCTTCCTGACAGACCGTCACAGCAAACTTGGCCCTCACTTCATGCACCTTCTCGTCATGGATCAGTGGGCACCTTTCCTTCTTTAATGTATTTTTCAAAGTCCGATACAAGCGTCCTATAACCAAGGACTAGTTAACTTGGTGATACTGAAATTAATTTAGTTTTTGTAAATGATGAAACATACATACTGTATTTCTCTGTACTTACATAACCAGATCCCATTTTATCCTTCATGAAGGGATATCTGGTGACAAACAGGAAAATAACCTATATTGTTTGCTGCTAGAATACTTTGTGGGAAACTATATAATTAGTGAAACCTGTACAGAATTGCATATTATGTATGGTAGGCCACATAATAGTTGTCACGCCCTGGCCATAGAGAGGCTTTTCTTCTCTATTTTGGTTAAGCCAGGGTGTGACTTGGTGTCACGATCGTCGTATTGTGGAAGAGAGGAGGACCAAGGCGCAGCGTGATAACAATACATCTTCTTTTATTGAAGACGAAAAATGAAGACCACTATACAAAACAATAAACCGACGACCGTGAAGCTATAGAACAAATAGTGCTGACACTAAACACTACACATAGACAATCACCCACGAACTACCTAATGAATCTATGGCTGCCTAATAAATATGGTTCCCAATCAGAGACAACGATAGACAGCTGTCTCTAATTGAGAACCAATCTAGGCAACCATAGACATACATACACCTAGACTAGACACTGCCCCATAAACATACAAAACCCCTAGACAATTCAAAAACACATACATCCCCCATGTCACACCCTGACCTAACTAAAATAATAAAGAAAACAAAGATAACTAAGGCCAGGGCGTGACACTTGGGTGGGCATTCTAGTTTCTTTATTTCTATGTTTTCTATTTCTTTGTGTTTGGCCGGGTGTGGTTCTCAATCAGAGGCAGCTGTCTATCGTTGTCTCTGATTGGGAATCATACTTAGGCAGCCTTTTCCTCACCTGTGTTTGTGGGAAGTTGTTTTCTGTATAGTTTTAGTTACCTTACAGAACTGTTCGTTTTTCTCTTTGTTATTTTTGTTCTAGTGTTCTGATTTAATAAAATATCATGAACACGTACCACGCTGCGCTTTGGTTCAGTCATTTCCAGGAAGAGGAGCGTGACAATAGTCGGTCCATTTTCCAATAAAACTTACAACATGCAGTCTATAAGAATAATCCAGTTGAATTACATAGTTTAGCTGCTGAGTCTAATCATACAGTGCCTGAAGGAGTGTTGTTTTCAATTTGGTTCTTTGAGGAGCTGTCACAGTTTAGTGTGAACCCCTTTTAACTCCAACCAACACAGGATTTAATGTTAAGCACACAACCCCAACACAGAAGACCAGGACAGTTAAGTATGCGCAAGGTAAGTTTTATTTTAAATTCATGAGTGAACATGGATCGGAGCCCGTTTCCCAACCTCCCACAGCCGACTGCACTATTTCCCGGACTGTGTCAACACAATAGAGCCTCCCCTCAGGAAGGTTACACTCCTCCTGACTCCCTCAGGTAAATATCAGGCATGGAAAAGTGACACTGCACACTGAATTATTCTGATTTGTGAGGAGTATGCAATTAAGGTTTTCCCATTGACTACCTGCATATCACTAAAATTAGTCATCAATGAAGCAAATGTTACAGGGCTGGGCAGGCTAGTGCTAAATGGTTCATCAAATGCATTAAAACCAATATATCGGCAGCATTTCAACATTATGCTAGAATATTTTCATTAGATACAGTATATAGGCATAGGCTAGCAGTTTACCACACAAAATATGAGAAGATTAACTTGATCAAAAATGTTTCTTTTAAGAAGAAAGAACAGAATATTTAAGAAGGAAGATGCACATTAGCTCCATTCTGAACACTTACAAATTAATGGTATGTATTGATTTTTGAAGAATATAACTTAAATGCCTCATGGGCGTAGTTCAACTGTCATACCTCACATCAGAACCCAAAATATACACCTGTTTAACTCCATTGTTTGTAAACAAAGTATATGTACAGTAAACCAACACTGCTTACATTTCTCCAGTCCCATCGCTCAGATTGTTACGGATTCCCCTGTGCTAGTCCACTACATTTTTATATTTCAGAGTCTGTTGCCCTTTCAAGAATCGAGCAGCGGACCCTGAACAATTGCAGGCCAAGGCCGAGAGTGTGAGTGAGTCCAGGAAAACGTAGCACATCCAGTTTAGAGATCTCAAATCAAAAGTTGCACAGCCTGGTCTGTGTGCAACATTAAAACCAGGCTTGGTATGTGTGTTTGTGTGTGTATTACTGCTCACTTGCAGACAGAGCACACCAGGCCGGCGCCACGGTCAGCTGCCTCAGTGTATTGGTGCTACTCATAAATGTTTTTTGTTGTTGTTGCAATTACTCAGGAGACCAAAACTAGTCTATCAGAACCACCCAACAACTTCGTTGGCAGAGTCGTTCTACACAACCACATAGACGAAACACCCTGCACCCCTAAAATATGAAATTTCCTCCTGGTCTACACCTACCCCACCTACAGTATATGTAGTATTTTAATGCTTGCTACACACTCACTCCTCTCATATCATGATACCTCTAGAAACTACTTTCTTGGACACTCACTGCAACTTACCTCCACCACGAACTGCTGCAAATACTGTGTGTACAGTCTATTATCTATGTTGTTGCACTTGTTGTTCATCTGCACTACGAGGTCCTGTTCGTCCAATGTACCATGTGTACCATGTGTATTGTTATGTAACTGTATGTGCCATCAAAGACACCAAGTCAAATTCCTTGCAGAAAGAACTTTAATATACGTGATCAATAAAGGTGATTATTCATGCTCTGTCTACCCATCATTCTACATCTTGTATATTTACTTGAAATCGGCAGGTCTCCTGATGGCAACCTCTTTGTTGCTGTTGTCCAACAGCATGAAGTTGGAGGGGATGTGGGTGGCAGCAAACTTCTCCATGTTGGCCCCTAGATCAACAGCTTCAGCTAATTCCAATGTGTAAACAAAGTTTATTAGGTCTTATTTTGACACTCATGTGCCTCATTGCATACATGGAAAACATTGTAGAACACTGTAACATGATTAATGTTAGCAATTACTCCATATATATACTCTTGCTTGCGTATTACCCACATGTTTTCTTCTTTTGGCTCTGTACTCACGCACTCTGGATTTAAAGTGCAGACAGTGAGCTTTAATTTGAAGGTATTTTCATCCCTATTGGGTGAACCATTTAGAAAGTACAGCACTTTATAATAATGCATTGTGTCATTTTAGAGTCACTTTTATTTTAAATAAGAATAGAATGTGTTTCTAAACACTTCTATATTAATGTGGATGATCCATGATTACGTATAGTCCTGAATGAATCGTGAATAATGATGAGTGAGAAAGTTAGATGCACAAATATCATACCATCACCAAAATGCTAACCTCCCCTGTTATTGTAGTGGTGAAAGGTTAGCACGTCTTGGGGGTATGACATTTCTGTGTCTGTAACTTTGACTCGTCATTATTCACGATTTATTCAGGACTATCCGTAATCATGGTAGCATCCACATTAATGTACAAGTGATAAGTAACATATTATATTCTTATTTAGAATAAAAGTGACTCCAAAATGACACAATACATTATTTGATATGGATTTCTATTTGGCACAAAATTATATGAATCACAACTAAAACAAACAGCAAATGCATCCAACAAGTTTATAAAGTCACAAACTTGTTGTTATCATTGCGTGCCAGGAATTTGGGACCAAATAATAAACTTTTGACTATTTTAATACTCATATAAATGAATTTGTCCCAATACTTTTGATACCCTAAAATGGGGGGACTTTGTACAAAAAGCACTGTAATTTCTAAATGGTTCGCTCGATATGGATGACAATATCCTCAAATGAAACACCTCATAGTCATTGTATCAATTCAAATCCAAAGTGCTGTAGTACAGAGCCAAAACAGCAAAAATGGGTCACTGTCCCAATAATTACGGTGGGCACTGTAGTCCTCTTTAAAAGGAACCTTTGAATGTGGACTCAACTCTTTTGCCATCTCACTTCACCTATTTTGTGGTTCAAGTCATCTTTGCATTCACATTGCTATGTTTAAAAAGGAACAAAATCTTTTTCCCAACATTCACTCAATGCACTCTGGGTTTTTACAAAGTGCAGGACAAGCCATTCAATCAGAATGTGTTATTGGACAGCTAGATATATCTACTTGTATTTTGGAAGCTAATAGATTGCATTTAGTTAAAATATGAGACATAATACTTGTAAACAGAAGATAATATTAACATGTAAATATTATTGGTAACAGAATAAATAGAACAATAACTGCTGATTAAATAATGTTGTAATTGAAAATTGTACACCCAATGTAGGCTACTGCCCCTTTAAGAGCTATAATTGATTTTCTACCTTAAGTTGCAATTATCACAAAATGTTTTCTTCTCACAGTGTTTAAACCCCACAATCGAATAAACAGCTTATGAAGCCCTCTTAGCCTACAGTATAGATCACATATGGCAAACAAATTGTAACGGCAGCCTTCCTCCTCTTCGTCTGAAGAGGTGTAGCAGGGATCGGACCAAGACGCAGCGTAGTCTCAACATATTTAATAAAGACGAATAAACGTGAACACTTACAAAACAAAATAACAAATGTGGCAAACCGATACAGCCCTATCTGGTGCAGAGAAAACACAAAGACAGGAAACAACCACCCACAAAATCCCAACACAAAACAAGCCACCTAAATATGATTCCCAATCAGAGACAACACAAAACACCTGCCTCTGATTGAGAACCATATTAGGCCAAACATAGAAACAGACAAACTAGACACACAACATAGAATGCCCACCCAGCTCACGTCCTGACCAACACTAAAACAAGTAAAAGACACAAGAACTATGGTCAGAACGTGACACAAATAATATTGAACTAAAAACCACACATATTTTGGATTTTCTTTGCATACTTGACAATGGCTAATCAATCTGCAAAAACAGAACATGTTTTTTCCGAACCTACACATCCTCATCTCTCTTTTGTGGCACCAGCATGAGGTTTATGGCAAGGGAAACGGTGTTGAAGTACTCTAGTGTGTGGTGCAGTAATAATGACAAGCGAACCTGGGGAGCTTTGTGTTTACGTTGTCATAAAAAAGAAACCAGACCACGGAATTCAAGCCAACCAGACTCAGACCACCTCTAGAGATGGTCTCAGTTCAGTTCACTTTGGGGAGGTGGACATGGTAGCTGGTGAGGTGGACATGGTAGATGGGGATGTAGACATGTGTAACGGATGTGAAATGGCTAGCTAGTTAGCGGGTACGCGCTACTAGCGTTTCAATCAGTTACGTCACTTGCTCTGAAACCTAAGTAGGGTTTCCCCTTGCTCTGCAAGGGCCGCGGCTTTTGTGGAGCGATGGGTAACGACGCTTCGTGGGCGACTGTTGTTGATGTGTGCAGAAGGTCCCTGGTTCGCGCCCGTGTCGGGGCGAGGGGACGGTTTAAAGTTATACTGTTACATTGGTGCCGTGACCCCGGATCACTGGTTGCTGCGGAAAAGGAGGAGGTTGAAAGGGGGGTGAGTGTAACGGATGTGAAATGGCTAGCTAGTTAGCGGGTACGTGCTACAAGCGTTTCAATCAGTTACGTCACTTGCTCTGAAACCTAGAAGTAGTGTTGCACCTTGCTCTGCAAGGGCCGCGGCTTTTGTGGAGCGATGGGTAACGACACTTCGTGGGCGACTGTTGTTGATGTGTGCAGAAGGTCCCTGGTTCGCGCCCGTGTCGGGGCGAGGGGACGGTTTAAAGTTATACTGTTACACATGCTTGCAATGAGCTTTATGAAACAGCCTAGAAGGCAGCATCCTGAATTATCAATGTCTAAGGCTGCTATTGAATCTGATCAGCCTGCCGGGAATTAAGCTAAACTCACTGGATCATATATGCATCAGCTTATAAGGCGCTGACTGCTAAACTGTCTGCAAAGAGCTTTGCCTATGAAACAGCCTAAAAGGCAGCATTCTGATTTTATCAGCCTTGGAGGCTGCTGTTGAATCTGATCAGCCTGTCCGGAATTACCCATTCTGTAAACGTAACTATTTCGACAAAATTATCCCTTATAATTATACACACAAGTTATGCAAGCTAATAACCTGCATAGATAGCTAGCTGACTTGGAAGCTAACATAACAAGACCACCTAGCTAGCTAACTAAAATCTTTGCCAGTGTGTGTGCGCGTGTGTATGCCACGTGCCGCTCCCCTTCCCGAAGCTTAGGCTACTGTAGCTTACAGACATTACAAGCATGATTCAGAAATTATTTTATTAAAGAAGAATGGATACACTTTTTCAATGCTAGTAACGGATACTATAGATATCGTATTTCACATTGGATTTATTAACTACAAAACGGACATGTTTTAAAATTCTAGTGCCGCTCCGCACACACAAGCTTCGCTCTGCTCCAACTCTCAGAAGTTCAGACATTCAAAGTTCAGACATTCAAAGAAACCGGTACTTTTTTAGGGTTAGAACCAGTTCAGAACTTTATTTTGCAGGTCGGAAAAGTGGAACTGAACAAAAAAATGAATTGTTCTGTACACAACGAAATGAATGGAAAATAGATTTCAGCTCCAACCCGTTTCTTATCCATTAAAATGTACTACATAATTTACTATAACATGCAGCAGAGATGTCCTGGTCTAAAACTAGACTGATGAACATTTTGAATACAGTTTGTAGATAAGAAAGATCGTAGCTGAGAATTTATCAAGGATTCTTATATTTTTGCTAACACCTGAGAAATCATTTGTCAAAAGCATCAGAACTAATGCTGCTTGTTATCTCATTCATCCCGTTGTATCATGACAGATCTACAGTACCCTTTATGTTTACGCAGTCTGTCCACGAGAGTTGAAGGGTCACCTCCAGAGTCAGAGATAGAGCTTGAAAAGTATCTTAATTTACTCCGCCCCTCACCTCCAGGTATCCCTGTCAGGCCCTCAGTGTGTGGTACTGAGTGATGACACAACAGGGGGTGAAGACAGGGAGGAGACAAAATGGGGGAGACAGGTTGAGGGCAGAGCGCCAATAATCACAGCTCACCCCCGGGAACCACACCACACAACGTTTAACACTCAGCAGCAGCCAGCTGTGTCTTTCATCTGACCTCGGATCAGCCAGGTCCTGTCTGAATGTAGACAGTCTTGCATTATTCATACACCTTCACCATCTGGTCCTATCAGAGCAGGCTGCCATCTCACCATCCCTGCTTTACCTATGTATGAGGCAGACACTGAGGTTTCTTGTCTGAGCAGGCACTTAAAGATAGTATTTCACCCCAAAATCAAGTTTGTCTGATGCATGCATCAACCCAGCAGATGGCGTGTAATATGGACCCAAATCAACTTGACTAAAAGGACTCTTATGACATATGAAACTATGGCCAAAACATGTATTTTATACCAAGGTATAAAGAATGTTTGATCAATTCTTGGGGGGGATTTTAATAAGTGTGTTCCATGTTTAAAATCCACACGAGGATCACATCACTCTTTCACCACTTGAGGACACTAGTCCCCTTAGTCAAGTACACAAGCCAGCGGTCCACTGTCCACTCTTTCCCCTCAATCAAAGGTAATATTCTACAACATATCTATCATATTAATTTAACCTGTATTTTAACAGGCAGTCATATTGAGACCCAGGTCTCTTTTACAAATTAGCCCTGCATGCAAAAATACACATTAAATATGAAATGCAATCAATCAATAAGAATACAATCAAATAGTATCCCCAACAGTTTTACCCCATCCCATCAAGACATCAGAAGTCAATTACAAAAAACACGTACACTCAAATTTGAACAGGTCTCCCACCAATGCCCCGAAGTGACCGAGAGGCACTGTCTCAGAATATCCTGAAATTCATACAATGTACTGAGCAAAAATAGAAACGCAACATGCAACAATTTCAAAGATTTTGCTAGGTTACAGTTCATAGGAAATAAGTAAATTGAAATAAATTCATTAGGCCCTAATCTATGGATTTCACATGACTGGGCAGGGGCACAGCCTGGGAGGGCATAGGCCCACCCACTGGGGAGCAAGGCCCAGCCAATAAAAATGAGTTTTTTTCCCACAAAAGGGATTTATTACAGACAAAAATACTTCTCAGTTTCATCAGCTGTCAGGGTGGCTGGACCCAGATGATCCCGCAGGTGAAGAAGTCAGATGGAGGTCCTGGGCTGGCGTGGCAACAGCTCTGGTGGACATTCCTGCTGTCAGCATGCTCCCTCAACTTGAGACATCTGTGGCATTGTGTTGCGTGACAAAGCACATTTTAGAGTTTTATTGTCCCCAGCACGGGTGCACCTGTGTAATGATCATGCTGTTTAATCATCTTCTTGATATACCACACATGTCAGGTTGATGGATTATCTTGGCAAAAGAGAAATGCTCACTAATAGGGATGTAACTAAATTTGGGTACAAAATCTGAGCGAAATAAGCTTTTTGTGCATATGGAACATTTCTGGGATCTTTTATTTTACATGTTGCGTTTATATTTTTGTTCAGTATATGTTGCGCATAACAACTAAAGGCTATTTTATCTAGATCAGTAGTGACAAAAGGAATTTGAAGAATTAGCTATTCCTGGGAGCCAGTGAGGTATTTCGTACTTCTGTATGTCAGGAGCAATGTGAGGTAATGTGGTTGTTTATGCACGAGTGCTTTGTAAACTAACAGAAGGCAATGGTGTGTTCTCCGAGTTGCCAGGGACGACAAGCCCACTTTCTGATACAGATCAATGCTTGCGAAAACGGACACCTGTAATAAAGTGGAGCGTGCTATGACAAACTGCATCCAGACTAGTGGACGCTGCGTTCATATAGATTATTTAACATAGTACCCTCCAGTGTATAACCCTAGCCACCTCAATGTTTTTTCCAGTACATTCATATTTTTATTTAGTTTAAGTCCCTGGCTACTTTGAAGAATTTAAAATCTTAAATATAGTTTGATTTTTTGAACACTTTTTTGGTTACTACTTAATTGGATATGTGTTATTTCATAGTTTTGATGTGTTCAATATTATTCTACAATGTAGAAAATAGTAAAAATGAAGAAAGACCATTGAATGAGTAGGTGTGTCCAAACGTTTGACTGGTACTGTATATTGAAAGAGTTTATTAGCCAAGGACCTAATTTAGTGTCATTGAATTCCACACTCTTATACTTTTAAAGGCGCTAAGTGTTGAGCAAGGTGCAGTCAGATAGAACAATGCAAAAAATGCACACAATGCACACTTTTTGATTTATAATGTGTGTGTATTATGAATATGTGTGTGCATATTCCCCAAAGGTTTATTTGCTCTTTCCCACCACCAAATACAGACATCTCAAATCTACAAACAGCCTTATCGGGAGGTTTCAACACTCAGTGGTCACTTAAAACAAAACAATTGAGATTGTCTTTCTGTTACCCTTAACTAATGGTACCGAAACTGCTTTAAGGGTAAATTGACATGTTGGTTTTCTGTCTCATTTACTCTCCTATTCTGTTTATGTCACAGAGCCTGGGAATCTGGGTGCTAAATGGGCTATTGACAAGTGTTGATGCAATGGAAGCAGAGCTATTCCCACTACCTCTACAACTAACCCTTATTATATGATAACTGAGACTGACCCTTTCAAACCAGCTTGAGTTGGTATTTGAGGAACTAATTATTTTGATGATTAAGCCTATATCATTTGACATATGCAAGAACACAAAAATGCTGTAGGACATAGGATATGCCTAATAGGAGTCTTATTTAGTCTTGAGCTGTGATTCAGTAAAAAAACAATGGCTGTGATTCTCAATGTGATAACACAAGACCATTTGTTGTCCACCACCACCACCCATTATAAACTTCTGACTTTCACCAAATTGTCAAACACCAAAATGTTAACTTTGACTGTTTTTACTATAACTGTTAGCTCCTTAAACATTCTTAGCAGGAAATGAATCTGAAACACACAAACATTAGGATATAATTGTTTAAACCTGTTTGATTTGACATTTATTTTAACAGGGAAGAGAGAGACATCAAATCAAATCAAATGTATTTATAWAGCCCTTCTTACATCAGCTGATGTCACAAAGTGCTGTACAGAAACCCAGCCTAAAACCCCAAATAGCAAGCAATGCAGGTGTAGAAGCACGGTGGCTAGGAAAAACTCCCTAGAAAAGCCAAAACCTGGGAAGAAACCTAGAGAGGAATCAGGCTATGAGGGGTGGCCTGATGTTCAAATGTTCATAGATGACCAGCAGGGTCAAATAATAATAATCACAGTAGTTGTCGAGGGTTCAACAGGTCAGCACCTTAGGAGTAAAAGTCAGTTGGCTTTTCATAGCCGATAATTCAGAGTATCTCTACTGCTCCTGCTGTCTCTAGAGAGTTGAAAACAGCAGGTCTGGGACAGGTAGCACGTCCGGTGAACAGGTCAGGGTTCCATAGCCGCAGGCGGAACAGTTGAATCAGGAGCAGCACGGCCAGGTGGACTGGGGACAGCAAGGAGTCATCAGGCCAGGTAGTCCTGAGGCAGTCCCAGGGCTCAGGTCCTCCGAGAAAGAGAAAGAAAGAGAGAGAGAGAATTAGAGAGAGCATACTTAAATTCACACTGGATAAGACAGGAGAAATACTCCAGATATAACAGAATGACCCTAGCCCCCCGACACAAACTCTAGCAGCATAAATACTGGAGGCTGAGACAGGAGGGGTCGGGAGACACTGTGGCCCCATCCGACGCTACCCCCGGACAGGGCCAAACAGGCAGGATATAACCCCACCCACTTTGCCAAAGCACAGCCCCCACACCACTAGAGGGATATCTTCAACCATCAACTTACCATCCTGAGACAAGGCTGAGTATAGCCCACAAAGATCTTCGCCACGGCACAACCCAAGGGGGGGACGCCAACCCGGACAGGAAGATCACTTCAGTGACTCAACCCACTCAAGTGACGCACCCCTCCTAGGGATGGCATGGAAGAGCACCAGTAAGCCAGTGACTCAGCCCTTGTAATAGGGTTAGAGGCAGAGAATTTCAGAGGAGAGAGGGGAACCGGCCAGGCAGAGACAACAAGGGCGGTTCGTTGCTCCAGTGCCTTTCTGTTCACCTTCACACTCCTGGGCCAGACTTCACTCAATCATAGGACCTACTGAAGAGATGAGTCTTCAATAAAGACTTAAAGGTTGAGACCGAGTCTACGTCTCTCACATGGGTAGGCAGACCATTCAATAAAAATGGAGCTCTATAGGAGAAAGCCCTGCCTCCAGCTGTTTGCTTAGAAATTCTAGGGACAGTAAGGAGGCCTGCGTCTTGTGACCGTAGCATACGTGTAGGTATGTACGGCAGGACCAAATCGTCAAGATTCTAGCAGCCGTGTTTAGCACTAACTTAAGATTGTTTAGTGCTTTATCTGGGTAGCCGGAAAGTAGAGCATTGCAGTAGTCTAATCTAGAAATGACAAAAGCATGGATACATTTTCTGCATCATTTTTGGACAGAAAGTTTCTGATTTTTGCAATGTTACGTAGATGGAAAAAAGCTGTCCTTGTAACAGTCTTGATATGTTCGTCAAAAGAGAGATCAGGGTCCAGAGTAACGCCGAGGTCCTTCAGTTTTATTTGAGACAACTGTACAATCATCAAGATGAATTGTCAGATTCAACAGATCTCTTTGTTTCTTGGGACCTGGAACAAGCATCTCTGTTTTGTCCGAGTTTAAAAGTAGAGCATTTGCAGCCATCCAGCCATCCACTTCACCATGTTTCATCGAAATGTACAGCTGTGTGTCATCCACATAGCAGTGAAAGTTAACATTATGTTTACGAATGACATCACCAAGAGGTAAAATATATAGTGAAAACAATAGTGGTCCTAAAACGGAGCCTTGAGGAACACCAAAAATTACAGTTGATTTGTCAGAGGACAAACCATCCACAGAGACAAATCTTTCCGACAGATAAGATCTAAACCAGGCCAGGACTTGTCTGTGTGGACCAATTTGGGTTTCCAATCTCTCCAAAAGAATGTGGTGATCGATGGTATCAAAAGCAGCACTAAGGTCTAGGAGCACGAGAACAGATGCAGAGCCTCGGTCTGACGCCATTAAAAGGTAATTTACCACCTTCACAAGTGCAGCCTCAGTGCTATGATGGGGTCTAAAATCAGACTGAAGCGTTTCATATACATTCTTTGTCTTCAGGAAGGCAGTTAGCTTTTTCAAAACTGTTTGAGAGGAATGGAAGATTCGATATAGGCCGATAGGTTTTTATATTTTCTGGGTCAAGGTTTGGCTTTTTCAAGAGAAGCTTTATTACTGCCACTTTTAGTGAGTTTGGTACACATCCGGTGGATAGAGAGACGTTTATTATGTTCAACATAGGAGGGCCAAGCACAGGAAGCAGCTCTTTCAGTAGTTTAGTTGGAATAGGGTCCAGTATGCAGCTTGAATGTTTAGAGGCCATGATTATTTTCATCAATGTGTCAAGAGATATAGTACTAAAACACTTAAGTGTCTCCCTTGATCCTAGGTCCTGGCAGAGTTGTGCTGACTTAGGACATCTGAGCTTTGGAGGAATACGCAGATTTAAAGAGTCCGTAATTTGCTTTTTAATGATCATGATCTTTTCCTCAAATAAGTTCATGAATTTATCACTGCTGAATTGAAAGCCATCCTCTCTTGGGGAATGCTGCTTTTTTGTTAGCTTTGCGACAGTATCTTAAAGAAATTTTGGAGTGTTTTTATTTAACTCAATTAAGTTGGAAAAATAGGATGATCGAGCAGCAGTGAGGGCTCTTCGTTCCAAGCTAGTCGGAAGACTTCCAGTTTGGTGTGGCGCCATTTCCGTTCCAATTTTCTGGAAGCTTGCTTCAGAGCTTGGGTATTTTCTGTATACCAAGGGAGCTAGTTTCTTATGACAAATGTTTTTTGTTTTTAGGGGTGCGACTGCATCTAGGGTATTGCGGAAGGTTAAATTGAGTTCCTCAGTTAAGTGGTTAACTTCTTGACGCACGGATCCCTTTAGCGGGATCATTTTCGTAAACAACCGCTGAATTGCAGAGCGCCAAATTTAAAAAATATATATATATATTTTTTATAATCATGAAATCACAAGTGAAATATACCAAAACACAGCTTAGCTTGTTGTTAATCCACCTATCGTGTCAGATTTGCTTATATGCAAATATGCTTTACAGCGAAAGCAATCCAAGCATTTGTGAGTTTATCAATCACTAGACAACACAGTAAGAACAGCTAGCCCCAAATTAGCATGGTCACGAAAGTCAGAAAAGCAATAAAATTAATCGCTTACCTTTGATGATCTTCGGATGTTGCATTCACGAGACTCCCAGTTACACAATAAATGTTCTTTTTGTTCGATAAAGATTAGTTTTCTGAAAAACACAGGCTCGTTCCGGTCCTGAAGGGCTGACGGAAATTCCAAAAAGTATCCGTAATGTTCGTAGAAACATGTCAAACGTTTTTATATTCAATCCTCAGGTTGTTTTTAACATACATAATCGATAATATTTCAACCGGACGGTAAACTATTCAATACTACAGAGAAAGAAAATGAGCTACAACTCTCGGGCGCATGAACTAATCAAAGGACACCTGACGCGTTTTGATAAATCTTCATCAGATGACAGTCCTATAACATCATATTACACAATACATATATGGTTTGTTCGAAAATGTGCATATTTAGAGCTGAAATCCGTGGTTATACAATGTGACCATGTAGCAATTATTTTCCAGAATCTCCTTATATGTTTCTGACACTCACCTATTCTGACCAAATAACTATTCATAAACTTTACTAAAAAATACATGTTGTATAGGAAATGATAGATACACTAGTTCTTAATGCAATCGCCGTGTTAGAATTCTAAAAATAACTTCATTACGACATGCAGCTTACGTTATAGCGAGAGCGCGCCCAAAATCTGGGCGCAAACTAAAAGTAAACAGATATATGAATGTTCGACAGATATATGAAATAACATCATAAATGGGTCCTACTTTTGATGATCTTCCATCAGAATGTTGTACAAGGGGTCCTTTATCCAGAACAATCGTTGTTTGGTTTTAGAATGGCATTTTTCCCTCTCGAATGAGCAAGCAAAACTAGCCAAGTGGCGCTAAGCWCTCCTTYRTCACCAAACRCAAAGAACGCAACRCGCCTAAACTCCCGAAAAAATKTCAATAATCTAATAAAACTATATTGAAAAAACATACTTTACGATGATATTATCACATTTATCAAATAAAATCAAAGCCGGAGATATAAGACGTCTATAACGAATGCTTTTCAGAAGCCAATACTGGTGACCTTTATGCGCTTCCTGAACAAAGGAATTCTGTGGTCATGTCATTCCAAGCTCTATCTTTTGACCATAGAAATACCTAGAAACCCCATTTCACCTCTCACAGCCTATTGACATCTAGTGGAAGGCGTATGAAGTGCATGTATACTAATAGATATCAAGCAAATTTATAGGCAGGCCCTGGAACAGAGCCTCGATTTAAGATTTTTCACTTTCTGACAGGAAGTTTGCTGCAAAATGAGTTCTGTTTTACTCACAGATATAATTAAAACGGTTTTAGAAACTTGAGAGTGTTTTCTATCCAATAGTAATAATAATATGCATATTGTACGAGCAAGAATTGAGTACGAGGCCGTTTGAAATGGGCACCTTTTATCCAAGCTACTCAATACTGCCCCTGCAGCCCAAAGAAGTTAATAGTATTACCAGAGATAAATAACGAAGTGCGTGCCCTCACCGATGCGCGCCACAACACTACAGCCAAAATGGGAGCCACTTAGAAAAACTACAAATTCTAGCTCATTTTTCAAAAAACATGCCTGAAACTCTTTCTAAAGACTGTTGACATCTACTGCAGTGTCACGTTCCTGACCTTATTTCCTTTGTTTAGTCTTTGTTTAGTTGGTCAGGACGTGAGCTGGGTGGGTATATTCTATGTTTTGTGTCTCATTGGTTWAGGTGTGTCTGATTGGCCTGATATGGTTCTCAATCAGAGGCAGGTGTTTTACGTTGTCTCTGATTGGGAACCATATTTAGGTAGGCTGTGTTCACTGTTTGTTTGTGGGTGATKGTTCCTGTTCATTGCGTTCTTTGTTTTCACTAGGTTCACATGTTCAGGTCTGTAGCGTCGTTGGTTTCATTCTGTTTATTGTTTTGTTCGTGTTTATGAAGTGTTCCAATAAATATGGAAACGTACCATGCTGCGATTTGGTCCTCCTCTCTTCCACCTAACGACGGTCGTTACAGAATCACCCACCAACATCGGACCAAGCAGCGTGGTAACGGGCAGCAGCGACAACAGCAGCAGCGGCCCATTACGCAGGACTCATGGACTTGGGAGAAGGATCTGGGCTATACAACCTGGGAGGAAATAGAGCACTGGTCGATCGATCCAGAGAGAGTGCCGGAGCCCGCCTGGGATTCTGTCACGCCCTGACCATAGTTTGCTTTGTATGTTTCTATGTTTTGTTTGGTCAGGGTGTGATGTGAGTGGGCATTCTATGTTGTATGTCTAGTTTGTCTGTTTCTATGTGTTTGGCCTGATATGGTTCTCAATCAGAGGCAGGTGTCAGTCGTTGTCTCTGATTGGGAGCCTTATTTAGGTAGCCTGTTTTGTCATTGTGGGTTGTGGGTGATTGTTCCTGTTCGTGTGTTCGTGTGTTTAGTGTTCACCATTTCGGGACTGTTGCGTCTTCGTTTATTTTGTCAGTTTATTGTTTTTGTTCTTTATTGAAAGTATTCTTTTAAATATGAATACTCCAATTACTCCTCCTCTGACGAGGAGGAGGACGAAGAACGTGACACCTAATGTACAGTTGAAGTCTGAAGTTTACATACACCTCAGCCAAAAAAATTCAACTCAGTTTTTCACAATTCCTGATATTTAATCATAGTAAAAATTCCCTGTTTTAGGTCAGTTAGGATCACCACTTTGTTTTAAGAATGTGAAATGTCAGAATAATAGTAGAGAGAATTATTTCTTTCAGCTTTTATTTCTTTCATCACATTCCCAGTGGGTCAGAAGTTTTTACATACACTCAATTAGTATCTGGTAGCATTGCCTTTAAATTGTTTAACTTGGGTCAAACGTTTCGGGTAGCCTTCCAAACTTCCCACAATAAGTTGGGTGTATTTTGGCCCATTCCTCCTGACAGAGCCGTTGTAACTGAATCGGGTTTGTAGGCCTCATTGTTCGCACATGCTTTTTCAGTTCTGCCCACAAATGTTCTATAGGATTGAGGTCAGGGCTTTGTGATGTCCACTCCAGTACCTTGACTTTGTTGTCCGTAAAAGCCATTTTGCCACAACTTTGGAAGTATGCTTGGGGTCATTGTCCATTTGGGAGACCCATTTGCGACCAAGCTTTAACTTCCTGACTGATGTCTTGAGATGTTGCTTCAATATATCCACATAGTTTTACCTCCTCATGATGCCATCTATTTTGTGAAGTGCACCAGTCCCTCCTGCAGCAACGCATCCCCACAACATGATGCTGCCACCCCCGTGGTCCACGGTTGGGATGGTGTTCTTCGGCTTGCAAGCCTCCCCCTTTTTCTTCCAAACATAACGATGGTCATTATAGCCAAACAGTTATATTTTTGTTTCATCAGACCAGAGGACATTTCTAAAAAAAGTACGATATTTGTCCCCATGTGCAGTTGCAAAACGCAGTCTCGCTTTTTTATGGCGGTTTTGGAGAAGTGGCTTCCTCCTTGCTGAGCGGCCTTTCAGGTTATGTCGATATAGGACTCGTTTTACTGTGAATATAGATACTTTTGTATCCGTTTCCTCCAGCATCTTCACAAGATCCTTTGCTGTTGTTCTGGGATTGATTTGCACTTTTCGCACCAAAGTACATTCATCTCTAGGAGACAGAACGCATCTCCTTCCTGAGCGGTATGATGGCTATGTGATCCCATGGTGTTTATACTTGTGTACTGTTGTTTGTGCAGATGAATGTGGTACCTTCAGGCATTTGGAAATTGCTCCCAAGGATGAACCAGACTTGTGGAGGACTACAATTTTTTTTCTGAGGTCTTGGCTAATTTCTTTTGATTTTCCCATGATGTCAAGCAAAGCGGCACTATAGCTTCTTAAGCTTGGAATTTTCCAAGCTTTTTAAAGGCACAGTCAACTTGGTGTATGTAAACTTCTGCCCAACTGGAATTGTGATACAGTGAATTATAAGTGAAATAATCTGTCTGTAAACAATTGTTGGAAAATTCACTTGTGTCATTCACAAAGTAGATGTCCTAACTGACTTGCCAAAACTATAGTTAGTTTACAAGAAATGGGTGGAGTGGTTGAAAAACGAGTTTTAATGACTCCAACCTAATCGTATGTAAACTTCCGACTTCAACTGTAGGTAGCACGTATCCTCAATGCTTTTGAAGACATTCAAAGATGTAGTGGCTGTGTGAAGAGTTGACAGGTTTGGAGTGTGACTCGCACACGGATGTATACGCTCGGATATGTGCGCGTGTGCACACACACACACACACACACACCTGCCCCATATAGCCACAACTAGCGTCACATAACAGTGGAGAACTTCCACAGCACCCTTCTTTCTCACCTCTCTCATCTCATCCTTTTGAAGTTCGCACCTGTCCATTGTGAGAGTCAGTCATTTATCTCTGCAACCCCCTCTCTGGATATATAGTCTAGAAGCATTTACAGCTGGTATTAAACCTGTCATTCATTAAGCTTCACAATGTATGGCCTCAGGCCAATTGTGTGTGTGTGTGTGCGTGCGTAGGTTACTTTTTGTGAGGATATGACTCAGATCCACCTTTGAGGCACAATGCTCCTTTGTGAGCCTTTCAGTCAGGAATGTGTGTGATGGCCTGGATGAGCTACCCAAAATATTTCAGTGTGTTAGTAGACCTCACATTTTCAATAAACCCTCAGCCAGACTCTCTCTGGAAACACACACACACACACACCTCTACATCAAACATAACAGACACAGTAAGACATATACACAAACTCAGACATTTATGCTGCCAAAAACATGCAAAGTAACACAAACACAGCATGCTATCACACCTCCATAACATATACACTGTGTACAAAACATTAGGAACACCTGTTTTCATCATGAAATAGACTAACCAGGCAAATCCAGGTGAAAGCTATGATCCCTTATTGATGTTGTTAACCTTTTCTCAATCTAGGGGGTGCTGTTTCCACTTTGGAAAATATCGTCTCCAAATTAAACTGCCTCATACTCAATTCTTGCTCGTACAATATGCATATTATTATTACTATTGGACAGAAAACAATCTCTAGTTTCTAAAACCGTTTGAATTATGTCTGTGGGTGAACCAGAACTCTTTCTGCAGCGAAATCCATGACAGGAACTGCGAAGGTCTGAAAACGAGGCTCTGTTCTCAGATCAGTTTAAAGCTCTGTATGTATCCTATGGGTCGACATGAACTGCACCCGCCTTCCCCTGGATGTCAGTAACCAATGAGAAGTGGAATGGAGTGTCTACGTAGTTCTCAGAGCTTATAAAAGGCCAAGGAACGAAGTGAGCTCTTCTTTTGACGTTCGTCATTGCGCAAAGCAAGACCTCAGGATGGCATTTTGAAACGCTCAGTTATCGACCTTAGATATATCGTCTGTAATTTAATTCGATATAGGTGTTAGAAACATCATAACGAAGTTATTTTAAACCGAGTTATATCAGTTTTATGCGAGTATATTGCTATTTTCGGAATTTCCTTAGTATTGCGTTTTGGGGATTTGGGCATGTTGTGGCCACATAGCTATTGTTAGCTGCTAATTCGGAAGTTGAAGACGACGTTTTACAACCAAGCAACGATTTCTTTTGGACAAAGGACACCTTGCCCAAGATTCTGATGGAAGCTCGTCCAAAAGTAAGAGCTATTTATGATGTTATTCCGTATTTATGTGGAAAAATGTAAACGGATTTGACCGCCATATTGCGGCACTAGTCTGGCTGTAACGCACACTGTATGTCTAGTAGTTAATTTTAAAAATCTAACTCAGCGGTTGCATTAATAACTAATGCATCTTTTCATTTGCTGTCCAACCTGTATTTTTTAGTCAATCTAATCGATAAATAATCGTAAACTTAGGTGCCTTTCCAAGATGGCGCCGGACAGAATGCATGACCTGTTGCCACTGATCACATTGTATAACCATTTGTGATGCTAAATATGCACACATTTTCGAACAAAACCTATATGCATTGTGTAATATGATGTTACAGGACTGTCATCTGACGAAGTATATCAAGGTTAGTCAAAAATTATATATCTCTTGCTGTATTGTTACGATCGCTAACCTGTGCTGCTGGTAAATTGCTTGTGTTTCTGGCTATTGTGCTAAGCTAATATAATGCTAATTGTGTTTTCGCTGTAAAACACTTAAAAAATCTGACATATTGGCTGGATTCACAAGATGTTGGGCTTACATTTGCTGTACGCGCTGTGTATTTTCAGAAATGCTTTAAGATAGTAATTAGGTATTTGACGTTGGTCTCTGTAATTATTCTGGCAGCTTCGGCACTATTTAGTGCAGCTGCAATGTAGAACTGTGTTTATACCTGAAATATGCACATTTTTCTAAAAAACATATGCTATACAATAAATATGTTATCAGACTGTCATCTTTATGAAGTTGTTTCTTGGTTAGTGGCTATATATATATCTTTATTTGGTCGAAATTGTGATAGCTACCCATGCAGGAAAAAAATGGTGGTGTCTTTTGCTATCGTGGTTATTTAATAGATTTACATATTGTGTCTTCCCTGTAAAACATTTTAAAATCAGAAATGATGGCTGGATTCACAAGATCTGTATCTTTCATCTGGTGCCTTGGACTTGTGATTTAATGATATTTAGATGCTAGTATTTACTTGTGACGCTATGCTAGGCTATGCTAGTCAGCTTTTTTACTGTGTGGGGGTGCTCCCGGATCCGGGATGAGTACTAAGTAGAAGTTAATTCCACTTCACTCAGTGTAGATGAATGGGAGGAGACAGGTTAAAGAAGGATTTTTAAGCATTGAGACATGGATTGTGTGTGTGCCATTCAGAGGGTTAAAACTTCTTATGGCTTGGGGGCAGTATTTCGACATCTGGATGAGAAGTGTGCTCAAAGTAAACGGCCTGTTACTCAGACCCAGAAGCTAGGATATGCATATACTTGGTAGATTTGGATAGAAAACACTCTAAAGTTTCCAAAACTGTTAAAATAATGTCTGTGAGTATAACATAATTGATATGACAGGCAAAAATCTGAGGAAAATCCATCCAGGAAGTGGGATTTTTTTGATGTGGGTATTTTATAACCCATTAGATACTATAGAGTATCTAATGGGTTAGGACCCATATTGCAGTTCCTATGGCTTCCACTAGATGTCAACAGTCTTTAGACATTGTTTCAGGCTTGTTTTCTGAAAAAATTAAGAAGAATGAGACCTTTCTGTCAGTGGACTGAGGAAGAATGCAGAGCTGGTTTGCGCACGTGACCGAGTGCGCGTCCTTCATTGTTTTTCCTTTCTATTGAATATGCTATTCTCCGGTTGAAATATTATCATTATAAACATCGTTTGACATGTTTCGACGAACTTTACCGGTACTATTAGGATGTATTCGTCTGCATGTTTTGACCGCCATTGAGCCAGTGGATTACAGAACAAAATGCGCCAACAAAACTGAGTTTTTAGGATATAAAGAGGGATTTTATCAAACAAAACAAACATTTATTGTGTAGCTGGGACTCTTGTGACTGCAACCATATGGAGATCTTCAAAGGTAAGTGATTAATTTTATCACTTTCTGACTTTTGTAATTCCTTTACTTGGTTGTAAAATGTTTGTATGCTTTTGTAAGCGGGGCGCTGTCCACAGATAATCGCATGGTATGCTTTTGTTGTAAAACCTTTTTGAAATCTGACAAAGTGGCTGGATTAACAAGAAGTTAATCTTTAAGCCGATGTATAACACTTGTATTTTTTATGAATGTTTATTTTGACTATTTCTCTATTTTGAATTTGGCGCTCTGCAATTTCAACGGATGTTGTCGAGGTGGGTCGCTAGCGGAACGCCTGCGCCAGAAAGGTTAAAGTCTGCTTGAAAGAGCCGCTAACCTAGCTAAGCTGCTCACGTTAGCCAACAAGCTAACGAAGTTAGTCCCAGATTAGCTTTCCAATGGAGCCCTCTATGTCTGAGGATGTAAATGAATGGTTCCATCGCTGTATCTACTGCGCTTTGTTTTCGGGACAAACTGGATCACTCAGGGTTCCAATGTGGCAATTGTTTGCTTGCCGAGGATTATAGGCTTGAGGTGGCTTCTTTGATCACGCAGGTAGCCAGCCTATGTAAGAAACTTGGGAAAACGCAGAGTGGAATGTTTACCTTTACGCCGGTGGCTGTACGGCGTTCTCGCATGTTGGATGCATCTCGGTCTTGAGGTTTGTCGTTATCTGACTGGCCGGTGTTGCCCGGAGTTTATGCGCATCTCCTGCCTCTCCTCTCCCATCTGATAGCGGAGTCAAAGGAGCACATAAGAGGAGCATGACAATCAACGATGGTCGCATGTCACGAGCCGTGGAAGCTGAATAGAGCAGCCTGCCGCAAACCAGCCTACACTCCCAATGTGAGAGGGCCGGAGCGGATAAAAAAAATAACGAATAGTTTCGCCACCCTGGAGCCTGATCTTCATGCACCTTCGTCACTGGGGGTACCTGTGTCTGCTGTGCCTACTCCTTCTCCTTACCCTACGATTTCAAAGTCGACGTCGGCAGCCTTCGGTCCCTGATCTGGATCGAGCGGGGCTTCTCCAGCTGTCGAAGGCCTGCACCATCCTCTGAAGCGTGGGAGTGGGCGGATTTCCTCGTCCTTCTTGCCAGCCATGATTTTGGGCAGCTCCATGGTTAGAAATGTGACTATTCCTGGTGCAAAAATAATGCCCTATCCCAGAGAGCGAGTAAATTACATTACTAAACTGCTATCGAATGTACTATGTAGATTATATCGTAGTCTATGTGGGTTTTAATGACATTATGAAGGGCAGCTCTGAACTGTTGAAACTGGATTTCAAAGAGGTGATTGACTCTCTGCTGGACACTAATAAATGTTCCATCATTTCTGGCCCTGTACCCGCCCTGAATCGTGGCATTGAATGCTTTACCAGGATTCTCTCTCTTCACAACTGGCTACCTGATTATTGCAGCTCAATGGGTGTAACTTTTGTTGACAATTTTGATACCTTTTGGAAACAAAACATGTTTTATAAGGAGGATGGGATCCACCCAAATCATTTGGGTTCCTGGATCATTTCACAGCATTATAAGGCTGCGTTGAGTCAATGACCCAAGCCCAACTCAGTTAATCCCTACCATTGTGTTGCTGAGTCATCATAATGCTTTAGCAAATGTACATTATACCAGGAGCATTGGTAGTGTCGTGTCTTTGGCTATGCCGGATTAAGTGTTATGACATGCTATTCTATAAAATACAGTCTCCGTAATTAATATTACCTGATTGAACTAATCATGTAATGTAATTAACTAGAGGAGGAGGGGCACCACGAAATAATATTTATAGAGCTGTTATCTTCCGAATAAACTCTTAAAGACCTAATAATATTTTACATCAATAGCAGTCAATATTAATCGTCACCTTATTTCAGTCTCATCTGAAAGTTGAGACTTCACGAACCCTGGCTAACAAGTTGAATCAGCAATACAAAATTGGGTTTAATTATTTATTTACTAAATACCTAACTAATCACACAGAATCACACATACACAATTAAATCATAACTTGATTACAAATTGCCGTCATAAAGGAAAACGTCCCTAGCGGGCGGAACAGATATGACAGCTTGTTACACAAAAGAAAAGGGGCTGGGTTTTAGTGAAAGAGCGGGAAGACTGAGGAACAAAGGTCGAAGCTGTGCTATCATAAATACAATATCTTATGCATTCTAAATTACCGCCCATTTGGAAAAGGAAAATGCAATACATATTTACTCTGAGCTGCGCTTCAGTAGGTTGGTGGTAGATGGAAGGCCGTGTTGCCCAACCGGGTCCGTTGTCCTTTGAAGAATGTCTGTTGCTGCGCTGAGTGGTAGACTGGATACTCTGTCTGTCCTAATTTACATTTGCAGCTGCTGTTGCTTACAACGTCTAGGAGGTATCACTTCTATAGTCAATAAGATTTCAAAGTTCATACCAGTCGCAACCAAAGCTCATGCTGAGGTTGGTTTCATTCGGTAGTGATTACCTGAACCATTCTGACATCGGATCGTCACCCTAATGTACCCGGAACAGAAGGTTAAATATTCGTCAATGGCTTATATAGTGGAGGGAGAGGGGTGTGTCTGAAAAGTTTATAACCTATGTCTCTTCACAGGGGCGGGCCACTGGTTGAGCAGAGGCCCAAACTTATGAAAACCCAAATCTCTCATTTGGAAGCTAAAATTACATTTMATCTCTTCACAAATAATTTCATATTCAAACATTTGAATTAAACAACAAAAATTCCATGTGAATCCGATACCTCTGATGTTTAGACTTTCCACAGTAGAGTTTGTCATTCTAACATTGATGAGAATGTGTCAGAGGGCAACCGAACTGACATAATATACCTTAAGTACCACCGCATATGTTCAGTTGGTCGGATTACCAGAATATAGTTCATTTCCCCCCAACTTCTGATGTTCCCAGAATCTCTATGTTAACCAAAGGGGATTTCTAATGTCACATCAGTAGAGTAGGGAGAGGAACGGGGGAGGGGGGAAAGAGGTATTTATGACTGTCATAAACCTACCCCCAGGCCAACGTCATGACAGTAGACACAATGTGAGTAACCTAATTTATGTCCCTCTAACTGCCCTGAATGTCTCTGCTGATCCTAAAGTGATTGTATGCAACGATCATGTGTCTGTGAACTAGATTTATGCTGTTAGCACTGAGGCGGTTTGCCCTAGTAGGAAGCCCACTGTGTGCAGCTCACCCTGCACTAACATAAATAACACGAGAATATCTAATTCTGCTAAGCTTCCCAGTAAAGCATTGAAAACAAGCAAGCATCCCAGAACAAGGTTCATGAAATTAGTAACTTTCTAGTAACTGATGACATTCATATTCTGACTATCTCTGAAACTCACTTCGGTAATACCTTTGATACAGTGGTATCAATACAAGGTTATAACATTTACAGAAAAGACAGAAATGCCAAAGGGGGAGGTGTTGCTGTTTATATTCATAAACACATTCCTGTGAAGATTAGAGAGGATCTCATGTTAAATACTATTTAAGTAATATGGCTACAGGTTCATCTGCCTCACCTAAAGCCCATTCTTGTGGGAAGCTGCTATATAGTGCCAAGTCAGTATCTGGATAACGTGTGAAATGCTTGATAATATATGTGATATCAAGAGAGAGGTACATTTTCTGGGTGATTTAAATATTGACTGGCTATCATCAAGCTGCCCACTCAAGAAAAAGCTTCAAACTGTAACCGATGCCTGCAACCTGGTTCAGGTTATCAGTCAACCTACCAGGGTAGTTACAAACAGCACAGGAATGACATTTACATTTACATTTACATTTAAGTCATTTAGCAGACGCTCTTATCCAGAGCGACTTACAAATTGGTGCATTCACCTTATGATATCCAGTGGAACAACCACTTTACAATAGTGCATCTAACTCTTTTAAGGGGGGGGGGGGTTAGAAGGATTACTTTATCCTATCCTAGGTATTCCTTAAAGAGGTGGGGTTTCAGGTGTCTCCGGAAGGTGGTGATTGACTCCGCTGACCTGGCGTCGTGAGGGAGTTTGTTCCACCATTGGGGTGCCAGAGCAGCGAACAGTTTTGACTGGGCTGAGCGGGAACTGTACTTCCTCAGAGGTAGGGAGGCGAGACATCATCACCATGTATTGATCACATCTTTACTAATGCTGCAGAAATGTGCTTGAAAGCAGTATCCAGATCCATAGGATGTAGTGACCACAATATATAGCCATATCTAGGAAAACCAAAGTTCCAAAGGCTGGGCCTAATATAGTATATAATAGGTCATACAATACATTTTGTAGTGATTCCTATGTTGTTGATGTAAAGAATATTTGTTGGTCCGTGGTGCGTAATGAGGAACAAACAGACGTTGCACTTGACACATTAATAAAATTGCTTATCCCAGTTACTAATAACCATGCACCCATTCAGAAAATGATTGTAAAAAGTGTTGAATCCCTGTGGATTGATGAGAAATTGCAAAATAGTATGGTTGAGAGGGATGAGGCAAAAGGAATTGCAAATAAGTCTTGCTGCACAACCGATTCGCAAACATACTGCAAATTGAGAAATTGTGCGACTAAACTGAATAAACAGAAGAAACGGCACTATGAAACAAAGATAAATGACCAAGAATGATAGTAAAAAGCTTTGGAGCACCTTCAATTACATTTTTGGAAAAAAAGGCAAACTCAGATTCCATCATTCATTGAATCAGATGGCTCATTCATTACATAACCGACTGATATCATCAACTACTTTAAAGATTTTTTCATTCGCAAGATTAGCTAATTTAGGCATGACAGCAACAAACGCTGACACTACACTTCCAAGTATATCTGACCAAATTATTCAAGACAAGAATTGTACTTTTGAATTCCGTAAAGTCAGTGTGGAAGAGGTAAAAAAATTATTGTTGTCATTCAACAATGACAAGCCACCGGGGTCTGACAACTTGAATGCAAAATTACTGAGGATAATAGCAAACGATATTGCCACTCCTATTTGCCATATATTGAAATTAAGCTGACTAGAAAGTGTGTGCCGTCAGGCCTGGAGGGAAGCAAAAGTAATTCCACTACCTAAGAATACTAAAGCCCCCTTTACTGGGTCAAATAATGACCAATCAGACTGTTACCAACCCTTAGTAAAGTTTTCAGCACGCTTTTAGGGAAGGACATTAAACAAGCACAGCATTTACACATATGACTGATGATTGGCTGAGAGAATCTTATGATAAAAAGATTGTTGGGGCTGTTTGTTAGACTTCAGTGTGGCTTTTGACATCATCGATCATAGTCTGCTGTTGGAAAAATGTATGTGTTATGGATTCACACCCCATGTTATATTGTGGATAAAGAGTTACCTGTCGAACAGAACACAGAGGGTGTTGTTTAATGAAAGCCTCTCCAACAATCCAGGTAGATTGAAAAAAGTCATCTTTACTAACGACATGCCACTGGGTTTGAGTAAAGCCAGTGTGTCTATGTATGCGGATGACTCAACACTGTACATGTCAGCTACGAAAGCCACTGAAATGACTGCAACACTTAACAAAACACTGTAGTTAATTTCAGAATGGGTGGCAAGGAACGAATTAGTCTTAAATATTTCCTCAACTAAAAGCATTGTATTTGGGACAAATCATTCACTAAACCCTTAACCTCAACTAAATCTAGCAATAAATAATGTGGAAATTGAGGTGCCTAAACTGCTAGGAGTAAACCTGGATTATAAATTGTCATGGTCAAAACATATTGTTACAACAGTAGCTAAAATGGGGAGAAGTCTGTCCATAATAAAGAGCTGCTTTAACAGCACTAACAACAAGGCAGGTCCTACAGGCTCTAGTTTTGTCGCAACCTGGAATACTGTTCAAATCGCACAGAACAGGGCATTGTGGCTGGCCCTTGGATGTACACAGAGAGCAAACATTAGTAATATGCATGTCAATCTCTCCTGGCTCAACATAACTTGTCCGATATTATCCTCAGTAATTTTGATTGCTACCTAGTGTGAACTACTCACCAGAACGATTGAATGCCCAGCATGGTCAGTAAAGTAAACAATGGCTCATCTACATGACATATTGGTGAACTATGGGCCATCAAGTCATAGGATGGTTACATTAGCATGTTACACTGGTTACAGAAGCACAACACCACATATTCCATCTATATTATGTAATCAAATCAAAATCAATGTTTATTTGGCATATGCACATGATACAAAGGGGTGTATATGGGAATGTGTGACCCTTTAAAAAAAAACTAGGCGTATGTGGCACGTCTCTACTTCGCAGGGGAGGCATTTGAACGTTTTTAAAAATAAAATGTAGATCACAATACATTTTTGGTAGAAATGCCTTCTGGAACATGTTAACTTTTATGCCATCTGTAAATACGAATAAAATTGTTACATAACGAGCATATTTGGTTGAGCCACGAGAAAATACAGGAACCTTCCCACTAGCCATGATTGGCCGAGAGATGAGTTCAGGATGGTCTGCCATGTAGAATGCTTCTGTCTATAACATGAGCTGCTAAGTAGGTGTAGATAATCCTGTCTACCACAGCTTTTTATTTTTAAAGGTATCATGAAAAACTTAACGTTTTGCTACTGCTCTCAACATTGCTGCCCTGAAGTTAATAGCGCTATGCACAAAGGTCAGTGAGAAAACGCTCTGGAGGATGATCATGCCATGCTGACTCTCTGACAATCACTCATGGTGTGATTGTGATAACATACAGGAACTCAAGTCCTTTTGTTCAAACAACCTAGAATACCTCACAATCAAACCATGACGGCCCTCAAAGAACTTCACTGGATGTTATGAAAACTGGAAACCACATATCCTTAGGCCGCGTTTATTGTAGCTGGGGATTTTAACAAAGTAAATTTGAGGAAAACGCTACTGAAGTTCTATCAACAATTTGACTGCAGTACTCGCGCTGCTAAAACACTCGACCACGGCTACTCCAACTTCCGGGATGCCTATAAGGCCCTCCCCTGAATTCTCTTCGCAAAACTGATCACGACTCCATTTTGCTCCTCCCTTCCCATAGGCAGAAACTCAAACAGGAGGTCCCTGTGCTAAGAACTATTCAACGCTGGTCTGTCCAATCGGAATCCACACAGATGGTTTTGATCACACTATGAATGGAAGTTCCGCCCCCTCTAACCAGTGTCTCCACTCCTCCAATGCCCTCTTCACCGTGAGTAGTTCTCGATTCCATACATCATAATTACTCTCCGTGGCGTTAAGACAATGGGAGAAGAAGGTGCAGGGATGCAGCTTAAGGTCCAGGGCAGAATGCTAGGAGCAGACAGCCCCCACTCCGACATCCAATGCATCTACCTCCACCACAAACTGATGGGACGGGTCCGGATGGATCAATATGGGAGCTGTGGTGAAGCGGTGCTTAAGGTCCAGGAATGCCCGGTCAGAAGCTGGGGACCATGTGAATGGGGCCTTGGGAGAGGTGAGTGCTGACATGGGGGAAGCCAGGGTGCTGTAACCCTGGATAAAACTGCAATAGAAATGGGCAAATCCTAAGAAGCGTTGCAGCTGCACTCAACGTGGGTTGGGGCCAATCCACCACCACTCTCACCTGTCCGGGATTTATCTGCACATTCCCAGCAGCGATTATGGATCCACGGAAGGAGATGGTGGTGCGATGGAATTTGCATTTTTTGGCTTTGACAAAAAGTGTGTTCTCCAGGTGGAGAACGTGTTCTTGTACCGAGCGGGAAAGAACGAGGATGTCGTTGACGTAAACAAACACGAACCGGTTCAACATGTCGCGGAGAACGTCATTAACCAGGGCCTGGAACACAGCAGGAGCATTGATCAGACCGAATGGCATCACCAGGGATTCATAGTGTACGCTTGCAGTGTTGAATCCTGTCTTCCACTCATCACCTTCCCGTATCTGTACCAGTTGGTAGGCATTCCGCAGGTCCAACTTAGAGAAGATAGTTGCCCCCTGGAGCGTCTCAAAAGCCGAGAAGATGAGTGATAGCGGGTAGCAGTTCTTAACTGTGATGTCATTGAGGCCCTGGTAGTCGCCAGTGGGGGAGGCAGAAGGATGGATACTCGCTGCAGCCAGGGAGGGTCTCCATAGCCTTGGTCTCCGGACCCGACAGTGAATACAGCCGTCCCCCTGGGGTGGTGTAGTGCCCAGGAGAAGATTGATCCTGCAGTCATAGGGTCGATAAGGAGGAGGCAAAGTGGCCCGGGCCTTGCTGAAAACCTCCCAGAGGTCCTGGTACTCCGCGAGAACGTCAGAGTTCAGAGGCTTCTTCCGAGCCCACAGGAAGACGTCCCGGGGCAGGCTGTGCCGACTAAAGGCAATGGGCATGGCAGAACGGGCTCCAGCCCATGATAGTACCAGCAGTCCAGTTGATAAGGGGATTATGGAGCTGGAGCCAAGAAAACCCTAGTACCACGGGAACCTGAGGAGACTTGATGAGCATAAACTGTAAAGACTCACTGTGGTTCCCGAACGCAGGTGGATAGGAGTAGTATTGTGGGTGGCCCTACCTATAGAGCGCCCATCCAGTGCTCTAACGTCCATGGGAATGGAGAGGGGCTGAGTGGGTATGCCCAGCTCAGACACCAGGGTGGCGTCCATGAAACATTTGTCGGCCCCAGAGTCAATGAGAACCCAGAGAGATTAACTGTCACCCCACAGCAGGATGGCATGAAGAGGGGTGTGAGTAAGGGGAGAAGAAAAATGCTGTATGACCCACCAGAGTACTCTTACCTACTGATGAGCCTGGTATTTTAATGACCGGCAGTTCTGCAATACAGACAACTCTGGGTGTTAAGTCTGTAAACGTTCAGCCTAGCTCTGCCGAGTTACATCGGCTCCAGAGTCTGCAGACCTTGGAGATTCTTCGGGGAACTCTGGTATGCTCAGATTCTCGCAGTGACATAGACATCGGGAACTTCCGGGGTTATTCGGAGGCAAGATGGGATCCTTGGGCGAGCGATTGGGACCGGAATCAGACCTCCTCTCCCTCCTACATTCCCGTAGCCGCCCATCGATCCGGATGGTCAAGGCGATGAGCAAGTCGAGATCCGTAGGCAGCTCCCGGACTGTGAGCTCATTCTTAACCTCTTCCGATTATCCACGAAGAAATGTGTCGAACAGGGATTCAGGGTTCCAGGCACTCTCGGCAGCCAACGTGCGGAAATCAACCGCATAGTCCGCCACACTGCGGAAGTTTTGGCAAAGCTGGAGTAACTTCCTGGCAGCCTTTCTCACGGACAACAGAGAATTGCAAACCCTTTTTACCTCAGCCACGAACTCCTCCAGGCTGAAACACATGGCAGATTGTTGTTCCCACACCACCGTAGCCCAGGCGAGAGCCCTCCCGGACATTAGCGTTATGAGATGCGCTTCGAGTGGTCCAAGGGGAAGTACGAAGGCTGCAGCACTAAGATGAGGGAACTCGCCCGACAGGTTCCTGACCCTCCAGCGAAGCGTTCCGGGGGAGGTAATCAGGGTTCTCGGGAAGCCGGGGTGGTCTGGAGAGACGCACTGCTGACAGCGGTGTTACTGAGGGGCTGGGCGGTTACTGTCGTGGCCAGCTGCCTCACAGATAATCCGCTGAATTGCTCCAGCAATGCATTCAAGGCACAGTCATCGCGTTCTGTCAAGGTCTGGCATCGTTCCATAAGACCTCGAAGTAACTCCTCATGCCTCCCAGACGGTGTTGTGGAGCTGGTTTGAGTCTGCTGGGTCAGTCATGGCCAGTTCGTACTATCAGACCTCAGGATAAGACTCAGATGCAGAGGGTTCAAAATAACAAAAGAGTAGTTACAAAACAGGGGGCAAGCAAATGACAGGTCAAGGGCAGGCAGAGGTCAGTAATCCAGGACAGAGTCCGATAGGTGCAGAACGGCAGGCAGTTCAGGGTCATGGCATGCAGAATGGTCAAGAACCGGGAGAACTAGAAAACAGGAACTAACGAGAAACAGGAGCATGGGAAAAAACGATGGTAGGCTTGACAAGACAAAACGAAATGGCAACAGACAAACAGAAAACAGGTATAAATGCACAGGGGATAATGGGGAAAATGGGCGACATCTGAAGAGGGGTGGAGACAAGCACAAGACAGGTGAAAGAGATCAGGGTGTGACAGTTGTCATGTATTCATTATCGTTAACTGGCTAGATATTTGCAGTTTGCATGTTTCAGTAATGATTAACATGGTTAAACAGTCCTAAATCTCTGCTTTATTTAGCTTTTGGTATATTTGTAATTTTTACACATACAGTGACTTTTTCCACATTTAAAAAAAAAGTTACAGCCTTATTATAAAATGGATTAAATATAACAATTTCCTCAGCAATCTAAACACAATACCCCATAATGACAAAGCAAAAACAGGTTTTTAGACATTTTTGCACATTCATTAAAAACAAAAAACAGATACCTTATTTACATAAGTATTCAGACCCTTTGCTATGAGACTCGAAATTGAGCTCAGGTGTATCCTGTTTCCATTGATCATCCTTGAGATGTTTCTACAACTTGATTGGAGTTCACCTGTGTTAAACTCAATTGACTGGACATGATTTGGAAAGGCTCACACCTGTCTATATAAAGGGCCCACATTTGACAGTGCATATCAGAGCAAAAACCAAGCCGTGAGGTCGAATGAATTGTCCGTAGAACACCGAGACAGGATTGTGTCGAGGCACAGATCTGGGGAAGATTACCAAACCATTTCTGCAGCATTGAAGGTCCCCAAGAACACAGTGGCCTCCATCATTCTTAATAAATGGAAGAAGTTTGGAACCACCAAGACTTTTTCTAGAGCTGGCCACCCCGGCCAAACGGAGCAATCGGGGGAGAAGGGTCTTGGTCAGGAAGGTGACAGAGAGATCCTTGATGAAAACCTGCTCCAGAGCGCTCAGGATCTCAGACTGGGGCAAAGGTTCACCTTCCAACAGGACAACGACCCTAAGCACACAGCCAAGACAATGCAGGAGTGGCTTCGGGAAATGTCTCTGAGTGTCCTTGATTGGCCCAGCCAGAGCCCAGATTGGAACCCAATCGAACATCTCTGGAGAGCCATGAAAATAGCTGTGCAGCAACTCTCCCCATCCAACCTGACAGAGCTTGAAAGGATCTGCAGAGAAGAATGGGAGAAACTCCCCGAATACAGGTGTGCCAAGCTTTTAGTGTCATACCCAATAAGACTCAAGGCTGTAATCGCTGCCAAAGGTGATTCAACAAAGTACTGAGTAAAGGGTCTGAATGCATTTTTTATTTTTAATAAATTAGCAAACATTTCTAAAACTATTTTTGCTTTGTCATTATGGGGTATTGTGTGTAGATTGATGAGGGGAAAAAACTATTTAATCAATTTTAGAATAAGGCTGTAACCTAACAAAATGTGGAAAAAGTCATGGGGTCTGAATACTTTCCGAAGGCAAATAATTAATTAATAAACTACTGTAAATAAATGGACACTACATGTTATAAAATGGAAATTAATCTTCGTAAATAAATGGTGAGAAATGCTCAGTCTGAAGCCATTTGGCTATGGGTTTCACATCCATTTAATAACGATACAAGTTATATCAGTTTAAAAAGGGTTTATTTACAATTTATGGGGTATAAGATGTTAGGAATAGTGGTATAACAGAGTCAAATTAATTAAATATCCTAGCCCTAAGCTATGCTAAATGTCATCAGCAATTTCCAGTGAGAAATGCTCAGTCTGAAGCTTTTCAGATATATGTTTCACAGCCCTAAAATAATGATACAAATTATATCACCTTAAACATAATTTATTTACAACCTATGGGGTATAACATGTTGGGCAAAGTGGTGTTGGAGAGTCTGACATATAACCCCTAATTTGAGTTCAGTCTACGCCAATGAGAACCAAGCGGGGCCTTCATGACTGGGAAACTGACTTGTCCTTCATGACTGGGAAAGGCCTTGATTCTAGGCCGTAGAAAATCCTACATCCATCTCATTAGATCAGAACAGGATGGATCAACAGTGATTCATATTACTGGTTTGCGTCCCCCCAAAAAAGTATATTTGTGGTTTTCTGCATAACACGCTTATATTATTTGATGAGGATCATTGTCAGGTTATTAGATATAAACGTTTCATTTTCAAACAAACACTGTAGTTGTAATAACACTTTAAAACGGGTCATTTGTAAATGTGTATAATGTGTTTGTTTTGGGTCTACACTGGTAAGTTAACTTATATAATTAGACAATCACAGAGGATTTTCTTCTGAATAACTGGTCAGGGCATAACTACTTCTATCCTTCACACCCATTGTTGCATATCCATTGTTCTCAAGATATATCAAATCTAATTACACCCAACACAATGTTGAAAAACAGAATGCTTCCCACCACTAGATCACATAACTAGACGTGAGCTGGACGTGATCCCAAAGATGCCACCAACGTAGCCGAAGAAAGTGAATGCTGCAACAGGGACTCTAACCAGGGCACATACGTGGCAAAGTGAGCTCTAACGGCCGTTGCCATGAAAGCCTAGTAGGCCTCTCGGCAACCTTGTTGATTAATGATGTTGGGTTGTTAGATGGGGAGATGTTTGTCCATAATAAAGCGTTGCTCTACTTTCTTAACAGCACTATCAATCAACAAGGCAGGTCCTACATGCTCTAGTTTTGTCGCACCTGGACTACTGTTCAGTTGTGTGGTCAGGTGCCACAAAGAGGGACTTAGGAAAATTTCACTTGGCTCAGAACAGGGCAGCTCAGCTGCCCTTGGGTGTACACCGAGAGCAAACATTAATAATATGCATGTCAATCTCTCATGGCTCAACGTGGAGGAGAATCTGACTTTGTCACTACTTGTATAATGTGAGAGGCATTGACATGTTGAAAGCACCAAGCTGTCTGTTTAAACGACTCGCACACAGCTCAGACACATATGTATACCCCACAAGACATGCCACCAGAGGTCTCTTCACAGTCCACAACAGACTTTGGGATGCGCACAGTACTACATAAAGCCATGAATACATGTAACTCTATTCCACATCAGGTAATTGATGGATGCAGTAGAATCAGATTTTAAAAAAACAGATAAAATACACCTCCTGGAACAGCGGGGACTGTGAAGCAACACAAACATAGGCAGACACACACATGATAACATATGCACTACACACACGTACATATGGATTTTGTGATGTAGATGAGTGGTAGTGGAGTAGGGGCCTGTGGGCACACACTTAGTGTGTTGTGAAATCTGTAATGAATGTATTGTAATGTTTTTAAAATTGTATAACTGCCTTCATTTTACCGGACCCAAGGAATAATAGCTGGGGGATCTGGGGATCTCTAATAAATACAAATACACAGATCAGATGGACATCAATCTCCCCTTTTGTGGCAGGTAGTAAGTCCCAACGGCTCTTCATCCCGAGCAGGATCACATTCTTGCCTCAGTTCCTCTCCTAAGGGTTGAATGGAAAAAAGTGTTTCTCTCGCTAATTGCTTAGAAACATAGTGTGTCACACGCTGATCTGTTTCACCTGTCTTTGTGCTTGTCGCCACCCCCCCTCCAGGTGTCGCCCATCTTCCCCATTATCCCCAGTGTGAGAACTGTGTTCTCTGTTGCCAGTTCGCCTTGTTATGTCAAGCCTACCAGCGTGTTTTTCTGTGCTTCTGTTTTTCCTAGTCTCTGTTTTCTAACCCTCCCGGTTCCGACTTGTTCTGCCTGCCCTGACTCTGAGCCCGCCTGCCTTTCCATTCATCCTGCCCTGACCTCGAGCCTGCCTGCCCCCCTGTACCTTTCGGACTCTGACCTGGTTAATGAACTTCTACCTGTCCTTGACCTGCCTATTGCCTGCCCCTTGTATTCTAATAAATATCAGAGACTCTAACCATCTGCCTCCTGTGTCGTTCTAGAGTGTTGTGGGAACATAGATTCTGTACTGTATATAGACATGCAGAAAAATAACAACACATGTTACTTAACTACAGAAGGAATTCTTCACTGAAGACCAATTATACTTACACATTAACAAGCTCCTAGGCAAGGTGAACATCAGTGGCATCAGGCCCATTGAAACTGAGGGTGCTTGTATCGTCTGTGTTACGTTCCCCAGTTTCTGTGTTACGTTCCCCAGTTTCTGTGTTGTTATGTGTTTATGTGTGTATTTCAGGAAACGGCTTCCTGAAGTCCAAAGCAGCTGATTGGTCGGCCCCATTGCTAATTGGAACTCTGACCCCGCCCTCTCGTCAGGGGATACAGCTGTCTTCAATTACAGACTCCTTCTGCAGCTCTATAAGCCAGTGTTCCTTTGTTAGGAGAGAGAGCTTCTTGATATGTCCTGTTGTTGGGTTGTATAATTTGTGGCTAGTATTTTGTTGCCGGTCCTGCAGAGGTTTGTGTATAGGACAATTCTTTTTTTTTATTTTTTTTGTTAATTGAAATTGTTTACTTACGTTGGTAATTATTCTATTTTTTTGTTCCCAGGGGGGAAGGGGAAGGCACCTTGGGAGTGCTTAGGCAAGAGGCCTGCGGGCATACATATATCTGTAGTATTTACTATGTCTATGCAGACTAGGTAAGACCTGGGTGGACCATCCCCTGTATTTTGGTTAATATGCCAGGTGGTGCTGAGATAGGTAGGAGAGGGGACTCTAACTTTTACTTTCTTTGCTTTGGTTCCGTCCAGCCCCTTTTCCCCACCTTACTGTGTAAAGGAAATAAATTCCCTGTTAACAGTACAATTCTCTGCCTCTGTCATCTTTACCTGCACCTGCAATCCCATACCTGTTTCACGGGGAATTGAGTATAGCAGGGTGTTGCTTTCCCTCCAAGAGGTGTGCGTAACAGTCTACTTGAGTGTTTGTGCATGTGTTTATAATGTGTGTGCATCAGTGATGGTTGGTGCCATTTTTAAAATGACAGGACAATTTACTTTTTTTAATGAGCATGGCCTTATTTCTATTACAGCATATTGGATGACTGTCATTCATATTCCATTCACCCAGCTAAACGTAACATTGATAGGTTTAGGCTACTACATGATACAACATTTTTCTCTATACCCATCATGCGGTTGCGACAACCTGCCAATGAATGAAAGTTTACAACAGGTTGAGAGAAATTTGAGTAATTAAGGTGACCGACAGTGAACATTCAATACTGCCTTGCACACTCTTGCCTGCATCTAGCTGAACAAGGGTGTAATCATTAGTCCAACAGTTTCAATCGAGTTTCTATTGGACATTTTCTGTTAAGTTTATCCCTGTTTCGTTCTGTTTAAGAGTTTTTCAACAGAATCGGCAGAATAAATACACCCCTGATCACACACACACACACAGTTCACTTTCATAGCAGCCACATATGAAAAGCAGGATCACTTTGAATGTTGTAGCTATAATTCCTGCTCATATTTACAGGCTCTCACATTTTTCCTGGAGTGCACCACACATCAGCTGTCTGTGACCAGGCAAAAAAAATATTTCAAATTTTCATGTAACCACTACACATGGCTTACATTATTGTAACCATTATTAGCTAACAATATAGTCAATATAGGTACTATATAAAACCCGCAACAATCATGCAGTACAGTGTAGTCGGCAAGCAGTTTAGCAGTTACACCAGCAGGCCCCGGTGGCAATAAAATGTATAAAACCCAAAGCTTAACCTTGACTTGGAACAGTTCCTGTGTTGGATAGCCATAGCCAGCTAGCTAACATAGCATCCCTCTCAGTTTGAGTAGGCTAAACTAGCAAGCTGCATTCGCTAAGTAAGTGAAAAAAATATCAAATATATCCAGCTCCCTCTCTTGCCTCACCTTAATTTTTGAAGGAATTAATTTGTGTAAAACTGTTCAACTATTGTCTTTTTCTTTGAGTCAACTACTCAACACATTTTATGCACTCCAGAGCGAGCTAGCTGTAGCTTATGCTTTCAGTACTAGATTCATTCTCTGATCCTTTGATTGGGTGGACAACGTCAGTTCATGCTGCAAGAGCTCTGATAGGTTGGAGCTACTTTCTCCGGAAGTTATAATTACTGTGAAAGGCTATGGAAGGGGGTGAGAACCATGAGCCTCCTAGGTTTTGTATTTGAAGTCAATGTACCCAGAGGATGGAAACTAGCTGTCCTCCGGCTACCACATGGTGCTACCCTACAGAGTCCTGTTGAGGCTACTGTAGACCTTCATTGAAAAACAGTGTTTTAATAAATTATTTGGTGACATATATTTAGTATAGTTTTACCTAAAAAGGATAACTTTTTAAAAACGTTTTACTATTTTTATAAAACTCACTTAGGAGGAGTATCCTCCCCTTCCTCCTTTGAAGAGCCTGGTGTGCATGCATCTGTGTGTGTGCATGGGTTTGTGTGTACATCTGTGGATGTTTGTGTGAGAACGAGAATGTTTTTGCCTGATGGGACCCCCATAGAATTATTCATGAACCATTTCTGATGGTCGCCCCCAGCATCAGTTATCCTTAATAGCGTTTGTCCCCATTCCCTATTTTAACCCTATAGTGTTCTTTGGAGCCGATTCCCGGTTTCCAGTGTAGCCGATTCCCTGTCTCCAGTGTCTACTGTCTCAGGGCACCAAGGTCCAGCACATTGTGTCTGCTCTGGCCGACAGGGACATTGGTCACGCTACCAGAGAGAGAGGAGACTAATTGGAAACAGATCACCAGCACTGCAACATCACACACACACACACACACACACACACACACACACAGCAATCCCCAATCTGCCTCACCCTGGGGTCTGCGTCCTACAATTAGCTAACTACCGCTTATTTATCTTATCTAGGAGTGACAGACTTCTCAACACTCGCCCTGCTAAATGACAGGTTTTTTCTTGGAGGGCAGTGTGTGTGTGTGTGGATTAACTAATCTGTGGGAAACTTGCTGCAAACACCCGAGTTTGGGGGAAGGTGACTTCCAGAAGCTCCATCTCTGTCTCAGAATTGTTTGCAGAAGAACAATGTTGAGGGTGTCTGCTAGTGACTACCAATTAAATGGTACCCTGGAGGTAGCCTAGCTAAAGCAGCTAATTTGTGTCTGTTTAGTGTGAGTGGGGGCTGGAGGGTGCCCACCTGTTCACCGGTTGAGCTGATCCCCCAGATCAGGGGACAATGTGATGGACAGCAGCTGATTAGGAGAAGCGAGAGGAGACTATCCCTCCACTGTGCCCCCAGGCTTTTGTCATGGCCTATACTAACATCTCAGCTTGCGGTGTAAATTCCTTCACTTCATTTATTCATGAATTATTCAGGATTTTTTGACAACTTGGCTGCCCTGAGCCATGGTGGACAGGATCATATTGTTTAGCACTGGCACGGTGGTGAGCTAATCTGAAATCCAGAGATTACCCCAATCTCTATAAATTAAGCATAAAATTACATTAAAAAGAGAAGAGAAGCAAGGAGAGATAATCATATAAGACACAGACAAACAGACACACACACACTGGGAAACATAGGCGTGTCACGAAGTGTCAGCAAAACGAGTTGGAATTTACCTTAATTTTTTTAGGAATTAGGGAAAGAGGAACTGGAAAGCACAGCACATGAATAGCCCGGGGGTATAATCCAGGCTCGGTTTCTTTTGCTGACACCTCCTTGCTTCTCTTCTCTTTTTAATGTAATTTTATGCATAATTTTAAGAAAGGGAAATAGTTTTTGCTCAAGGGCCACGTCACGATTTTCCAAAATAATTAGAGGGCCGCACATATTTAGTTTTGGGCTGATTCGTCAGCCAAATCTATTTGCGGGCCAGAAAAAGGTAATTTATTTCAAAACATAGTGGTTATGGTTGGTATGGCTTTGAGTTGTTGTGGTAGTTTGTTCAACTCAACAAAGCCGGTATATAAAAAGGTATTCTCTCCTAACAGGAACACAAGCTAAAGTGTACTGTTAGCTAGCTGGCTGATGTTATTATTGGTATCCCACAGCTGTTTGCTTCATTAGTTAGAGCCTAATGTCAACTAGCTAACATTGAACCTGGATGGTTAACTCAAGTGTGCGCTCTGAACGCCCTGAGGGCGAAACTAGATGGGTGGGGCTAAAACTTAAGAGGGTGTGAACGATTCTGAATGGGTTTAGACAAAAAAGAGCTCTTCACTAGATACCAAAACATTCAATGGCCATTTTCTCAAAAGTGAGTTTACAAGTTTTTCAACTTTCAAAGCAGAATTACTTTCCCATTGTTCCTCAACAATGCAGTATGATATACCATTTTGTAGCTCTGAATCTCAACTTTTATCCAATGTAAAAAAACACAATTTCAAATTTGAATACAGGTGGTGAGTCACATATATGGACATAGTGCACATACTGCATACAGTATGTGACCGACCGGCTCGATTCGGTCTTATGTAGCAACATTTGAAATTGTGTTTTTTACATTGGATAAAAGTAGAGACTCAGAGCTAGAAAATGGTATATCATACACTGCAGTTGAGGAACAATGAGAAAGTAATTCTGCTTTGAAAGTTGGTAAACTTGTAACCTCACTTTTGAGAATATTGCCTTTTCTTGGTCTACACCCATTCAGCATCGTTCACACCCTCTTAAGCTTTAGCCCCACCCATCTCTTTAAGGGTTGATCCGAGGGTTCTGTCCTAAGAACAGCAGTCTAGCACCCAAGTTAACTGGCGTTAACTAACGTTAACTAGCTTGCTAGCTACTTCCAGACACAAATGAGACAGCAGCTCACTCTGGCCATGTTACTCGCCCTAGCAGAGCTGTTATCCAGAGCGTTGGGGACTGCAACTGTGCTACTGGCAAAAATGTATGTTTTTTTCCCAACGTTTACTGACACCGGCCATATTCAATGGGTGTTGAGCGTTCGTAAACGTCAGACGAGAGTGCTCTGAAATCAGAGTAGATATCCAGAGCGAAATTTATTGAAAATGTTATTGAAATGGTTGCTTGCATAGTGGAGTCTAGCTAGCTAAACAATGAACCATAATCCCAACTCATAACGTTACTACCCTGCATGAATCTGCAGGTAGCTAACCAGCAAGGTTCAATGCTAGATATGAATAATATTACTACACAGATCATACACGTAATGTTAGCTAGCGAGCCAGCCAGCTAACGTTAGCTAGCTAGCTAAAAGTACACGTTAACTTGAAATGAAATGAATTTTCTGACAAAATTTGAAACATGTAATATCTGAAAATGTAGCTAACTAGATGGATGCTTCTACCACTCTCATGGATGCCATGGTTGCCCTTAGTTTGAAGATGTAATCCAGAGACAGGTGTTTTCTCCATCTCTTTAGCTATCCTACTCTGATTTCAAAACCCGGTCTTCCAGAAAGTGGAAAGCAACACTTATGCAGTTCTACTACGAGGTATATTTATTTTAAAAGCCACGTTAGACACGATTACCTATACAAATTGATCAGCTCAAATATAAAAAAGCGTGTTACATGGCAGACCAATCCAAACTCATCTCTCAGCATCTCCAGCCCACTCATTATCTCAGCCAATCATGGCTAGCGGGAAGGTTGCCCCTCTTTTTCTGTGGCTAAACCAACTTGGCTGGTAATTTAACCATTTTATTTGTATTTACAGATGGCATCCTAGTTTGTTATTAAGGCACATGAAAGTTCATATGTTCCAGAAGGCATTTCTGCCCCCAAAATTTTGCATTTTGATTAAAACATTTTTAAATTCAAACGGCTCTCACAACATACGCTTAGTTTCCTTAACTTCTCTGGGATAGGTGGGACGGTAGCGTCCCACTTGACCAAAATCCAGAAAAAATATAGCGCACCAAATTCAAATATATTACTATAAAAATCAATCTTTCATGAAATCACACATGAAAGACACCAAATTAAAGCTACACGTGTTGTGAATCCAGCCAACATGTCTGATTTCAAAAAGGATATACGGGGAAAGCACACCAAACAATTATGTTAGCTCAGTACATAGCCACAGAAAAACACAGCCATTTTCCCAGCAAAATATAGTAGTATCAAAAAGCAGAAATAGAGATAAAATTAATCACTAACCTTTGATGATCTTCATCAGATGACACTCATATGACATCATGTTACACAATACATTTATGTTTTGTTCGATAATGTGCATATTTATATCCACAAATCTCGGTTTACATTGGTGCCATGTTCAGAAATGCCTCTAAAATATCCGGAGTAATTGCAGAGAGCCAGGTCAAATAACAGAAATACTCATCATAAACTTTGATGAAAGATACATGTTTTACACAAAATTAAAGATAAACTTGTTCTTAATGCAACCGCTGTGTCAGATATAAAAAATAACTTTACGTAAAAAGCACACCATGCAATAATCTGAGACAGCGCTCAGATTTAACAACATTTCTCCGCCATGTTGGAGTCAACAGAAATACAAAATTACATCATAAATATTCCCTTACCTTTGATTATGTTCATCAGAATGCACTGCCAGGAATCCTAGTTCCACAATAAATTGTTGTTTTGTTCGATAATGTCCATTACTTATGTCCAATTAGTTACTTTTGCTAGCATGTGTAGTACACGTGTCCAAACGCTCACGCAGATGCAGGCAAACGTCGGACGAAAACTTCAAAAAGTTATATTACAAGTCGAATAAACTGGTCAAACTTAGTAGAGAATCAATCTTCAGGATGTTGTTATCATATATATCCAATAACGTTCCAACCGGAGCTTTTCTTCATGTCTGTATAAGTAATGGAACGCAAGGCGATATCATGAGGAAAGCGCGTGAGCAAGAACTGGCAATCTGCCAGACCAGTGACTGAAACACCTCCCATCCGGCCCCACTTCATTCAGCGTTCTACAGACTGTTGACATCTAGTGGAAGGCGTAGGAAGTGAAAACAGATCCATATATTACAGGGAATTGAATAGGCAATGACTTTAACATCGACCCTTCTCAGAATTCTCACTTCCTGTTTGGATTTTTTCTCAGGTTTTTGCCTGCCATATGAGTTATGTTATACTCGCAGACACCATTCAAACAGTTTTAGAAACTTCAGAGTGTTTTCTATCCAATAGTAATAATAATATGCATATATTAGCATCTGGGACAGAGTAGGAGGCAGTTCACTATGGGCACGCAATTCATCCAAAAGTGAAAATGCTGCCCCCTATATCAAAGAAGTTAAGATCAAATCCCGTTACCGGGATCGATTTGACAACATCCGGTGAAATGGTAGAACGCCAAATTCAGATTAAATTATTGGAAATATTTAACTTTCATACAATCACAAGTGCAATACACCAAATTAAAGCTTTACTTCTTGTTAATCCAGCCACTGTGTGTCACGTCCTGACCATAGAGAGTCCTTATTTTCTATGGTGGAGTAGGTCAGGGCGTGACTGGGGGTTTTTCTAGTTATTATTTTCTATGTGGGGTTCTAGTTTAGTTTTTCTATGTTGGTGTTTGGTATGATTCCCAATTAGAGGCAGCTGGCTATCGTTGTCTCTAATTGGGGATCAAATTTAAGTAGCATTTTTTCCACCTGTGTTTTATGGAATATTGTTTATGTGTAGTTGCATGTTAGCACTCCATTGTCGTCACGTTTTGTTTATTCTTTGTTTTGTTGTGTGGTTCACTTACTTTAAAAATAAAAGATGTGGAACCCAGATCACGCTGCACGTTGGTCCGAGTATGCTTCAAACGATCGTGACACCGTGTCAGATTTCAAAAATGCTTTACGGTGAAAGCAAACCATGCTATTATCTGAGGACAGCACCCCATCAAACAAACACAGACAATCATATTTCATCCCGCCAGGCGCGACACAAAACTCAGAAATAACGATATAATTCATGCCTTACCTTTGAAGATCTTCTTTTGTTGGCACTCCAATATGTCCCATAAACATCACAAATGGTCCTTTTGTTCGATTAATTCCGTCGTTATATCTCCAAAATGTCCATTTATTTGGCGCGTTTGATCCAGAAAAACACGGGTTCCAACTTGTGCAACATAACTACAAAATATCTAATAAGTTACCTGTAATCTTTGTCCAGACATTTCAAACAACTTTCCTAATACAACTTTAGGTATTTTTTTACGTAAATAATCAATAAAATTTAAGACGGGATAAACTGCGTTCAATAGCGGATAAAAACAAAGTGGAGCGAGCTTTCAGGTCAAGCGCCCCAACCACAACAGTACACTACACTCGACCCTCGTTCTGAACAGTCCTACTTCTTCATTTCTCAAAGGAAAAACCAATTTGTCAACCAATTTCTAAAGACTGTTGACATCTAGTGGAAGCGATAGGAACTGCAAGCAAGTGCCTTAGAAATCTAGATCCCCATAGAAAACACATTGAAAAGAGAGTGACCTCAAAAACAAAATTCCTGGTTTCGCCTGCCAAATAAGTTATGTTATACTCACAGACATCATTCAAACAGTTTTATAAACTTCAGAGTGTTTTCTATCCAAATCTACTAATACTATGCATATCCTAGCTTCTGGGCCGGAGTAGCAGGCAGTTTACTTTGGGCACGCTTTTCATCCGGACGTGAAAATACCGCCCCCTAGCCTAGAGAGGTTAAACGAGTCACATATACCCATTAGTTCCTGTCAAGGCAGAGCTTCTCTTCCTGGGGTCCAAACACATTACAGTGGGTCCTCCATTACAAGTTGCGAGTTTACGTCGCGGGACTTAGAGGTACCCAGCGTCACAACTTCATTGCTCCAGACCACCGCAGGGGGGAGTTAGAGCACTCATTATGCATTTGGGTCCCAAGGTTTTTATATGACCAATCATATTGAGTGGTTCCAATGACGAATTTGATGCTATGCCACCCGTCGCTGGTGACTTTCTTCAGCAAAGATGGCTTACAAAACATTACGGTGGAAGAAAATGTAAGTAATTATAATGTCATATCGAGTCAAGAAAAAAAATTACAATTGAGAGGAATATGTTAGTTAATGTAGAGACAAACGATTGTGCATATTTTATTGTCATAAAGTCAATTTACGAAAATCGCTATTTTGCAAGTTTTTTCTGTATGTATTACAATTATGCACTTCAACAGTGTTTACCACTCCTGCTCCTGGGACATCAATGATTACACATTGTAACTATGCAATAGACTAGAATCATGATTTAAGTAAAGGCTGATTTGTAATTCATATATACAGAAAAAAAACAGTACATCCTGCCAGCACGCCCACAAGCGTGCTGAATGACGTGTGGAAGAGAGCGAGGAATGTGATGGGAGTAACAATCCAGGCTATTTGCTCTGAGACCTGCGTAATAATTTAATGAAAAGCAGGGAGCAGGTTTTGAACCCTCAACATTCTAGCCCGAAGTCCAGGGCGCTATCGACTGTGCCCAAATGTATTAATTGGGGTTGGGGCCGATTGTGGCTAAAAACACTTTATCTATTGGAATCTTTAACATGTGGAAAGGGGGAAAAGTATTTTTTCGTTTTTCACAAGCGTAGCAGGATGGGCTATTAGCTGAACAATAGACTATTCAACCTTTACAAAATAATGATCTAATAGCCGAGCTAGGTGTAAACGCCCCCCTCCCCAACTTGAGCTAGATGTGAACCCCCACCTCCCCAACTTGCAACAAATCATTTGTATCTATCTTTCCACATCTACCTACACACGTATCTACCAACACATGGTTAATGTTCTGAATTTTTATATATGGTTCGAATTCAGGCTGTATCACATCCGACCGTGATTGGGAGTGCCATAGGGCGGCACACAATTGGCCCAGCGGGTTTGGCCTGGGTAGGCTGGTGCTGGGGTAGGCTGGTGCTGAAAATATATCTAGCTTGTTATGCAAGTGTTGAACACTAACAGATGGAGAAAACCTACACCAGTCGAGCAATTCATTTCAACACTAATCTTAATTTTAATGTGACTTTACAAACAACAAGAGGGCTTAATTGGAGTCTATTTCTTCGGAGCCTAGACCTACAGTGGGGAGAACAAGTATTTGATACACTGACGATTTTGCAGGTTTTCCTACTTACAAAGCATGTAGAGGTCTGTAATTTTTATCATAGGTACACTTCAACTGTGAGAGAAGGAATCTAAAACAAAAATCCAGAAAATCACATTGTATGATTTTTAAGTAATTAATTTGCATTTCTTGTGAGGTTCTGTCCTCAGATACAGAGAGCTGTGAAAGCCTGTCTGCAGATTAAGAGGTCCCAATGAAGAGCAGCGGTTGCCAGTCCTGGTCCTGGGACTCAAAGGGGTGCACATTTTGGTTTTTGATGATCAAGTCATCATCAAGCTTCAAGTGGTATTTATGTATTCATTTGTGACGCTATTCTTGATATGATCCTGCTATTGTCACATGCTACACATGCACATGTATGCTAACCTCACAAGAAATAGACTTCGTTATTCTCAAATTAGACAGCACTGAATATTATGTTCTCTTTCCTCACTTCTTGGGACTGGAACTACACAAAAGTACCTGCTCTATCCAGAATAGCCTACTTTCTCTCCTTGACAGTTGGGCCTGCTATCCTTTCACCCTCCTCCATGGCTGTTAGCTAGCTACCTACAAATGCATTTGGAGTTTGTTTTTTACAGTGATAAATATATCAAGATAGCTAGCTAATATGAAGTTAGGTAGCTGGTCAAATGTAATTAACTTTGCCAGCTATATATACTGTTAGGTTCTTATTTTTCAGAGTAAATGACTCTGAAAACGGACACTAGAGAAGCTTTAACCAAGTTTAATTATTCCCAAAGGTTCTGTACAGCTGTAATCAGACAGCAAAACATTTCTCAAATCACAGTTATATACCTCCTACTTAAGACACTCCCTCTCTCCAATCCTTAGTTTATGGTTTAATAGAAAAGAGTAACAAGATCCCAAACCCTTATTACTCCCTTCAGGTGAACTGTCCTCACCTCCTGACCTCAACCCCTCCATCTAATCCACAGATGTCCGTCTGTCTTTCCTGTATCAACACGGTGCTCTGCTCCCGTCCCCTCAACACATTCCACAGCTATCTGTCCTTCTACAGAGACATAAAACCCAGTCTCTTTCATTTCCTTTCATTCATTTACTATCTCAATGATCATAGTTTAGCCAATTCCAACAATACAGTATGTAAACTAGCTAGCTACGTTAGCAGCTCATTTGAGTTCATATGCAATGTAGCTAGTTAGCTAATAATACATCTTTTATTTTTTACATTTTCGAAATGTATTTACTTACTTGAATAGGTTCTCCCAGCCATGTGGACGATTGGAAACAGGGCAGCAAAGTTTGTCACCAGAGCGGTTTAGAGCTTATTACTATTTGCCTGTGAATAACCAAACCTTCATACACTACAAACCTGCTATGCTGAATTCTTGATGCACAACCAAAGGCACTGCCATATGCTGCCAGCACACCCACAAGTGAGCTCAGGTGGAGAATGACACGTTGAAGAGGGCGAGGAACGAGATAGAGTCACAATCCAGGCTATTTGCAGGACAATCGATTAGCAGGGTTAATAGCCCTTCTACTGTAGGTGTGAAAATCCCCCCAATTTGCAATGTATTCGATGCTTAAGAACTCCACATCTCAGCTACATTCTAGTTGCACTTCCCCCAAGCTCCACGACCACGGGTAACACCTTGCTGAGATGATCTGATTTGATGCATTGTTGTATAGTCAGTTTAAAGTTTTTTAAATATATTTTTTATTATTTAACTTTTACTTGGTACTCATCCCGGATCCGGGAGCACCCCCCACAGTAAAAAAGCTGACTAGCATAGCCTAGCATAGCGTCACAAGTAAATACTAGCATCTAAATATCATTAAATCACAAGTCCAAGACACCAGATGAAAGATACAGATCTTGTGAATCCAGCCATCATTTCTGATTTTTTAAATGTTTTACAGGGAAGACACAATATGTAAATCTATTAGCTCACCACGATAGCAAAAGACACAACTTTTTTTTCTCCACCATTTTTTTCCTGCATGGGCAGCTATCACAATTTCGACTAAATAAAGATATATATAGCCACTAACCAAGAAACAACTTCATAAGATGACAGTCTGATAACATATTTATGGTATAGCATATGTTTTTTTTTTTAAAAATTGCATATTTCAGGTATAAATCACAGTTCTACATTGCAGCTGCAATCTGAAATAGCGTTGGAAGCAGCCGGAATAATTACAGAGACCGACGTCAATTACCAAAATACTCATCCTAAAACATTTCTGAAAAATACACAGCATACAGCAAATGAAAGCCCAACATCTTGTGAATCCAGCCATCATTTCTGATTTTTAAAATGTTTTACAGGGAAGACAAAATATGTATTTCTATTAGCTAACTACCATAGCAAAAGACACAACTTTTTTTTGTCCACCATTTTTTTTACTCCATCAGTAGCTATCACTAATTTGACTAAATAAAGATATATATAGCTACTAACCAAGAAACAACTTCATAAGATGACAGTCTGATAACATATTTATGGTATAGCATATGTTTTTTTAGAAAAATGTGCATTTTTCAGGTATAAATCACAGTTTACCATTGCAGCCACTATCACAAAACTCACCCAAAGCGACTAGAATAACTACAGAGAGCAACGTGTATTACATAATTACTCATCTTAAAACATTTCTGAAAAATACACAGCGTACAGCAAATGAAAGCCCAACATCTTGTGAATCCAGACAATATTTCAGATTTTCTAAGTGTTTTACAGCGAAAACACAATATATCGTTATATTAGCATACCACATGAGCTAACATCACCCCAGCATTGATTTGAGGCAAAAAGCGCGATAACGTTATCACCACCAAAATATATAAATTTTTTCACTAACCTTCTCAGAATTCTTCAGATGACAGTCCTGTAACATCATATTACACAATGCATATAGAGTTTGTTCGAAAATGTGCATATTTAGCATCACAAATCGTTGTTATGCTATGTAATCAGTCAAAACATGGCATGCATTCTGGCCGGCGCCATCTTGGAAGTGCACCTAAGTTTACGATTATTTATCGATTAGATTGACTAAAAAAATACAGGTTGGACAGCTAATGAAAGATGCATTGGTTATTAATGCAACCGCTGATTTCGATTTTTAAAATTAACCTTACTTGACATACAGTGTGCGTTACAGCCAGACTAGTGCCGCAATATTGGCCGAAAAATGCGTTTACATTTTTCCACATAAATACGGAATAAAATCATAAATAACTCTTACTTTTGGACGAGCTTCCATCAGAATCTTGGGCAAGGTGTCCTTTTGTCCAAAAGAATCGTTGCTTTGTTGTAAAACGTCCACTTCAACGTCGGAACTAGCAACTAATAGTAGCTACCTGGCACACACATGTCCAAATCCTCAAACGCAATACTACGAAAATTCCGAAAATAGCAATATACTCGCATAAACTGATATAAATCGGTTTCAAATAACTTCGTTATGATGTTTCTAACACCTGTTTCGAATTAAATCACAGACGGATATATCTTAGCCCGATAACAAGAGCTATTCAACATGCCATTCTGATGTCCCCTCTTGCGCCTTGGCGAGCGACGAAAAGAAGGGACATGTCACTCCATTGCCTTTTATAAACTCTGAGAAATACGTAGAGATTCCATTCCACTTCTCATTGGTTACTGACATCCAGGGGAAGGCGGGTGCAGTTCATTTCGATCCATAGGGCACACACAGAGTTTTAAACTGATCCGAGATCAGAGCCTAGTTTTCAGACCTTCGCATGTCCTGTCATGATTTTCGCTGTAGAACGAGTTCTGGTTCACCCACAGACATAATTCAAACGGTTTTAGAAACTAGAGATTGTTTTCTATCCAATAGTAATAATAATATGCATATTGTACGAGCAAGAATTGAGTATGAGGCAGTTTAATTTGGAGACGATATTTTCCAAAGTGGAAACAGCACCCCCTGTATTGAGAAAAGGTTTTAACCAGGCAAGTCAGTTAAGAACAAATTCTTAATTACAATGACGGCCTACATTGTTCTACAGGGTCTGCCATAGTAGTACGGCACCCCTGGAGCAAATTAGGGTTAAGTGCCTTGCTCAAGGGCACATCAGGTATTTGAACCAACCTTCAGTTGATGCCGTGACCATAATCCCCAAGTCTAACAGTATTTTTGAAATATCCTGAGAGCCCGAATCTTCTCACTTAAATGAATAGAGATCCTGGTCATGGTGCTAGAGTTTGTTGCAGCGGTCTAAGACACTGAATCGCAGTGCTAACTGTGTTGATACTTATGCTAGTTCGTGGCCCGTTAAATCATCTCCAAAATATCATTACTTTTTAAACAAAGCGATTATTATTATTATTAATTAATTTAGAATTATATAAAATCCCCTTAGATATTCTCAGATATTCTCACAGATCCTAACGAAAAATGCCCCTTAGCTATTCATTTAGAATCCTACAATCACTGTAATGTAATTATTGGAGTCACGTCATTGAAAAAAATATTTTTCAATATACTGTAGGCCCACCATAGGCGAGATGAGTCTCACTATTGTTGAGTAATGTGCTGGTAAAAGTGGTGTAGGTCTTATTTATTTAAAAAGCATATTGAAGCAATAAGGATTTCAGCATCATTTTGCGCTGCTCTGAGACAAGCATGGGGACTGGTCATGATAAAACAATGAGATTTTTATTTTCACTGAATCTCTGTTTGGGTATCGGTTAGACTACAATTAGGGTGTGGAAATGTTATGCCCCTAGATATTAATTTAGAATCCTCCAATCCTCTTATGCTGTAGCCTACCATCACGTTGTACAGTGCCATATTTTCCATTCCATCCTAATGGAAACCCTGAGGGTTTCGTTTTTCTCGGAATAGAAGCACCATAATATTAATCAAATGAACCTGTCTAGGACACACGTTCCGCTAGCGGAACCCCCCCCCCCACATTCCACTGAAAAGGAAACGCGGGAAATTCAAAAATATTTTTTTGAAATATTTAACTTTCACACATTAACAAGTCCAATACAGCAAATGAAAGATAAACATCTTGTGAATCCAGCCAAAATTTCCGATTTTTTAAATGTTTTACAGCGAAAACACAACATATATTTATGTTAGCTCACCACCAAATCCAAAAAAGCACAGACATTTTTTCACAGCAAAGATAGCTTTCACAAAACCCACAAATAGAGATAAAATGAATCACTAACCTTTGAACATCTTCATCAGATGAGTCATTTGACATCATGTTACACAATACATTTATGTTTTGTTCGATAATGTGCATATATATATATAAAAAGAATCTCAGTTCACATTGGCACGTTACGTGCAGTAATGTTTTGATTCCAAAACATTGATAAAAGATGCAAGTGTTATTCACAGAATTAAAGATAAACTTATCCTCTATGCAACCGCTTTGTCAGATTTCAAAATAAACGGAAAAAGAATAATCTGAGAACGGCGCTCAGAGCACAATCCAGCCAAAGAAATAGTCGCCATTTTGGCGTCAACAGAAGCTACAAAAACACTATAAATATGCACTTACCTTCGAATAACTTCATCAGAAGGCACTCCCAGGATTCCCAGTTCGACAATAAATGACTGAAAAGTTCCATAAAGCCCATCATCTAGCCACTTGTTGTTAGCATGTTCAGCCCAGGAATCCGTGCGTCATGAAAATGACGCACGAGCAATCCCTCCAGACAAAAACTCAAAAAGTTCCGTTACAGGTCGTAGAAACAAGTCAAATGATGTATGCAATCCATATTTAAGATGTGTTTAACATTAATCATCAATAAGGATCCAACCGGAGAATTTCATTGTCTGAAGAAAGAGCATTGGAACGAGAGCACTCTCTCTCGCTCGCGCGGAAAATGAGACTGAGAATTTCTGACGACCACTCAGTAAAATAGCTCCTATGAGCCCCTCCTTTATAGTAGAATCATATAACCAAAATCTAAAGACGGTGACATCTAATGGAAGCCCTAGGAAGTGTTTGCTCATCCATAACAATAAGGGGTATCATTAGGCACTGTTTTGAAAATCGAGTTCTCACTTCCTGTTTGGACTCCTTCTCAGGTTTTTGTCTGCCAAATGAGTTCTGTTATACTTACAGACATAATTCAAACAGTTTTAGAAACTTCAGAGTGTTTTTTATACAATAGTAATAATAATATGCAGGTATTACCTTCTGGGACAGAGTAGGAGGAAATTCTGTTTGGGCACGCAATTTGTTCAAAGTGGAAATGCTGCCCCCTGTCCCGATGAAGTTTTAACTAAGCCAAATTTCTTAAAATCAATCCCATATACTATGTTATTACAAAAATGGTTTTAAATTCTCTAGTAATATCAATATGGAAGTCAATCAAAAGCTTCTCAAAGATGCCCGCTGGTGGTCACACAAGCACTAACAATTAAATAATATGCCAAAGAATGCTGCAGCAGCCCGCAAGTTGTGCTGCAGTATGCTGCAACTTTTAAAGGAGGAACCAGTGTAAGGCACTTATCACACAAAAAAATTAAAACAAAACAGTACATCACATAACATTATTACACATTAAAAATTTGATAAAACCACCATACAACAATATTACGATGTATGTGTGTAGAGTGCATGTGCTAGCGTGTGTGTGTGTATGCGTGTGTGTGTGCTTGTTAGTGTGTCCCTTCACAGTACGTATTGTTCCATAAGGTGTCATTTTATCAGTTTTTTTTATCAGATTTTACTGCTTCCCTGAGTTACTTGATGTGGAATAGAGTTATGGCTCTGTGTCATATTGTATGTTTCCCGGAGTCTGTTCTGGACTTGTGGACTGTGAAGAGACCATGTATTGTTGGGTGTGCATGGTTGTCTGAGCTGTGTGTTAGTCGTTTGAACAGACAGCTCGGTGCTGTCAACATGTCAATACCTCTCACAAAGACAAGTAGTGATGCAGTCAATCTCTCATCTACTTTGAGCCAGGAGAGATTGATATGCATGTCATTGATGGTAGCTCTCTGTATACATTTAAGGGACAGCTGTGCTGCTCTGGTCTGGGCCAACTGTAATTTCCGCATGTCCCTCTTTGTGGAACTTGACCGTATGACTGGGCAGTGGTCCAGGTGCAACAAAACTAGGGCCTGTAGGACTTGTTTTGTATATAGTAGGGCTGTTGTGGTGACCGTTTTACCGCCACACCGGCAATCATGAGTCATGAAGGCAGTCAAATTCCACGTGACCGTTTAGGCACAGTAATTAGGCGTCTCCAAGCTCTGATGCTGCTGATATTCATTAGTAGCCTACCAAACTTGCTAACTGCCTGGTAATCAGCACTCTATAGTCCCTCTAATCACCCTGACATCAATGCAAATTTTTTCAAAAATGTAATCAAGTACTTAATCAGAGCCCATGAGCTCATGTTCCTCATGCTCATGTTCCTAATATTAAGCACATTGCTTATATTTACAACAGTATAGCTTACCTGGCTAGCATGCAAATAAACCATGGGGAAAAGTGTCCTCAATTCACTATTCAAGTGCATAGATGACATGTATTTTTTTCAATAGAGGTGCATGATAATGGTCCATTCTAAATCAAAACAAATTTCACACATATATTGGGTGACAATATTAGCCTATCACATGTGAATTATATATGATCACTTATGAATGATGCCCAGCATAAGAAACAATGCATTTTTTTGCAACTTTTTCTAATCATAGTCGCACACCTTATGTAGCCTAGCCTATAGTGGCCAAATAAGTTCTTAAAATAGTTTTTTTTATGCTAGTCGTTGTATTAATTTGGGATCTATCGCATCCCACAAGTGTCCTAGGCTATGTTTGGATTATTTATTTCTCGAACAGAATAGAATGGGTCGACCTTTGTACTATGTGGGATAGTAGATTGACATGGGCTAGTGCTTTTGCTGTTCGTTAGGCCTAATCATCTTGTTGGCTGACGAAAAGTAAATGTGGACAGTTCTTCCAATATCTTCAACATGCATCTCAGAATTGGATGAGGATGCATGCAGATGTGTCCACAATGTGTTTGTCTTCACTTGGAGCATGTGAGAAAGACCTGTGTGATGGAGCGCACAGCAATCAGGTTGAAGGGAACGATGTCCACTGACTGCAAAACACATGGATTTTTTTAGGGGGCATTGCAGCCACACAAATGGGATACCGCCGGGAATTTCAAGGCATTATCGAGTGCTTGTGAAATTGTGAATGAGAGACTGATGAAGTGTGTAAAGCCTGCGCAAAAAAACCCAAAGCAGAGCTCATGCCTTTCAAGCGACCTTTTTCAAATCATCATTAGAGTCGCATCATGCAGCCTTACAATGTCTGAAAAATCAAAAAATCTAGCCCAATGTTTATAGAACAACTAAAGTTACATTAATAATTCTAAATTAAGCACATAGGAATACTGATTTCTTTGTTAACCGCTCAACACAGGATAGCCACATGTGCGTAGTCCCTCAAATCATTTGGAGAAAATATCCTTTCTATTTTATTCAGTTTTGTTCAATTGTATTCTTCATACTATAAACTAATGCCACGGAATTCTAAGCAAAACTTGTCTGCTAAATGAACTAGTGTAATCCACAGACAGATCAGGACCTAATATAAGAACAACTCAGAGTATGCTATTCTGTTCTTCTGAAATAGACCACATTTTCTTCAAATCATGTTTCTTTAGACCTATCTATAATAAATAATACATTTATTGTGAAGGTGTAGGCTATATTACATGGATTTTACATACACAGAAATGTACATACACTAAGTTGACTGTGCCTTTAAACAGCTTGGAAAATTCCAGAAAATGATGTCATGCTTTTAGAAGCTTCTGATAGGCTAATTAACATAATTTGAATCAATTGGAGGTGTACCTGTGGATGTATTTCAAGGCCTACCTTCAAACTCAGTACCTCTTTGCTTGACATCATGTGATAATCAAAAAAAAATCAGCCAATACCTCCACAAATGGTAGACCTCCACAAGTCTGGTTCATCCTTGGGAGCAATTTCCAAATGCCTGAAGGTACCATGCTCATCTGTACAAAAAATGGTTCGCAAGTATAAACACCATGGGACCACGCATCTATCATACCGCTCAGGAAGGAAAGCATTCTGTCTCCTAGAGATGAATGTACTTTGGTGCGAAAGTGCAAATCAATCCCAGAACAACAGCAAAGGACCTTGTGAAGATGCTGGAGGAAACAGGTACAAAAGTATCTATATCCACAGTAAAACGAGTCCTATATCAACATAACCTGAAAGGCCGCTCAGCAAGGAAGAAGCCACTGCTCCAAAACCACCATAAAAAAGCCAGACTACGGTTTGCAACTGCACATGGAGACAAATATCATACTTTTTGGAGAAATGTTCTCTGGTCTGATGGAACAAAAATAGAACTGTTTGGCCATAATAACCATTGTTATGTTTGGAGGAAAAAGGGGGAGGCTTGCAAACCGAGGAAAACCATCCCAACCGTGACGAATGGGAGTGGCAGCATCATGCTGTGGGGATGCTTTGCTGCTGGAGGGACTTGTGCACGTCACAAAATAGATGGCATCATGAGGAAAGAAAATTATGTTGATATATTGAAGCAACATCTCAAGACATCAGTCAGAAAGTTAAAGCTTGGTTATAAATGAGTCTTCCAAATGGACAATGACCCCAAGCATACTTCCAATGTTGTAGCAAAATGGCTTAAGGACAACAAAGTCAAGGTATTGGAGTGGCCATCACAAAGCCCTGACCTCAATCCTATAGAATTTTTTTGGCTGAACTGAAAAAGTGTGTGCGAGCAAGGAGGCCTACAAACCTGACTCAGTTACACCAGCTCTGTCAGGAGGAATGGGCCACAATTCACCCAACTTATTGTGGGAAGCTTGTGGAAGGCTACCTGAAACGTTTGACCCAGGTTAACTTCTTGACGCAACGGATCCCGTTACCGGGATTATTTATCAACAACAACCGCTAAACTGCAGAGCGCCAAATTAAAAAAAAATACTACAAATATTTATAATCATGAAATCACAAGTAAAATATACCAAAACACAGTTTAGCTTGTTGTTAATCCACCTATCGTGTCAGATTTTGAAAATATGCTTTACAGCGAAAGCAATCCAAGCGTTTGTGAGTGTATCAATCACTGTTAGAACAGCTAGCCTTAAATTAGCTTGGTCACGAAAGTCAGAAAAGCAATAAAATTAATCGCWTACCTTTGATAATCTTCRGATGTTTSYACTCACGAGACTCCCAGTTACACAATAAATGTTATTTTTGTTCGATAAAGATTAGTTTTATAACCAAAAAACGCCATTTGGTTTGCGCGTTATGTTCAGAAAACCACAAGCTCGTTCCGGTCCTGAAGGGCAGACGAAAATTCCAAAAAGTATCCGTAATGWTCGTAGAAWCAYGTCAAAGRTTTTTTATAATCAATCCTCAGGTTGTTTTTAACATACATAATYGATCATATTTCAACCGGACGGTAAACTGTTCAATACTACAGAGAAAGAAAATGTCGAGCCACATCTCTCCTGCGCAGGAACTAATCAAAGGACACCTGACGCGTTTTGATAAATCTCGCTAATTTTTCAAAATAAAAGCTTGAAACTATGTCTAAAGCCTGGTCACAGCCTGAGGAAGCCATTGGAAAAGGAATCTGGTTGATACCCCTTTAAATGGAGGAGGGGTAAGCAATGGAACAGGGATTAAATAAAAAAAAGAACTTCCGAGTTGGAGTTCCTCAGGTTTTCGCCTGCAAAATCAGTTCTGTTATACTCACAGACAATACTTTGACAGTTTTGGAAACTTTAGAGTGTTTTCTATCCTAATCTGTCAATTATATGCATATTCTAATATCTGAGCCTGAGAAATAGTCTGTTTACCTTGGGAACATTATTTTTCCAAATATAAAAATTCTGCCCCCTAGCTGAAAGAGTTTAAACAATTTAAAGGCAATGCTACCAAATACTAATTGAGTGTATGTAAACTTCTGACCCACTAGGAATGTGATGAAATAAATAAAATATGAATAAATAATTCTCTCTACTATTATTCTAACATTTCACATTCTTAAAATGAAGTGGCGATCCTAACTGACCTAAAACAGGGAGTTTTTACTAGGATTATGTCACGGCCGTTGAAAGAACTTGACCAAAGCGCAGGGTGGTGAGCGTACATTTTCTTTTTATTAGAAATGATGCCGACAAAACAATAAACAATACAAAACAAACCGTGAAGCTTAAGGCTATGTGCCACAAACAAAGTCAACCTCCCACAAAGACAGGTGGGAGAAAGGGCTACCTAAGTATGGATCTCAATCAGAGACAACGATAGACAGCTTTCCCTGATTGAGAACCCTACCCGGCCAAAACATAGAAATACAAATAATATAACATAGAATACCCACCACAAATCACAGCCTGACCAAACCAAATAGAGACATAAAAAGGATCTCTAAGGTCAGGGTGTGACATTTTAAATGTCAGGAATTGTGAAAAACTGAGTTTAAATGTATTTGGATAAAGTGTATGTAAACTTCAACTGTATATATATATATATATATATATATATACAGTATATATATATATATACATGTGTGTGTATGTATGTATGTATATATTTACCAAAAAAGATATTGGGGATTGGAAATGATGCAGACAATTACATTGATGGAAGCAACAATCTATCCGCAATAATAAAGCTGATCCACCCTCTAAAAAAAAGATATGTTACACATATTATCCAGATACTGACTGTTAGCACTTGGTGGTCTATAGCAGCTTCCCACAAGAATGGGCTTTAGGTGAGACAGATTACCCTGTAGCCATAATTCTTCAAGAGTATTTAACATTAGATTGTCTCTAAATTACAGGAATATAGACCGCAACACCGCCCCCGTTGACATTTCTGTATTCGGGAGATGTCTTAACCATATATTGCTACCACTGTATCATGAAAGGTATTATTAAGTGAGTTTCAGAGATAGTCAGAATATGAATGTAATCTGTTACAAGCAAGTTAGTGACTTCATAGACGTTGTTTCTCACTTGCTGTGGTAGCTGACGTTTATAATGTTGAGTCATCAGCATACGTAGACACACAGGCTTTACTCGTTGCCAGTGGCAGGTCATTAGATTGAAACAAGTAAGGGGCTTAGACATCTGCCCTGACTCTATCTGGATTATGTTGGAGAGGCTTCCATTAAAGAACACACTTTGTGGACTGATATACAAGTAACTCTCGATCTACAATATAGCAGGGGATGTAAAGTGATAACACATGTTTTTCAGGCAGCAGACTATGATCGGTACAATTACGCCGGGCATCAGTATTCATAAGTGATTATATATCATTCACAAGTGATAGGCTAATATTGTCACCCATCAGACTTCTCTTGATTTAATAATATATGTGTGAAATTTGTTTTTATTTAGAATATACACCTGTCTTGACACAGCTGTTAAAAATAAATGTAATCTCTGCACTTAAATAGTGAATAGAGGACACTTTTCCCATGGTTCATTTTCATGCCAGCCAGGTAGGCTATACTCCTGTTGTAAAGAGAAGCAATGTGCTTAATATTAGGAATGTTGAGAAATAAATATAGTAGGCCTAGCCTATAAAAACGCTGATGGAAGCCTCCTCTTTTTTTATAGAGGCCATCACTCTGTTTTCTCACGCAATTGCATAGCCTATTGAAATGTTGGGCAACATAAGCTCATGGGTTCTCGTGAAGGTTTTGATTAGATTTTCGATTACATTTGCATTGATGTCAGAGTGATTAGAGGGACAATAGAGTGCTGAGTACCAGGTAGTTAGTAATTTTGGTAGGCTACTAATGACCATCAGCACCATCAGAGCTTGGAGAAGCTTAATTACAGTGACTAAGCGGTCACGTGGAATTTGACTGCCTTCATGACTGTGACCGCCAGTGTTGCTGTAATACGGTCACCACAACAGACCTACTCAGGCACACTGTGTATAACAGCACGGCTGTATTTGTTACCCGTTGATGCTCATTTGACTTTGTCACTCCATTGTCTTGCAGTGTAACAAGAAAATCAATTGTGTTTGCTGCCATAAAAGGGGAACTTGTTGAGCAGCGTAGCTATATGTGTTGTGTATGTATGCACAGGGGTCTATAGCTGCAGCCTCAGGCTGATTCCCTTGATGTCTCTCTGGTATGCTAGACTGGAAGAGCTGGTTTCACAGGACATGCTGTGGTTTATTCAGTCTGAGAGATTAGTGATGTTCAGTGACATGTCATGATAACGATACACTAAAAAACAAGGCACAGAAAAGTGCTTACATTGTGACCATACTGTATCACAGTTCATCTCCCTGGCAAATATGTCTGCCACACACACGTAGCGAAACCTGGTTACACACATAGTCAGACCGTTTGTGCGCACACACACACACACGGATGAACGCACAAGCAGACAAGCAAGAATGCACGCACACACGCACAACACACACACATTGATTCATTTGATGAGTGACAAAGCCCTCCTGTTTTTGGACTCCTGCCATAGTATGCGTTAGAATGTAGACACTCAACTTCCTTGTTTGAAATGCTAATTTTTAAAGCTTTACCTCTGTCCCTCTTCCATTCTGCAATTAGTTTCAGTAGGTCTGATATTCATTCAAATATGTAGCAGGGACTTTTATGCCCTTAAGTTCGTTGTGCTTGTGTTGCCTTTTTGGTCACAGGGAGTCTGAAGTTTCTCTGCTGTAGTGTGACTTTGCACTCCCCTCTTGTTCTTTGCCTAGTTGCTCTTTTTCAGCACATCAGAATAATGAGGGCAGAAGAAAGGCAGTGTTTAGGCCAGAGCAGGCAGGGCTTGTTCAGAATCATCATGAATATTCATGCATGCATATGGCCAGTGCATCAGGACCCGCATTTACTTAAGAGCACTAATTAGGACACCTAATTCAGTAAAAATTCAGTAAAAATAATTAATCTTTCAACAAATTTCATTAATTTGATTCAGTAATCAGTCCCTCCGGGATTCTGCAATCGCATAATTTAATGCAAAATCAACCAATCAGCGCATATTATGCGAGAGCTCGCAATTTTGACAAATCCCCGCACTTTTAGCGCATAAAAGGGTCCAATCAATAGCGGGTTCATAATTTTTACCAATCCAACCACACATCAACAAAGTTTTTTCCCCCTGGCCTGTCAGCGTATTCACGTGCGAGATGATGGCTGATTGTTGATGGCTGATAGCCAGTATAATGAACAGAAATCATTTGCCAACAAAAATAACAGCTAAAGACCATGCAAAACAATTTCCAAATGTTTTACATGAAAGTGGGGGGGAAATTGTTTTGCACTCCGTGCAACGTTGTGCTGGGTCACAAGAGAAAGTTGACAATCAACATTCACTTTGAATCAACAAAGCATATGTGTCACGATCGTCTATAGTAGAGAGTGAGGACCAACATGCAGCGCGTGGAAAGTAAGTCATCTTCCTTTTATTTGAAGAGAACGAACACCAAACRAAACCACTTTACAAAATAACAAAACAGACGAACGTGAAGCTAAACATGAACTAGTGCCTACAAGCAACATAGAACATCGACATAGACAATACCCCACAAACAGCTAAAAGCCTATGGTTACCTTAAATATGGCTCCCAATCAGAGACAACAATAACCAGCTGTCTCTAATTGAGAACCCATTCAGGCAACCATAGACTTCCCTAGACAACTACACACAACCATAGACACAGCTAGATACCTATACTAAACATAAACCCAACTACTCTAATAAACCCCCTAAACCTTACAACCACCCTAGACACTACAAAAACACATACACTCCCCATGTCACACCCTGACCTAACTAAAATAATAAATAAAACAAAGAATACTAAGGCCAGGGCGTGACAATATGAGAATGTCAGAACAGTTCCCACAGCAGCGGCAGATCACCCTGACTGAAGAGGTAGCAGGGAAGACTGTGGCAAGCGCTCAAAGAATCAAGGCGAGTAGCGTTTCACTCAAACCTTTACTCCGCTAACCTTGGCTTTAGTAGGGTGGTCGGCACTCTGCTCTCCTGAGTCTGTCTATGGAGAGCACTGCTCAAAGCACTGAGTGCAATTTGTCAGCTTTGCCGTTTTAAACTCTTTAAAATGTAATGTACCACAACCAACGACTCCGCAGTGGAGCAATTGATATGGAGGAGGATAGGGATGATGAAATGGAGGATGAAATGGATGATTACATTGAGATATAGGCCTAGATGAGCTAGGTCACCTCGCACCTCTTGTTATGTTCAGAAAAAGAGCTGTGTTTGTTCCAAAAAAGAAACAGCCCAAAAGAGCATTTTGTCTCTAATTGTTTTCATGGAAGATTAACTTGAGATATAATATGTCTTAATTGCAGATTGGACACCAGGTGTTTCTTTTGTCCTAGTTTAAACTTGTTTAATACCTACAGATTATGGGGGCATGCATTTCTTTTATGTTGGGACTTTGAGCTAGCTTCCACCCCCTTTTTTGTTCAGAAAAGAAACAAAATGTAGCACTTCAAATGTTTCTAATTGTTTTTGTATGATGTATTCTGATTAATTAAAATCATTCTAAAACTGAGCACATATGATTTCTATTGCTTTTTAGGAAATTAACATGAAAAAAACATTGCAAAATGTATTGCACAATTTCAGAAAAGCTGCCGCAAATTCAAGCATTTTTGGTTGCAAGGGACCGAGTAATGGCCAGAGCACGCAGGATCCCCTCCCAGCAAACGATGAACCGAACACTCAAAAGAGTTATGATTCTCATTCCCCGCAGGCTTATTGGAGCTGTCATTTGGGACTGACACTTATAAATGTGTGCTTCAAACAATGTACATTTGTGATTTCTAGCCATACAAATAAGATTTATTGATACCTTTTATTGATATATTTTTTTATTTAACCTTTATTTAACTAGGCAAGTCAGAACAAATTCTTACTTATAATGATGGCCTACCCCGGCCAAACCCAGAATACGGTGGGCCAATTGTGCGCCAATCACAGCTGGATGTGATACATTCTGGATATGAACCAGGGACTGTAGTGACACCTCTTGCACTGAGATGCAGTGCCTTAGACCACTGCACCACTTGGGAGCATTGTGAACGACTCGGCAGGATAACTTGACTGCCGCGAGGGAGATAAGACCATATCATTCTGAACTGCAGGATCCCCCATAAACTATTTTTTCACGCATGTTGAGCAGAGGCAGGCTGTGTAGCCTTGGTTATTGGTTCGCCTTGGCTCTTGGTAACCTTGGTTCTACACAAGTTGTGTGTCCATCAATAAAATTCAATAATCAATTAATTGCATTCATCTTTGCACCATGCGATCAATTATCAATTCTAATCATGTATTTTTCTTCGCTATGCTGCCTGCAGAATGATCTGAGCGCAGTTATAGAGGGTAAAAGACCATACCAACAAGACATGCTAACCTCCCCTGTTATTGTAATGTTGAAAGGTTAGCATGTAACTTTCTGAATCATCAATGTTCACGATTTATTCCTCTTAAGGATCGGACACTTTTTTTCAATTTTCACCTAAAATGACATACCCAATCTAACTGCCTGTCGCTCAGGCCCTGAAGCAAGGATATGCATATTCTTGGTACCATTTGAAAGGAAACACTTTGACGTTTGTGGAAATGTGAAAGGAATGTAGGAGAATATAACAGATTAGTTCTGGTAAAAGATAATACAAAGAAAAAAACTACAGTTTTTTAGTATTTTTTTGTACCCTCATCTTTGAAATGCAAGAGAAATGCCATAATGTATTATTCCAGCCCATGTGCAATTTAGATTTGGGCCACTAGATGGCAGCAGTGTATGTGCAAAGTTATAGACTGATCCAATGAGCCATTGCATTTCTGTTCAACATGTTGTATCAAGACTGCCCAAAGGTGCCTAATTTGTTTATTAATAACTTTTCATGTTCAAAACTGTGCACTCTCCTCAAACAATAGCATGGTATTATTTCACTGTAATAGCTACTGTAAATTGGACAGTGCAGTTAGATTGACTTTAAGAATTTAAGCTTTCTGCCAATTTCAGATATGTCTATGTCCTGGCAAATCTTCTTGTTACTTACAACCTCATGCTAGCTAATCATATTAGCCTATGATAGCTCAACCGTCCCGCAGGGGACCCACCAATCAATTACTCATGGTACCATCCACATTAATGTAGAAGTGTTTAGAAACATTTTTATGTTTTATTATGTTACTTAGATTTAGAATCTTGGGGGTTAAAACTTCTTTGGGATAGGGGCGGTATTTTGACGACCGGATGAAAAGCGTGCAAAAAGTAAGCTGCCTGCTACTCAGGCCGAGATAGCGCGTTCTTTTTGTTTATCTCCGGTAAAGACAATAATGATTCTCCGTCTTAAACTTTATTGTTTATTTGACAAAATTAGACAAAATTAAACGTGCCTATTTATATAATGAATAGGAGTTGGGGGGCTAAAATTATAAAATATTAAAGCTTTTAACCTCTCACTAAAAGCATCACTCATACATAAGTTATACTTAAACCAAAAATGGTTCTCCAGTAGATTATTAAGAAAGGCTCATTCTTTGTTCAAAAATTGCCTTTTTGCCTTCATACAGATTGCAACTTCTCATTTCCGTCTAATTGAAAATGAAATTTTGTTTAAAGTATCTCCCTTTCTTAAACAAGCCATACAAAGCTGGTTAAAATTTCAGTATTATCCCCCAGAAAAGATAGAACAAATAATACAACAAATGTTAAACTCAAATATACTGATTAATAAAAAAACATTCTTTATGTAAAAATTATTAAAAGTATTTTATGTATTATTTATATTTTGAATAGAAATGGAGGAGTTATGTCACATATGCAGCTATCGGAAATATATGGGAATATCTGCTCAATCCAAATTGAAAAAGGGACAGGGAACTTGTTTGCCTGCCATATATTAAAGATACAAATTGGCTGAAAGGAACTGGCATAAATAGAAAAATATATCAGTTTCATTTGAGGGCAAAAATGTTGACAGCTGTGCCATACAGGTTGCAAAATAAATGGAAAGAGATTTTCGATGTACCAAATCCATGGCACATGTTTTATGAACTGGTACAAAAAACTACACTTGATTCAACACTTTGAGTTATTCAATTTAAATTATTATATAAAATTGCTATATATATGGGGCATAGAACAATCTCAGCTCTGTACATTTTGCTGCGAAGAGACAGAATCAATAGATAATTTATTCTGATATTGCCCCTATGTAGCTTGTTTCTGGTCACAGGTTCAGGAATGGTTAAAAAAATCACAACATACCCTTAAACTTAACCTTACAAATAGCAGTGTTCTTGAACTTCTTCTATTTTCTAATAATTGCGCCAACAGTTGTTACCTTCTCACCAAGCTGCTTGCCTATTGTCCTGTAGCCCATCCCAGCCTTGTGCAGGTCTACAATTTTAGCCCTGATGTCCTTACACAGCTCTCTGGTCTTGGCCATTGTGGAGAGGTTGGAGTCTGATTGAGTGTGTGGACAGGTGTCTTTTATACAGGTAACGAGTTCAAACAGGTGCAGTTAATACAGGTAATGAGTGGAGAACAGGAGGGCTTCTTAAAACTTCTTGTCAATAGGGGGGCGCTGTTTTCACTTTGGCAAAAATCGTGCCCAAATTAAACGGCCTCGTACTCTATTCTAGATCATACAATATGCATGTTATTATTACTATTGGATAGAAAACACTCTGAAGTTTCTAAAACTGTTTGAATTATATCTGTGAGTAAAACCGAACTCATTTGGCAGCAAACTTCCATACAGGAAGTGAAAAATCTGAAAACGAGGCTCTGTTTCAGGGCCTGCCTATTCAACTGGCTTTTATTTATCGATATGTATGCACTTCATACGCCTTCCACTAGATGTCAACAGGCAGTGGAAGGTGGAATGGGGTGTCTAGCTTGATCTGAGGTCGAATAAGAGCTTTTGGAGTGACAGGTCCGGTATTTTCTTTGTCTTTGACGGCGCGCAGGGGAGCTCGAAATTGTCTTCTGAAAAGCGTTCGGTATACACGGCCAATATCTCCGGCTCTGATTTTATTTGATACATATGATAAAAACATCATAAAGTAGGTTTTTTCAACCGAGTTTTATCAGTTTATTCAACGTTTATTGGGACTTTTGGAGTTTTCCGTTCTTTGCGCCAAGAGAGGATGGGAATGTCAGCAACCTTGGCTAGCATTGTGGCGCGAATTCGACAGAAGAAATGGACATTCTAAAACCAAACAACGATTTATTCTGGAAATAGGACTCCTTGTACAACATTCTGATGGAAGCTCAGCAAAAGTAAGAAAATATTTATGATGTTATTTCGTATTTCTGTGTAATATGTTGATGCCTATTCTCCGCCGTGTTGGTGAGCGCTGTCTCACAATAACCCAAGCTGTATGTTGTGGTAAAGTTATTTTWAAAAATCTAACACAGCGGTTGCATTAAGAACCAGTGTATCTTTCATTTKCCWTACAACAAGTATTTTTATGTAAAGTTTATGATGAGTTCTTTGGTCAGATTAGGTKAGTGTCCAAAATATCTCCGGACATTCTGGGGAAATGTTGCTACGTATTCACAATGTATAACCACGATTTGCAGCTCTAAATATGCACATTTTCGAACAAAACACAAATGTATTGTATAACATGATGTTATAAGACTGTCATCTGATGAAGTTGTCCAAAGGTTAGTGATTAATTTTATATCTATTGCTGTTTTTTGCGAAAGCTACCTTTGCGGTGAATAAATGCCGTTGTGTGTTTGGCTTTTGTGGTAAGCTAATATAATTCTATATTGTATTTTCGCTGTAAAACACTTAAAAAATCGGAAATATTGGCTGGATTCACAAGATGTTTATCTTTCATTTGCTGTACACCATGTGTTTTTCATAAATGTTTTATGATGAGTATTTATGTATTTCACGTTGCTCTCTGTAATTATTCTGGCTGCTTTGGTGCTATTTGTGATGGTGGCTGCAATGTAAAACTATGATTTATACCTCAAATATGCACATTTTCGAACAAAACATAAATGTATTGTATAACATGTTATAAGACTGTCATCTGATGAAGTTGTTCAAGGTTAGTGACTAATTATATCTCTATTTGGTAGGTTTTGTGATAGCTACCTATGCGGTAGAAACATGGTGAAAATATGCGGTTGAGTCTTTGGCTATTGTGGTTAGCTAATATAAATACATATTGTGTTTTCGCTGTAAAACATTAAAAAAATCGGAAATGATGGCTGGATTCACAAGATGTTTATCTTTCATTTGCTGTATTGGACTTGTGATTTCATGAAAATTATATTATATGATATCCCTGTCCCGTTAGGCTAGGCTATGCTAGTCAGCTTTTTTGAGGAGGAGGATCCCGGATCCGGGAGGGTGATGAAGTAGAGGTTAAAGAAAAACTAACAGGTCTGTGAGAGCCGGAATTCTTTCTGGTTGGTAGGTGTTCAAATACTTATGTCATGCAATAAAATGCAAATTAATTACTTAAAAATCATACAATGTGATTTTCTGGATTTTTGTTTTAGATTCCGTCTCTCACAGTTGACGTGTACCTATGATAAAAATGACAGACCTCTACATGCTTTGTAAGTAGGAAAACCTGCAAAATCGGCAGTGTATCAAATACTTGTTCTCCCCACTGTATATGTAGCAGAAAAGATGGAAAAAACGAAAAGATATTTGTCCTCTGAAGAGTGGAGGAGTTAAAAAAAGTAGTGATGAGCCAGGAGAGATTGACATGATTATTATTGATGTTTGCTCTCTGTGTACACTCCAAGGGCCAGCCGTGCTGCCCTGTTCTGAGCCAATTGCAATTTTCCTAAGTCCCTCTTTGTGGCACCTGGCCATATGACTGAACAGTAGTCCAGGTGCAACAAAACTAGAGCCTGTAGGACCTATCTTGTTGATAGTGCTGTTAAGAAGGTAGAGCAGTGCTTTATTGTGGACAGACTTTGCACCGTCTTAGCTACTGTTGTATCAATATGTTTGGACCATGACAATCACCTCAACTTGCTCAATTTCCACATTATTTATTACAAGATTTAGTTGAGGTTTATGGTTTAGTGAATGGTTTGTCCAAAATACAAAGCTTTTAGTTTTTGCAGTCATCTCCGTTGCTGTAGTAGCGGACTTGTATAGTGTTGAGTCATCCGCATACATAGACACACTTGCCTTAACGAAAGCCAGTGGCAGGTCATTAGTAAAGATTTAAAAAAAGTAAGGGGCCTAGACAGCTGCCCTGGGGAATTCCTGATTCTACCTGGATTATGTTGGAGAGGCTTTCATTGAAGAACAACATCTGTGTTCTGTTACATAAGTAACTCTATCAACAATTTAGCAGAGGGTGTAAAGCCATAACACATACGTTTTTCCAGCAGCAGACTATGATCGATACTGTCAAAAGCCGCACTGAAGTCTAACAAAACAGCCTCCACAATCTTTTTATCATCAATTTCTATCAGCCAATCATCAGTCATTTGTGTAAGTGCTGTGCTTGTTGAATGTCCTTCCCTATAAGCGTGCTGAAAGTCTGTTGTAAATTTGTTTACTGTAAAATAGCATTGTGTCTGGTCAAACACAATTTTTCCCAAAACTTAACTACGGGTTGGTAACAGGCTGATTAGTCGGCTATTTTTGTAGCGGAATAACTGAGGGCACACACTTTCTAATAGGCTTTAATTGAAGATATGGCAAATAGGAGTGGCAATATCGTCCGCTTTTATCCTCAGTAATTTTCCAATCGCAGATGTCAGACCCCGGTGTCTTGTCATTGTTGATAGACAACAATACATTTTTCACCTCTTCCACACTCACTTTACGGAATTCAAAATTACAATTCTTGTCTTTCATAATTTGGTCAGATATACTTGGATGGGTAGTGTCAGTGTTTTTTGCTGGCATGTCATGCCTAAGTTTGCTAATCATGGAAAGAATCATTAATTAAAGTAGTTTTCAATATCAGTCGGTTTTGTAATGAATGAGCCATCTGATTCAATGACTATAACCAAACAGAATTATCTTGGAAGGTTAGACGGTCGGCATTTGATTGTGAGGTATTCTAGGTCGGGTGAACAAAATAACTTCAGTTTCTGTAACTTATCACAATCACACCATGAGTAGTTAATCATGTAACTTACAGTACCAGGAAAAAGTTGACACACCTACTCATTCAAGGATTTTTCTTTATTTTACTATTTTCTGCATTGTAAAATAATAGTGAAGATATCAAAACTATGAAATAACGCATATGTAGTAACCAGCTTCACCTGAAATGTTTTTCCAACTGTGGAGTTCCCACATATGCTGAGCAATTGTTGGCTGCTTTTCCTTCACTCTGCAGTCCAACTCATCCCAAACCATTTCAATTGGGTTGAGGTCGGGTGATTGTGGAGGCCAGGTCATCTGATGCAGCACTCCATCACTCTCATTCTTGGTCAAATAGCCCTTTGTTGATTTGTGTAACACTTTTTTGGTTTCTAGATGATTCCATATGTGTTATTTCATAGTTTTGATGTCTTCACTATTATTCTAAATTGTAGAAAATAGTAAAAATAAAGAAAAACCCTTGAAAGAGTAGGTGTGTCCAAACTTTTGACTAGTGTTGTACATCTAAACTAGCTTTTAAGGTCAGGTTGAGACAGCTACATGCATGTAACATGGGTAGGGCATGTAACATGGGTAGGCATACACATTCATGCACAGATAGACTTGCAGAAAGATAGACAGACTGCAAACATACACACACATGCAAGCACACGCACACACACACCTTTTACTCTCTGTCTCTCTCTCTTTTATTACCCTTTTTAATTAATTGTTTACTGAGTTCTCTCACTCTTTCACTTATTCCATAAACATGCTGGCTTATCAGTAAGTCAATAAATTACGAACAGCAGTGAAGATACTGCACTATGCTGTCCACTACACAGACAGCCATGGCTTTATAAGGCAGTGTTATTCTTAAAAAATGAGTGTTTGGACCCAAAAGAGACTAAAAGGGATTTGTTTGCCATTGGAATCCCTCTCTGACACGTGTTTCCTTGGTGTAGCATCTTCAGAATCAGGCATGCAGTAACTGTTCCAGAGAAAATCAGTCAATTTAGGACGCAGATATGTTGTTAGCTATATCCCATTTCATTGGTCATTTTGGACATCTAAATACTAATTGGAAGATGACTTTACATTTAACACCGTTTATAATATTGTCTTTACCTATTGTCTTTGTCTCCCTCTGTTGCTTTCTTTCTTCCTGCCCCCCCTCTTTAGCCTCACTCTCCATTTTCCCCTTTTCTTTCTCTCCCCCTACATCTCACTTTATCTATGCCACTTCCTCTCTCTCTCTCTCTCTCTCTCTCTCCTTCCCTTCCCTCCCTCCTTCCCTCGCTCCCTCATGGTTCTGTCTTCTGAACTCTCTCCCGTGGCGGCTTGAATCCTACTGTCAGCCAGGTACCCTGACAGAATCGGGATGCTTCCCCCCAGTGGGATTGGGAACGTGGAGCAAGGAGGGATAACGGGGACATGTAACAGAGACAGATACAGCCAGATGCAAGCCTCCCAACCACCTGTCTCACATATGGTAATCGTTATTCATAACATTCACATGTCCTAGAGAGAGAGAGAGAGAGTGTGTGTGTGTGTCAATTATGTATCTGTTTGCTACTGCTTCAACAAAACATGCCAGTAATGATTCTAAACTAAAAGTACATTTGAGTTTACAATCCTAGAAATCCCAGACAGAACTTAATAAAAACAGGAGAGTATAAAGAATCAGTACAAGTGAATTCTCTCATTGCGGCAAACATTGTGGAAATCTAGCTTTTACATTCATACAGTATGTCTTTGCTTATAATAATATACACTACATGACCAAAAGTACATGGACAGCTGCTCGCCGAACATCTCATTCCAAAATCATAGGCATTAATATGGAGATGGTCCCGCATTCACTGCTATAACAGCCTCCACATTTCTGGGAAGGCTTTCCACTAGACGTTGGAGCATTGCTGCGGGGACTTTCATCCATTCAGCCACAAGAGCATTAGTGAGGTCGGGCACTGATATTGGGCGATTAAGCCTGGCTTACGGTCGGCGTTCCAATTCATCCCAAAGGTGTCCGATAGGGTTGAGGTCAGGGCTCTGTGCAGGCGAGTCAAGTTCTTCCACACCAATCTCGACAAACCATTTCTGTATGGACCTCGCTTTGTGCATGTTGGCATTGTCGTGCTGAAACAGGAAAGGGCCTTCCCCAAACTGTTGCCACAAAGTTGGAAGCACAAAATCATCTAGAATGTCATTGTATACTGTAGCGTTAAGATTTCCCTTCACCGGAACTAAGGGGCCTAGCCCAAACCACAAAAAACAGCACCAGATCATTATTCCTCCTCCACCAAACTTTACAGTTGGCACTATGCATTGGGGCAGGTAGCGTTCTCCTGGCATCAGCCAAACCCAGGTTTGTCCGTTGGACTGCCAGATAGTGAAGGGTGATTCATCACTCCAGGGAACGCGTTTCCACTGCTCCAGAGTCCATTGGTGGTGAGCTTTACACCACTCCAACTGACACTTGGAATTGCGCATGGCGATCTTAGGCTGTGTGCGGCTGCTTGGCCATGGAAACCGATTTCATGAAGCTCCTGACAAACAGTTCTTGTGCTGACGTTGCATCGAGAGGCAGTTTGGAACTCAGTAGTGAGTGTTGCAACCGAGGGCAGACGGTTTTTACACGTTATAAGCTTCCGCACTCAGTTGCCCCGTTCTGTGAGCTTGTTTGGCCAACCACTTCGCGGCTGAGCCGTTGTTGCTCCTAGACATTTCCACTTCACAATAACAGCACTAACAGTTGATCATGGCATCTCTAGCAGGGTAGAAATTTGACGAACTGACTTGTTGGAAAGGTGGCATCCTAACTGTGCCACGTTGAAAGTCAATGAGCTCTTCAGTAAAGCCACTGTACTGCCACTGTTTGTCTATGGAGACTGCATGGCTGTGTGCTAGATTTTATACACCTGTCAGCATAGAGTGTGGCTGAAATAGCCGAATCCACTAATTTGAAGGGGTGTCCACATACTTTTGTATATCAAATCAAATGTTATTGGTCGCATACACGTGTTTAGCAGATGTTATTGCGGGTGTAGCGAAATGCTTGTGTTTCTAGCTCCGACAGTGCATTAATATCTAACAAGTAATATCCAACAATTTCCCAACATATACCCTATACACACAAATCTAAGTAAAGGAACGGAATTAAGAATATATAAATATATGGACGAGCAATGTCAGAACGGCATGGACTAAGATACAGTAGAATAGAATATAATAGAATATAGTATATACATATGAGAAGAGCAATGCAAAATATGTACACATTATTAAAGTGATCAGTGTTCCCTTATTAAAAGTGGCCAGCGATTTCAAGTCTATGTATATAGGGGAGCAGCCTCTAAGGCCTTGATATAGAACCTGTTTTTCAGTCTCTGAAATGCGTTGGGCAGACCACACCACCCTCTGGAGAGCCCTGCGGTTGCGGGCAGTGCAGTTTCCGTACCAGGCGGTGATACAGCATGACAGGATGCTTTCCATTGTGCATCTGAGAAATTTGTTAGGGTTTTAGGTGCCAAGATAAATTTCTTCAGCCTCCTGTTGCGCCTTTTTCACTACACTGTCTGTGTGGGTGGACCATTTCAGTTTGTTAGTGATGTATACGCCGAGGAACTTGAAGCTTTCCACCTTCTCCACTGAGGTCCCGTCGATGTGGCTAGGGGCGTGCTCCCTCTGCTGTTTCCTGAAGTCCACGATCATCTCATTTGTTTTGTTTATGTTGAGCCCTCACATCCTCCCTGTAGGCTGTCTCGTCTTTGTTGGTAATCAAGCCAACTACTGTTGTGTCATCTGCAAACTTGATGATTGAGTTCGATGCGTGCGTGGCCACACAATCATGGGTGAACAGGGAGTACAGGAGGGGGCTGAGCTTGCTAGCTGACAATGAACCTGTTTGGTTAACTTTAGCTAACTATGACTATCGGTTTGTATTGCTTGTTAAAGCTTGTTGTTAGCTGGCCTGCTGGAGTTCAGTGGCTGACTTGCTAACTTTACTCTATGGATTGTGGCTTGTTTGGTGTCTGCTGTGAAGGAATACCACAAGTCAACTACTTGATTGATGAAGGCATGTCATCCAGCAAAGGCAGCAGTGCAGTTATCAACTACAACGCCTAATTTCTTCAACTACGGAGTTGGGGAAACACGTATGGGCCCGAATTGTGATAACTGCAGTGGCCAAAACAAGAACAAGTTTGTCCTCTGGTATTGTGCCTGACGGACCATGCACAATCTCCACCACATTCTAGACCTTCACTTCCTGATCACAGGCCATACCAAGTTTGCCCCTGACTGGTGCTTTGACCTCATCAAGCAGCGCTTAAGAAAGACCAAAGTGAACACTTTGTCTGAGATTGCTGGTGCTGTGAAGGACAGCACTGTGACGGGGGTCAACATCCCACAGCTGGTTGGACTGGAGGATAGTACAGTGCTGGTGGAAAGCTACGGCTGGCAACAACACCCGACTCCGTACTTCAGGCCGCTGCCATAGATCAAGCAGTAACAGCACTTTAGGTGAATATCATTTTCATTGCATTGTATGAGGTTATTCTTCTTATCTAAACTTGGGAGGTGAATTTCTGTTGTGCAAGGTTGTAATGTCTTCTATTTTTTTGTTTGTTATTTCCTGTTTTACAGCTTCGATGCTCTGGAGCCTGGTGTTGTTGTCGCCAAGGAACGTTCGAACTCAGTCGGGGCCAGGTTTCAGCTGATGCGCGACTGAACACAGCTAGACAAACATATATTTTTGAGAAGATCAGGGAGTTTTGCGACAAAGAGGCTATGGACATCACATGCCCTGCACCAAAGTCAAGGGCAGGACAGAAACAGGCTCTCCGAATATAGACTCGCTTGGTCATGCGTGGTTCTGATGGACCAGTCATCAGCATCTGCAGTGCCTCTATTCAAATGACTCTCTCCTAACACACACGCCATACGTTGCTGCTACTATTTTTTTTGTTATCCTGCTGCTCAGCCACTTTACCCCTGATTGTATGCATACAATTACCTCGTCTATCACTATCGTTATTGATATTGTTCGTATTTTTATTGACACCATATATTTCTGATATTGCTACTATGCAAATAACCCTTTGGCTGTACAGTTTACACCTTCTGTAGAGATCCATCCACTTAGCAAAATATTGATATGTAAAATGAATATTGATATGTGTGGTCGTAACATGATTTTGTGACATACCACACATTCACTAAACACAAATGCTTCGTTTGTAAATGATGTCTGAGTGTTGGAGTGTGCCACTGGCTATCCGTCAATAATATATATATACAGTATATATTTTAATTGGGTCGTCTGGTTTAAGGAATTTGAAATTATTTCTATTTTTACTTTCGATACATAATTCCATTTACTTTTGATACTTAAGTATAAAACCAAATAGTTTTAGACTTTTACTCATGTAGTATTTTACTGGGTGACATCTGGACACTTTCTGTTTACCTGGAATTTTTCATTATTGTAGGCTACTACCACTTTTAGTCTTAATCTTTACTACACTACTTACTGTTTAGCACATGACCTCACATATGAATCCTTAAGAGATGGGTGGGACTGGCTAAAGAGGGTGTGAACAATGCTGAATGGATGTAGACAAATGAGAGCTCTTCAGTAGGTACCAAAATATTCAAAGGCCCTTTTCTCAAAAGTGAGTTTACAAGTGTATCAACTTTCAAAGCAGAATTACTTTCCCATTGTTCCTCAAAAATGCAGTGTGTGATATACGATTTTGTAGCTCTGAGTCTCTACATTTTACCAAAAGTGTTAAACAAATCAAAACATATTTTATATTTGAGATTCTTCAAAATAGACACCCTTTGCCTTGATGTCTGCTTTAATTTATTCATGGATCCAATACAAGTTTGTTATTAAGTCACATGAAAGTTCACATGTTCCAGAAGGCATTTCTGGCCAAAAAACGAATTTTGATTTTAAAAGAAAATGATTATGTTCAAATGCTGCTCCTGTGAAGTAGTGACATGCGACATACGCCTAGTTTCCTGAAACTAGTCACAATTTATTTCCACAATTAACGTATAATACACATAATAATGTTGGCTGTTCATACAAAGGATTGCTACCTAGATTGTTACCAGGATTGGCATTACAAAATGTATAGTTTGACAAGAAATTGTTAGTTTGGCAAACAATTATTATGATTTGTAATTGTATTTATTATGGATCCCCAGCAGCTACTCTTCCTGGGATCCAGCAAAATTAAGGCAGTTTATACAATAAATTAAAAAAATTACAATACATTCACAGATTTCAGAACACACTGTGCCCTCAGGCCCCTACTCCACCACTACCACATATCTACAGTACAAAATCCATGTGTACGTGTGTGTATGGTGCATATGTTATGGTGTGTGTGTATGCATGTGTCTGTGCCTATGTTTATGATGCTTCACAGTCCCCGCTGTTCCATAAGGTTTTTTATCTGTTTTTTAAAACAAATTTTACTGCTTGCATCAGTTACTTGATGTGGAATAGAGTTCCATGTAGTCATGGCTCTATGTAGTACTGTGCACCTCCCATAGTCTGTTCTGGACTTGCGGACTGTGAAGAGATCTCTTGTGGCATATCTTGTGTGGTATGCATGGGTGTCCGAGCTGTGCTAGTAGTTCAAACAGATAGCTCCGTGTGTACATCCAAAGGCCAGCATCCCGGAGTTGCCTCTTCACTGTTGACGTTGAGACTGGTGTTTTGCATACGCCAACGTATGTACATTACCTTGGAAATAATGGACGACACAGCGGGACGAGGCGGTGTTAATTTATCCAAGGCTATGTACAGAACGGAGGCGTTTATCCCTCTTATACCAGTTGCCAAAGAAAACAATATGAAAGCGCACATTTAGCATTTTCTTCATTGATATTTTAATTTCTATAGGCAAATTCATACTTTCTGTTCTTTTGGTTGCAAGCAACGCTGGCTTGCCTTTGAAGCTAAGCAGGGTTGGTCCTAGATGGGAGACCAGATGCTGCTGAACGTGGTGTTGGCGGGCCAGTCGGAGGAACTCTTTCAAAAAATATCCCAATGCACGAGGGCAGTGATTGGGGACATTGCTCTGTGTAGGGTGCTGTTTTTCAGATGGGATGTTAAATGGGTGTCCGGACTCTCTGTGGTCACTAAAGATTCCATGACACAACGCTGGTTTCCTGGCTAAATTCCCAATCTATCCCCCATGGCCACCCCAGCTTCCAATTGGCTTATTCTTCCCACCTCTTCTCCCCTGTAACTATTCCACAGGTTTTTGCTGTAAATGAGAATGTGTTCTCAGTCAACTTACCTGGTTAAATAAAAAAATACAATAGAGACGTGACCCAGTCATTAGTTCAATATTTACCGACGTGACCCAGTCGTTCGTTCTTTATGTTCCATTCTTATCCCTTGCTTGCTAACTAGCCAGCTAGCTATGGCTAACACAGTCACGACCTCTGTAGCCAGAATAACAGTAAAGTAGCTGTTTTCTATTGACATATATCCATAACAATAAGCTGATATTGCCGATTTTGCCTGGCATAGCTAGAAAAGTTTGCCTTCTCATCAGGAAACTCATCAACACTGACTGTTCATTACGACATCGCATTGCATATCAAACACTAGGCTAGAAGCTAGCTAAAATGTTAATTGCTAGCAAACCTGCCAATACAGTATGACAACCGAATTCAAAAATATCAGTTTCTGAAAACACCTGGTCAAACTAAAAACGTTGGAGGATTTGACAGCTTTAGCGGCAGAGGGGACCAGAGAAATTCATGTTCATTACTCACCACGTTAGGTCATCAGATGCTCAAAAAAAAATGTATCTGAAAAAAACAAATCAATGCTACCTAGCTAGATAGATAGCTAGCTACGTTTTTTCATCGTTGGACCTGCGTTGACAATGTATCCAATTTCAGTTTGTGTAGTTGTTGGTTTAGCTTTCTGTAACTTTGTAGCAATTGCGGACTGCATGTATAGGCGCATATTGTGTCATGATTGCAAGGTGTCCCAATGTCTTTTCCAACTGTCTCGTTATCTGGTTTTAATGTCCATTCTAGAATGCTCTTCTAGCCAATCAGAAATTAGTATTCAACAATACTGTGGTAGAAATAATGATATTCTACATCTTAGAAATAATGATATTCTACATCTTAAGAATATTTTTGCAACAAAAAATAACATTATTAATCGGTTCTCAAGATTTGAAAAAACAAATATTGTTCTGTTCCGTAACACTAGAGAATACTTTCGTTCACCGGTTCTGTTTCCTATCTCAGAAAATGTCATTATTTTCCTATTTTCGCTTCTGTTCCCTGAACAGGTTCTAAACCCTGCTGAAAACATTTTAAGCGGACACATTTAACATACAACCGTTTTCATGTGGACACACTCATCAAAAACACCCATTGTCACACAACTGCAACTGGAACGCAATTCATATTTTTCATAATTAATACACTATTTTAAAAACCTAGCTGAAAATCCGGTGTTTCTTTGTCAAGCGGTTTTGTTATAGTTCAGTCTTCTGTGATATATATAAGTGTAACATTGGAATGCAAACCCAAATTGAATTCATTTCAACTCTATATCTGACATGGTACAGGTGTCTTCTTTTTTTAAGCCTCAACAATGTGTGTGAGGTGTATACTTTTGTTTCAAAGTAGATTTGTTTAAGACTACCAAGAAACACTGTGCGACTCTGGTTTAGCCCACGGCAGTAAATTAAGTAAGGCCTAGGAGGACAGCAAAAGTGTGCCATGGAGCAGGACAGGGAGAATGAATGCATACACCCCATCAGACTGTAGTCAATTATACTAGTGGTGGAGTGTGTGTGGGTGTGCATGCATGCGTGCGTGCACGCTTGTGTGTTAGCTGTAAATCGTAGGGGTAACACTCAAGGGGTGGGTTGGGTTATGCACTGAAATTATAAAGTGCGTAGCTCTGCATGAGTAGTGCCAGTGTGCATGCATGTGTGTGCACATGCTGGTGTGAGTGTGTCTGTGTGTTTTAACACATGTGCATGCATACCTGTGTGTGCGTGCCTACACTGCTCCAAAGAGTGAGGGTGAAGCTTTATGTGTTTCTGCACACTGTCCTATCAAGCCCACATACTAGAGACCAGAGGGTAAATACAAAGTCCTCTCCTTCTCTCGCTCTTTCTTTCGCTCTCCCAGGTCTCTCCTAATCTCTTTCTCTCACATACAATGTACACTCACTCTCTCTCTCTTTCTCGCCCTTTTCTTTTTCCCTGGGATTTCAAAGAGGCTACATACACTGAGTGTACAAAACATTAGAAACACCTGCTCTTTTCATGACATACTGTAGACTGATCAGGTGAATCCAGGTGAAAGCTATGATCGCTTATTGATGTCACTTGTTAAATCCACTTCAATCAGTGTAGATCAAGGGAAGGAGACAGGCTAAAGAAGGATTTTTAAGCCTTGAGACATATTGTGTGTGTGTGCCATTCAGAGGGTGAATGGGAAAGAAAAAATATTTAAGTGCCTTTGAACGGGGTATGGTAGTAGGTGCCAGGTGCACCGGTTTGAGTGTGTCAAGAAGTGCCACGCTGCTGGGTTTCTCAAGCTCAACAGTTTCCTGTGTGTATCACGAATGGTCCACCACCCAATGGACATTCAGCCAACTTGACACAACTTTGGGAAGCATTGGAGTCAAGATGGGCCAGCATCCCTGTGGAACGCTTTCGACACCTTGTAGTGTCCACAGCGCGACAAATTGAGGCTGTTCTGAGGGGAAAAGGGGGTGCAACTGAATATTAGGAAGGTTTTCCTAATGTTTTGTACACTCAGTGTAGATTATTCTCTCTTTCTGCTTCTGTTCTCACCCCCTCTTCCTTCTTTATCAGCCAGGCCACACAGATCAGAGCCAGATGTTGTGTGTTATGAGTACTGTATATATTACTAACATGCAAGTGTTTTCATTGCCATCCCAGTCTCTTTATTCACCCTTTTATAAGCCATAAGGGCTGCTTCAGAAATCGTACTGTGTACTGCCAAAACAGCAAAGGTGAGATTTCTTTACCAGCGGCCCACGCAGTTTCCAAATAAAAACAAACAATGCATGAGGCATTTTACTTTTTAGATGGGCTGCAAATGAGCGCAGTGGGAACAAGACTTCCCACAAACTCTCCTCTTGAGCAGAAAAATAACTGAAAAATAACAGTATTACTTTTCTTTAACACTTTTTTCACAATCTGGCGTTCGTCTCCTCTATTCATCTCTCTCATAGGTGTCTCTTCAACCTCCCTCTCTCACCCTCCCCTCATCTTCTTCTCTCTCTATGTCACGAACGTCGTAGAGAGGAGACCAAGGCGCAGCGTGATTAATATACATCTTCCCTTTTAATAATTAAGAAGACTGAACAAACTATACAAAATAACAAAATGAACGTGAACGCTAAATGACACGAGTGCAGACATGCAACATCACATAGACAATAACCCACAAACCAAACTGGAAAATGGCAACCTAAATAGGATCCCCAATCAGAAACAGCGATAAACAGCTGCCTCTGATTGGGAACCAATCTAGGCCACCATAGACCTACATATGCCTAGACTACACACACACACACCTAAGCCATACAAAACCCTAGACAATACAAAACAATCATATCCACCCTCGTCACACCTGACCTTGACCAAAATAATAACAGAAACATTAGAATTACTAAGGTCGGGCGTGACCAGTACCCCCCCCCCCCAAAGGTGCGGGACTCCCGACGCAAAACCTGAACTTATAGGGGAGGTTCGGGTGGGCATCTACCCTACGTGGCGGCTCTGGATCTGACGCCGCCCCCTTCTTTACACTGAGTTCAAATTGTAAGCACTGACCCGTGGATCATCGCCGGAGGCTCTTGGACTGCGTATCCTCGCCGTAGGCCCGGAACTGGGGACCCTGCTGCGTGGATCATCGCCGGATGTTCTGGACTGGGGACCGTTTTGCTGGAGATCCCGGCTGGGGACCGTCGCTGGAGACCCCGGACAAGGAGGGCGACTCTGGCAGCCTCGGACAGGAGGGCGACTCTGCAGCTCCGGACAGGAGGGCGTTCTCTGGAGGCTCCGGACAGGAGGGCGTCGCTGGAGGCTCCGGACTGAAGGGCGTCGCTGGAGGCTCCGTACTGGAGAACGTCTCTGGAGGCTCCAGACTGGAGGGTGTCGTTGGAGGCTCCGGTGTGGAGGTCGTCGCTGGAGGCTCCGTACTGGGAGGGCGTCGTTGGAGGCTCCGGACTGGCAGCCTTTGTTGGAAGGCTTCGTGCCATGGATCATCACTGGAGGCTTCTTGCCATTGATCATATTGGAGGCTTCGTGCCATGGATCATCACTGGAAGCTTCTGCCATGGATCATCACTGGAGGCTTCGTGCATGGATTTATCACATGGAGGCTTCGTGCCATGGATCATCACAGGAGGCTTCGTGCCATGGATCATCACTGGAGGCTTCGTGCCATGGATCATCACTGGAGGTACCAGGCTGGGGACACGCACCTCAGGGCGAGTGCGGGGAGGAGGAATAGGACATACTGGACTCTGGAGGCGCACTGGAGGCCTGGTGTGTGGTGCCGGATCTGGTGGTACCGGGCTGAGGACATGCACTTCAGGGCGAGTGCGGGGAGGAGGAACAGGATACACTGGACCGTGGAGACGCATTGGAGATCCAGAACATAGAGCTGGCTCAATATGTCCTGGCTGGATGCCCATTCTAGCCCGGCAAACGCGAGGAGATGGAATAGAGCGCACCGGGCTAAGAATGCGAACTGGAGACACCGTGCGCATCTCTGCATAACACGGTGCCTGACCAGTTACACGCTCCCCATGGTAAGCACGAGGAGTTGGCTCAGGTCTCCTACCTGACTCAGCCAATCTCCTCGTGTGCCTCCCCCCCAAAATAAATCTTGGGGCTGCCTCTCGGGCTTCCGTGCTAGCCGTGTACCTACATATCGTTGCCGTTCCTCTATWCTCCGGTATTTTTCCTCGTAGTATCGCTGTTCCGCTTTCGCTGCCTCTAACTCCTCCTTAGGACAGCGATACTCCCCCGGCTGTGTCCAGGGTCCTGCTCCATCTAATATCTCCTCCCAGGTCCATTTCCCCATTAAGCGATTTTCCTCCTTTTCACGCTGCTTGGTCCTGTTATGGTGGGTTATTCTGTCACGAACGTCGTAGAGAGGAGACCAAGGTGCAGCGTGATTAATATACATCTTCCTTTTAATAATTAAGAAGACTGAACAAACTATACAAAATAACAAAACGAACGTGAACGCTAAATGACACGAGTGCAGACATGCAACATCACATAGACAATAACCCACAAACCAAACTGGAAAATGGCAACCTAAATAGGATCCCCAATCAGAGACAAYGATAAACAGCTGCCTCTGATTGGGAACCAATCTAGGCCACCATAGACCTACATATGCCTAGACTACACACACACACCTAGACATACAACAACCCTAGACAATACAAAACAATCATATCCACCCTCGTCACACTCTGACTTGACCAAAATAATACAGAAAACATAGAATACTAAGGTCAGTGCGTGACACTCTAACTCCTCTCTCCCTCCCACTCTCTCTCTCTCCCTCTCTAGTGTTGAAGCAGTGATAACACAGTTGAGTGAATTACAGTGAAAATATTGATCTGTGTCAGGCTGTAACGCTGAACAAATTATGTAGTTTGTTGTTCAGTTTCCAGAGTTTCTTACAGTTCTTACAGTTACAGTTTCCAGAGTCCCAGGGTCTGGACCTAGCGCTGCCATGGATTGGGGGGTTTTGTTGGTTATAAACAGGACCTTTCTGGACAACACTATAGTTCTCACTCTGTGATGTGTTTAGGCACCTCAAGGTACAGTGTGCCAGATGCAGACTGACTCACTTCTTTTTACATTTAGCATCATTAGCCTCTTGTTTTATGGAAGATTGAATTCAGTATTATTTTACGCTAATAAGGGGAATTTATTATTATTATTATTATTTATTCCATTTGGGTCCGGGTTCAAATTTTGGACTCGTGAACACCTCTTCAACCCATTGACCTTCTTCACATTTTGTGTTACAAAATACTCTAAAGTCAAAGTGGGTAAAAATAATTTTAATGTATTTATTTATTGAACATAAAACATAATATATCTTGATTAGATACTGTATGTATGGTACTGGGTAAAATTCATAATGTTGTTAACAAGGGCCCCAGGACAAGTGGATGCAAAATAGCCCCATAACATCAAAGCTCCACCACCATATTTTCCAGTAGGTTCCATTTAGACACCAAACCAACAACTGGTGTGCATGGCCAAAGAGCTCTGTTTTCATGCCATCCAACAAATGTAAATACCTGACGTTTTCTAAACAGCATTGGCGCTTGGATTTGAACCGGTGCCTTGGTCAGATGACATGAAAATAGAGCTCTTTGGCCAATCACACCAGTGGTGGGTTTGGTGTTGAAATGAGAACGCATGAGTAGAAAAGAACCCCATACCTGATACTTTGTTATCCGATTGGTCGGTGTTTCCCGGAGGTTATTCGCCAGGGGAGCCATCTGCTGCCTCTCATCACCTGATAGCAGAATCGAAGGAGCACAGCAAGAGGAGGATTGCAATCAACGATGGTCGCATGTCACGAGCCGTGGAAGCCGAAGACAGAGGCCTCCCGCAAAGCAGTCTACACTCCCAACGAGACGCCCAGAGGGATACAAACAATGAATAGTTTCGCCGCCCTGGAGCCTGATCTTACTGCACCTCCGTTGCTGGGGGTACCTTTGTCTGCGGCCGCTGTACCTACTCCTTCCCCTACGATTTCGAAGTTGACGTCGGCAACCTTCCGTCCCTGCTCTGGATCGAGCGGGGCTTCTCCATCTGTCGGAAGCCTGCACCAGGCTCAAGTTATCCTGCCTTTCACCCATGCTTAAAGGGTTCTCAGAATCCTGTGAAGCATGGGAGTGGGCGGATTTCCTCGTCCTTCTCGCCAGCCGTGATTTTGGGCAGCTCCATTCTAAGAAATGTGACTGTTCCTATCCTGGAGCTTGAGTAAATGATGTTACTAAGCTGCTCCCGAATGTACAGTGGTTCTTCCTTTTAAAGGTTTTGAGCTTATGACGCGACCATTAGTTTTAGATGGTGGCATTCTGTCATTGCACCACACTATCACAGGTGGGAGTTAGAACGCTAATCTATCATTAGTCAAAACTCTGGCACAAATTGACTATCTTTTCATAAATTAATGGAGGTGTTTTCAGTCTGAGAGTCTCTCTTCTCTGGCACTAGTCCTGCATCAGGCAACAACAACAAAAAACTGTCAGTGGTCCTGGAGAGAACTTAGGTAGATACAATGTGGGAATTACACTTGATATGTGGACTGACGATTTTCGAAAAAATAGGCACGGTGGGCTTTTGGTTTCTCTCCCTCTAAAAACAGAAATAAATCATTCTAAATAACAAACTGACTTTATTTAACACAGCGTGAAAGAGTGATAGCCCCTCTATATGAAGTGAGTTTCTGAAACACGGAGTTCTTCTTTGCTGATGTGATGAAGAAACAGAATGAAATAAATAAGAACCAACATAATTTCTGATAGTCATTAATAAAGAAATGTTTTGACCAAGTTAATCTCCTCATGTTGTCTGTGTTCAATTACTTGTGACATTGTGGTTACAATGAAGAATGTAAACAAAACAAATCCTATACATAATGAATAATCAGATGCGTGTTATGTGCTTTATTTTTCCTTATTCTTTTTTGTACAAATTTATTTGATATTTTTTGACAATACAAAACATATACATATAAATAACAACTACATCACACCTGCCAAGACGCACCTGCTCCCCCCCCCATATCCAGCGCCTGCATCACTCTCCGCCTCATGGCCTCAAACTGCACCATTTTGTTTCTCTCCGCCGCCCACACACACTTTAAAAATTTGGATAATAAAGCATTTAAAGGCTAACATTGGTCGATTTTAATACTTCTGACTCCACCCATAACTTATGGACTTTTTAACATTCCCAGGAGGCATAGATTATTACAACCTACTGCAGGCCTAAAACCTATGAGTTTAACCTTCTGAATGAATGATTATATTGAATATAGAAGCCACCTCTTAATGAGTTCCGAGAGCCGAACTGTTATCCAACGATTATTATTATTAACCCTGCATTATATTTCTATAAAAGCCCCTTAAATATTCTCTGTAAGGTTTTACATTTTTGACTCAATATCACAGACCAGATTTTCCCTAACAAAAAATGCCCCTTAGATATTAATTTAGAATCCTCCAATCCTCTAAATTTAATTAGATCTACAAAGAAAATGTATTGATCTTGTCACGTTCTGACCTTAGTTTCTTTTTATGTCTTTGTGTTACGTTGGTCAGGGCGTGAGTTTGGGTGGGTAGTCTATGTTCTGTTTTCTATGTTGTTGTATTTCTACATCTGGCCTGATATGGTTCTCAATCAGAAGCAGCTGTCGATCGTTGTCTCTGATTGAGAATCATATTTAGGTAGCCTGTTTTCCCACTATGGGTTGTGGGTGTTTATTTTCTGTCTAGTGTCTGTTCACCTTACAGAACTGTTTCGTTTTTCTTATCGTTGTTATTTTGTGTAGTGTTCAGTTTGAAATTAAAATATGACGAACACTTACCACGCTGCATTTTGGTCCTCCTCTCCTTCCACTAACGAGAATCGTTACAGATCTGCAAGTATTTTCATTTAGAAACCTGGATCTGTTATCCAATATACTGTATTATCAAATTAATTAAGCTACATTTCTAAAAATCAATCCCATATAGTCTGTTCTACTCAAGGCAAACACAGCACTTACACAAATGACTGATGATTGGCTGAGAGAAATTGATGATAAAAAGATTGTGGGGGCTCTTTTGTTAGACTTCAGTGCAGCTTTTCACATTATCGATCATGATCTGCTGCTGGAAAAACTGATCTGTTATGGCTTTACATCCCCTGCTATATTGTGGATAAAGAGTTACCTGTTTAACAGAATACAGAGGGTGTCCTTTAACCTGTTTGGGCTGCAGGGGCAGTATTGAGTAGCCTGGATAAAAGGTGCCCATTTCAAACGGCCTCGTACTCAATTCTTGCTCGTACAATATGCATATTATTATTACTATTGGATAGAAAACACTCTCTAGTTTCTAAAACCGTTTGAATTATATCTGTGAGTAAAACAGAACTCATTTTGCAGCAAACTTCCTGATAGGAAGTGGAAAATCTGAAATCGATGCTCTGTTCTAGGGCCTGCCTATAAATGTTCTTGATATTTATTAGTATACATGCACTTCATACGCCTTCCACTAGATGTCAACAGGCAGTGAGAGAAGAAATGGAGTGTATAACATGATCTGAGGTCGAATAAAAGCTCTTGGCATGACGTGACCCCAATTTCCTGTTTTCTGGAACGCGCGAGAAGGGACCTGGTATTGCCTTCTGTAAAGCTGTCGTTATAGACGACTAATATCTCCGGCTTTGATTTTATTTGATAAATGTGACAATATCATCGTAAAGTATGTTTTTTCAATATAGTTTTATTAGATTATTGAATTTTTTTCGGGACGTTAGGCGTGTTGCTTTGTCTGCGTTTGTTCACGAAGGAGAGCTTCGCGCCACTTTGCTAGCTTTCCGTGCTAATTGACTGGAGAAGAGGACATTCTAAAACCAAACAACGATTGTTCCCGACAAAGGACCCCTTGTACAACATTCTGATGGAAGATCATCAATAGTAGGACTCATTTTATGATGCTATTTCATATATCTGTCGAACATGTTGTACTAGTAGTTTGCGCCCAGATTTTGGGCACTCTCTCGCTATAACTAAGCTGGATGTCGTAATGAAGTTATTTTTAGAATTCTAACACGGCGATTGCATTAAGAACTAGTGTATCTATCATTTCCTATACAACATGTATTTTTTAGTAACGTTTATGAATAGTTATTTGGTCAGAATAGTTGAGTGTCATAAAAATATCCGGACATTCTGGGAAAAAGATGCTACGTTAGCACAATGTATAACCACTGATTTCAGCTCTAAATATGCAAATTTTCGAACAAAACATAAGTGTATGTATAACCTGATGTTATAGGACTGTCATCTGATGAAGCTTATCAAGGTTAGTCAAAAATTATATATCTTTTGCTAGTTTSTTACGATCGCTAACTTTTGCTGCTGGTAAATGGCTTGTGTTTCTGGCTATTGTGGTAAGCTAATATAATGCTATATTGTGTTTTCGCTGTAAAACACTTAAGAAATCGGAAATATTGGCTGGAATCACAAGATGCTTGTCTTTCATTTGCTGTACACCATGTATTTTTCAGAAATGTTTTATGATGAGTATTTAGGTATTTCACGTTGGTCTCTGTAATTATTCTGGCTGCTTCGGTGCTATTTGTGATGGTAGCTGTGATGGTAGCTGCAATGTAAAACTGATTTATACCTCAAATATGCACCTTTTTCGAACAAAACATAGATTTATTGTATAACATGTTATAAGACTGTCATCTGATGAAGTTGTTTCTTGGTTAGTTAGGTTGGTTCTTGGTTAGTTAGGTTGGTTTTGTGCATGCTACCTGTGCTGTGAAAAATGTCTGTCCTTTTTTGTATTTGGTGGTGAGCTAACATAAATATACGTGGTGTTTTCGCTGTAAAACATTTAAAAAATCGGACATGTTGGCTGGATTCACAAGATGTTTCTCTTTCATTTGCTGTATTGGACTTGTTAATGTGTGAAAGTTAAATATTTCTAAAAAACATATTTTGAATTTCTCGTCCTGCACTTGAAGTGGCTGTTGTCATATTGTGCCCGGCTTCGGGCTTGCAGCCCAAAGAAGTTAATGGAAGCCTCTCCAACATAATCCAGGTAGAATCAGGAATTCCCCAGGGCAGCTGTTTAGGCCCCTTACTTTTTTCAATCTTTACGAGTGACATGCCACTGGCTTGAGTAAAGCTTTGAGTAGACTCAACATTATACACATCAAAGTTAAAAAGTTGCGTTACAGTACGTAGAAACATGTCAAACGATGTATATAATCAATCTTTAGGATGTTTTTAACATAAATCTTCAAGAATGTTTCAACCGGAGAATTCCATTGTCTTCAGAAATGCAATGGAACGCAAGCTAACTCTCACGTGAACGCGCATGGTCAGCTCATGGCACTCTGCCAGACCCCTGACTCAAAGAGCCCTCATTCCCCCCTCCTTCACAGTAGAAGCATCAAACAAGGTTCTAAAGACTGTTGATATCTAGTGGAAGCCTTAGGAAGTGCAATATGACCAATATCCCACTGTATATTCGATAGGCGATGAGTTGAAAAACTACAAACCTCAGATTTCCTACATCCTGGTTGGATTTTTCCTCAGGTTTTTGCCTGCCATATGAGTTCTGTTATACTCACAGACATCATTCAAACAGTTTTAGAAACTTCAGAGTGTTTTCTATCCAAATACACTAATAATATGCATATCTTAGCTTCTGGGACTGAGTAGCAGGAAGTTTACTCTGGGCACCTTATTCATCCAAGCTACTCAATACTGCCCCCAGCCATAAGAAGTTAACCGCACTATGTGTTAGTGGAGTAGGGGCCTTGGCAACAGGTAATGGGGATTCATAATAAATACAAATACAAATACAGATGGTTTAATATGCATATATTAGCCATACATATTTTTAAACCTTCCAAAGCAGGTTTAAAAATATCAACATAGTTTTCAATATCCTGGCTAGCCTCTTTAATATTTATCATGTTTTTGACTTGGATGTAAACACCAGGTTGTGTTTCAACAAAGGCTTTACTGCAAACCAAATGGAACAATACTATACAATATCAGGAATCAGCATCGAGTCTAAACTGATGTTGATGAAAACAGTCCTGTCAAACATTACTCAGGAGACATGCTACCTCTGGACTGATTAGGGTGTGCTCAGCTGCAGTATGTGTCAATCAAACTATTTAGCCTCAGGCAACGCCACATGCACCGACATGCACACGCCCACACACACACACATTCTGGCTTCCTTTAAATCACCTGTCAAGATAGGATGCACAATCAGATGGCCTGTAGTGTCAGGATGCTATTGTTAATGGATGTCATGGATAATCCTCCAAAAAGAAAGGGTTGATCTCACTTCCCTCCTATTGATAATTAAAGTAATTAGGAATAAGTCAGCTGGTTAAACATATACACACGGGTATACCTATCAGATAATGGAATAGTGCCTACCACAAAACACAATGCTACATATGTCATGGGGTTTACATTATTCATGTTGTATGCATTATACATTAAACTACATATGAATGTGACAGAACTGTGTTTTTTTAAACAAACATCAAAGGGGATATTTGAGGTTAAGAGGCATTTGCAGTTATGTTGGAGGTCACACAGTATATGCAGTACATAAATGCTCATTAATGAATTTCCAGGAGGAGTACTGGGGATATCCACTCCCCTTGACCCTGCTTAGAGCCGTATAGAGGCTGGTTGGGATGAGAAGGTCAGGGATATGATAGAGCAAGAGGTATGTGTAACCACAGGATGAAACCCAGAGATTTTAACTAAGTGCTATTTTAATTTGAGCTCAGGGCTTCACCCTCTGTTTTTCCTACAGATCCTTTCAGCACGGGTAGATTTTTCACTTCTGAGATTTGGGTTTATAAAAAGAATTGAATTGAAGAAAAATAATTACTTTGTGGCTGGGCTTTCAAAGAATGACTCCCCCTTCTTCCCCTCCCCTTTACCCCTTCCTCACCTTCCCTTACCCAGTCTGTCTCTTGTCCTCTCTCTTTCTTGCGTGGATGTCAGTGGACTATGTCGCACCCACCTGACACTCCACAACTACCCACATCATGAACCAGTCAGAGTGTCCGACACTGAACTGATGCAGAACTGAGCAAAATCATCCTGTTTTATTCAAGAGGGAATGAAATAATAAGAGTAGAAATCAAGGTGGAATTAAAGTTAAACAAATAGGTACAGGGTAAATAAAACTTCACATTCCAATTTTATTCTATCATTACCTTGGCAAGAAAACAGGATAAAAAATAGCCATTGGCCGAAATATTTGAAAATGTGAACTGTACTGTAATACTTTGAAATGTGTCCCAGTGGAAGTTTCCCCAGTCCCCATTGCTCTGTTGTTGTTGTGTGGCCTGTCTTAAAACCTTTTACTGCAGTGTGCTAAATCAGTGTCACACAGAGTGTTTCTTGATAGTCTTAAACAAATCTACTTTGAAACAAAAGTAAACACCTCAAACACATGTGTCACGACTTCCACCGAAGGTGGCTCCTCTCCCTGTTCGGGCGGCGCTCGGTGGTCGTCGTCACCGGTCTACTAGCTGCAAACCGATTCCTTTTTCTTTTCTGTTAGTTTTGTCTTGATTGTTTTCACCTGTTACTTATTTGTTGTTAATTATGGCCTATTTAAACTTCCAGGGCCCGCCTGCTTTTGTGCGGGCTTATTCTCACTGTCAGTGGTGAAATTGTTTTGCTTATACGTATTTTGCTGTCTGTTATTTTTCCCTGGTTTTGGGGACATACCTGTTTATTGGTCATTTTGCCTGTTTGTTGGCTAGACGCAGCTTAATAAACGTATGTATTGCTCTCTGCGCCTGACTCCACACCCACCACTCCTAGCTATCCATGACAACATGGTTATGTACCATGTCAGAGTTGAAATGTATTACATTTTGTTTATTACACTTTATATACAGTACATCACAGAAGACTAAAAAATATATTTTTTAAAAGGTTTGACATAGAAACACCGAATTTCGGTGTTAAAAATATATATATGTTTATTAATTATGCAATTGTGAAAAATATGAATAACATTTCAACCATGAGGCCACTAGGTAATTTGACTGCAAGACAGGGCTACCACCCCGTTGTGTTAGAGATTGGACTGTGGTGGTATTTGAAGAATATGATGATAGCTTCAGTCTGCCCTGTGGAAGTTTCACCGTATTGCTTATACCAATCAAATCGTCTCAGATCTACAGAAGTGCACAGGGTCTATGTGTAAATTTGGATTGGGCACTGTCTGCTTGTGACAGTACAGTGCCTTCAGAAAGTAGTCACACCCCCTGACTTTTTCCACATTGTGTTGTGCTACAGCCTGAATTTAAAATGGATTACATTGAGATTTTGTGTCACATTACCCCAAAATGTCAAAATGGAATGAAAAGTGTAAGTGTCTTGAGTCAATAAGTATTCAACCCCTTTGTTATGGCAAGCCAAAATAAGTTCAGGAGTAAAAATTTGCTGATGTTTTAATGACAACCTCACACATACAAGTTAATTTCAACCAGAAAGAGAAGGGAGGTATTCCAATGCCTCGCAAAGAAGGGCACTTATATGGGTATATGTTATATTATTGTTATATGGGTAAAAAAAGCAGACATTGATTATCCCTTTGAGTATGGTGAAGTTATTAATTACACTATGGATGGTGTATCAATACACCCAGTCACTACAAAGATACAGGCGTCCTTCCTACCTCAGCTGCTAGAGAGGAAGGAAAACGCTCAGGGATATCACCATGAGGCCAATGGTGACTTTGAAACAGTTACAGAGTTTAATGGCTGTGATAGAAGAAAATCATTCCGCGTCATTTAAGACACGTGATGCCCCTGCCACGCATGAGGATTGTGTGATCTCTTTCTCAGAGAGCCATGTAAGGTAACCACTAGGCTATCTGGGGAGTCAGGTAGAAATTCTTTCCGCAAGGCCGCGGGGCCGACGGTATATCAAGGCGCGTTTTCATTGCCAGGATCCAGTTGCAGAGGGAGGTGTTCATTCCCTGCTAGAACAGCTAGAGGCGTCACTACAGACCCTGGTTAGATTCCTGGCTGTATCGCAACCAGACGTGATTGGAAGTCCCCTAGAGTGGCGCACAATTGGCCCAGCATCGTCCGGGTTTGGCCTCGGTAGGCCGTCATTGTAAAGAAGAATTTGTTCTTAACTGACTTGCCTAGGTAAATAAAGGTTAAAAAGGTAAAATAAAGTTAATGATGAATAATGTTAAATAACTTGTCTGTGTAAGCAGTATATAAGAGAACTAACAGGACTGTCCCAGTGGAGCTCACTTCAGACCGGTACTTTTAACACCATAGTACCCTCCAAACTCGTCATCAAGCTCGAGACCCTGGGTCTCGACCCCGCCCTGTGCAACTGGGTCCTGGACTTCCTGACGGGCCGCCCCCAGGTGGTGAGGGTAGGTAACAACATCTCCACCCGCTGATCTCAACACTGGGGCCCACAACGTGCGTTCTGAGCCCTCTCCTGTACTCCCTGTTCACCACGACTGCGTGGCCATGCACGCCTCCAACTCAATCATCAAGTTTGCGGATGACACTACAGTGGTAGCTTGATTACCAACAACGACGAGACGGCCTACAGGGAGGAGGTGAGGGCCCTCGGAGTGTGGTGTCAGGAAAATAACCTCACACTCAACGTCAACAAAACAAAGGAGATGATTGTGGACTTCAGGAAACAGCAGAGGAGCAAGCCCCTCTCCACATCGACGGGTCAGTAGTGGAGAAGGTGGAAAGTTTTAAGTTCTCGGTGTACACATCACGGACAAACTGAATTGGTCCACCCACACAGACAGCGTTGTGAAGAAGGCGCAGCAGCGCCCTTCAACCTCAGGAGGCTGAATAAATTTGGCTTGTCACCAAATGCACTCACAAACTTCTACAGATGCACAATCGAGAGCATCCTGTCGGGCTGTATCACCGCCTGGTACGGCAACTGCTCCGCCCAAACCGTAAGGCTCTCCAGAGGTAGTGAGGTCTGCAGAACGCATCACCAGGGGCAACTACCTGCCTCCAGGACACCTACACCACCCGATGTCACAGGAAGGCCATAAAGATCATCAAGGACAACAACCCCCAAGCCACTGCCTGTTCACCGCTATCATCCAGAAGGCGAGGTCAGTACAGGTGCATCAAAGCAGGGACCGAGAGACTGAAAAACAGCTTCTATCTCAAGCCATCAGACTGTTAAAAGCCACCACTAATATTTAGCGCCGCTGCCAACATACTGACTCAACTCCACCACTTTAAAAATGGAATTGATGGAAATTATGTAAAAATGTACCACTAGCCACTTTAAGCAATGCCACTTAATACAATGTTTACATACCTACATTACCCATTCATATGTATATACTGTACTTATATCATCTACTGCATCTTCTGCATCTTTATGCAATACATGTACCACTAGCCACTTTAAAACTTATGCCACTTTATGTTTACATACCCTACATACTCATCTATACGTATATACCGTACTCTATACCATCTACTGCATCTGCCATGCCGTTCTGTACCACCACTCATTCATATATCTTTATGTACATATTCTTTATCCTTTACACTTGTGTGTGTGTGTAAGGTAGTAGTGTGGAATTGTTAGGTTAGATTACTGTTGGTTTATTAACTGCCATTGTCGGAACTAGAAGCACAAGCATTTCGCTACACTCGCATTAACATCTGCTAACCATGTGTATGTGACTAATAAAATTTGATTTGATTTGATTTGATTCGATTTGATTTATGCATCTAAGTTTGACTGTGATCTCTCCAGCTTGCTGTTAAATAAACAATGATTCATTGAAGATTAACTTTGAGTGTCCCCTGTGTTGAATTTCCACAACAGCACGACAACGCCTCTTCCCCCTCAGCAGGTGGAAAGGATTTACAGTATACAGTATATAGCCAAGTTATCATTACTCATTGTGTATTTATTCCTCGCTGCATAATTTTTCTACTATTTCAAATGTTTTTCCTCTGCATTGTTGAGAAGGACCCGTTAGTAAGCATTTCACTGTTAGTCTATAACCGGTTATTTATGAAGCATGTAACAAATGAAATTTAATTTGAAGTGAAACTTGAACTTTTCCAGTGACATGAAAGAATGACTTTGACTTTCAAAAATAGACACTTACATTCACAATCTGCTCTTTAGTAAATAAAGAGAAAATATTTAAACAGACCGATTTTGATGGGAATTTTTTTATTATTATAATTAGAATTCCACGGGGGCTCGGACATCGATTCTAGGGGGTTTTAACATGAAGCTTTTTTCTCACAAATTCTCAGATGGTGTAAGGACTGGGTGTCGGAGTGCGAAGTCAGGCGCAGGAAAAACAGAGGATTCAATAACAATGTTCCTTTTAATGAAACACGGCACTTCGGCCACCCCACTAATACACTGGGTGCTCTACGTAAACTGCCCCAGACACGGGGAACGAAAAACAGTCCAGTAAACAAACTCGAACATACATAAACACGTAGTCCGAACAAACACCAAGCTTACACACTAACAATCCCGCACAAAGAAACGGGCGGGCCGGCTGACTGATAAAGCCCAACTAATTAAGCACAAACACAAAACAGGTGTAACCAATAAACACATAAGGAGGGGGAGAAAAGGATCAGTGGCAGCTAATAGGCCGGTGACGACGACCGCCGAGCGCCACCCGAACGGGAAGGAGAGCCTGCCTCGGTTGGAGTCGTGACAGATGGGGAGATAACACGGCTTGGGAATGCACACTGCATACTTTGCAAAACAAGCATCCAGTACCTACTTGAAAGAGCAATGTAAGCAATCCAGATATCTGGTGTTAGCTAAACCGACAAAATCTCTGCATAACTAGTGATGGGGAAACAAGACTTTCTGAGGAAAAACAGTTAATTACTCAATTAATTAATTAATTGTTAATTACTTTTTTTCACAATTTCGTGCTATCCAATTGGTCGTAGTTACAGTCTTGTCTCATCGCTGCAAATCCCGTATGGACTCGGGAGAGGCGAAGGTCGAGAGCCATGCGTCCTCCGAAACACAACCCAACCAAGCCGCACTGCTTCTTAACACAATGCCCATCCAACCCGGGGAGCCAGCCGCACCAATGTGTCGGAGGAAACACCATACACCTGGCGACCTGGTCAGCGTGCACTGCGCCCGGTCCGCCACAGGAGACGCAGGTGCTCGATGAGACAAGGATATCTCTGCCGGTCAACCCTCCCTAACCCGGACGACGCTGGGCCAATTGTGCGCCGCCCCATGGGCCTCCCGGTCCCGGCCGGCTGCGACAGAGCCTGGACTCGAACCCAGAATCTCTGGTGGCACAGCCTAGACCACTGCACCACCCAGGAGTCCCATTACTCAGAGCTTTTAACACAATGCTCATTACTGGTCAGCAATAAATAGCAGCTTTTGATGTTCATATGGATGTTTTTTCCCACATTATTTATCAAAACTTTGTTGCGCAGAGGTTAGACATTTGGAATGACACATCGTGTTGAACAACAAACGAGCTGATTGGCTGACTATCCTTCGTTGTTCAACGCAACGTGTCATTCCAAAATGGCTTTGGTGGCTTCTACTAGCTAGCATGAGGACAAAAATGGCACTTTAATTAAAAATGAGCAGTATTTTTCTTTCTTCGATTTGTCAGTTGGGATACTGTGGCCCTTCGGAGTACAGTGCCATATTGCATCCCTGGATTGTGGTACGTTTTCAATCCCTATTCTGCACCGGCTCAGCACTGGCTTAATCCTGGCTACAGCCTGCTCTGACTCAAAGAGAACAATCTGAACCTAGAGTCGGATCTTTGGCTAGCCTGCTTGTTGATATTTCAGCAGTTATTAGCTTACCTGCTTGCAACTGTGACTAACTAGTTAGCTAGCCAAACAACAAAATATGGCAGGCTAAATGACAAAGCAATAGACAGAAACAACTCACGTTTGTAGAATAATTAGGCTGGGATTCAATCCCATCGCAAATATCACGGTAAAACACTGCAGGTGTCGGCTTAATCTGAAATTACCTTGAAATGGCGCATTGTCAACAGGCACGACGGATTTACTGACACAACACAAACACACCTACATACACATTACACACGCACACTCACTTTTACACTCATAATTTGCTGCTGCTACTCTGTTCTGTACTTTACTCTTATTATAATCTATTCTGATGCCTAGTCACTTTATCCTGCCTTTATGTACATATCTACCTCAAATACTTTGTACCGCTGCACATTGATCTGGTACTGGTACTCCCTGTATATAGCTTAATTCTTGGGTATTTTATTTATCTTGTGTTACTATTTTATTTGTATTATAATTTTTTAACTCTGCATCTTTGGGAAGGGCCCGGAAGCAAGCATTTCACGGCAAAGTTGTATTGTATTCGGCGCATGTGACAAATAAAAATATATTTAATTTGCATTAAATACTGGCCAAAGTCTGTATTTATTGTTGTTATGGTAAAGTGCCCTAGTAGTTCCATCATGAGTTTACTTCGAAGTCCATCCATACCTGACTCGTTTTGAAAGCTGCAGCCTGCTTCTGCCTTCTTTGGTTTAAAAAAATACAACACATAGGGCATACCATTCTATTGTTTGTGAACAGGCCCAAGCAAGGGCGCACAGAAAAGCTGGTTTTAAACATACTAAATTACCATTTTTGGAAGGAAAACTATTTCACTCATATTGTAAATAATTCTAGGTCAATCTTCTATTTTTCTTTGAAATATATTAACTGCATATAGGACACTAACGCAGTCCGATAACGCAGTCTGCGGCTTGCAACCTGGTTATAGTCTCCAATGAGAAACGGCTGAATTTTACGTATGCTAGCCCCTGGTTTAAACTGAGTGAGTTTTCTGTTTGCGTGTGTGTGCGTGCAAGTATGTATGTACAGTATGTATGTATGTATGTATGTATGTATGTATGTATGTATGTATGTATGTATGTATGTATGTGTGTGTGTGTGTGTGGTGTGTTTGTGTGGGTGGTGTATGTGTGGTGTGTGTTGTTTGTGGTTGTGTGTGTGTGTGTGTGTGTGTGTGTGTGTGTGTGTTGTGTGTGTGTGTGTGTGGTGTGTGTGTGTGTGTGTGTGTGTGTGTGTTTGTGTGAAGTTATCCGAGACTCTTTTACATTGTTAGATTTTGATGAGAAATTTGTTGGCGTGGACGCTCTGTTGCTTGCAGGCTCTGTTGTTTGTTCGTTTTACCTTAAGAGAAACTGGCAGAAGAAAACTTTCCTACTCCTGAGGGAGGAAAGGCCAACAAAGGAGGAGGAGAGGAGAGGGCGAGAGAGAGAGAAGAGAGAGAGAGAGAGAGAGAGAGAGCTGGAGAGAGAGAGGGAGAGCTATGAGAGAGAGAGGACCGTAGAGAGAGAGCTACCTAGAGAGAGGGAGACCTGAGAGAGACCTAGAGGAGAGAGAGACCTTTTAGAGAGAGAGACTTGAGAGAGGAAAGAGTAGGAGAGTCGTTATATCGAGGGAACTTCAGGGCAATGGTTTGGCTGTCACAACCAAATTCATTAAGAACACCTCTAAAGTTACAACAACACAGTGCGTTCGAACGTAGTGTGTACACGATCAGGACACTTTTGGATGTCACAGGAGGGGAGTGCAATGGCTTCAGGTTAGGAGTGAAATACTAATCTTTGCTGTGTGTTACTGATATAATTTGTATTTGTATTATAGGTCCCTATTAGCTGGCAGAGGCAACAGGCGGCTTCCGTGTTGGGTCACCACCAGCACCATTACCTTGAAAACAAGTTAAAATAAACGTGAACTATGTGGTTATGAATGAGCTAAAGATAAAACAGTACATCATATAACATCCCTACACCACCACATATCCACAACACAAAATGTTCAATACCACCATACAACAATATCACAACGTGTGTGTATGCATGTGTCTGTACCTTTGTGTGTGTCTCTTCATGTGTGTGTAGGAATGACAAACAGGAGGAGCTGTCATGAACCTTTTCTCAGTGGTGTTTTCAGGGCACACATGTCACACCCTGACCATAGAGAGCCCTTGGATTCTCTATAGTGGTTTAGGTCAGGGTATGACTAGGGGGGGGTGTTCTAGAATGTGTATTTCTATGTTGGTGGTTTTGTATGGTTCCCAATTAGAGGCAGCTGGTAATCGTTGCCTCTAATTGGGGATTATATTTAGGAAGCACATTCGCTCACCTGCTTTGTGGGATATTGTTTGTATTTGTGATGGTTGCACCATGTAAGTCATGTTTTGTTGCTTGTTTATTGTTTTTGTTTGAAAGTTTCACTTAAATAAAAGACGTGGAACTCAACACACGCTGCGCCTTGGTCCGTCCATTATCAAGACCGTGACAACACACATAGTTCCTCCTTCCCCAAAATTCAGGATACATACAAAGAGTTAAAATGTGAGGCTCATTCACACAATGAAAAGAGAATAATTATCATGTGGAACAGGAGCTGGATAAGAAAAGCAAGAGTGAAAGTAAATATTGTAATAGGACATTTCCTTGGTTGCCATGGTGCTGGTAGGTCGCCAAGGCAGAGAGCACTGTAAATATTGTTCATATTTTAAAGTGTTTTTAATTGCATTTTAAGTTAACTTTTTTTGTCTTGTTAACTTGAGGGTAGATCTGAAATATCTGGTGGTAACCCACGGAGTTGCAGGCCTGATGACGGCAAGTCAGTTTATGTGGCTTGGCTACCTAGCTAGGTAGCTGCCTAATGGTATTTGAAAGGATGCATCACATCACCGGCTTTTTGTTCCACTTGTCCTGGTTCCTGGAAAGATATGGACTGCAGTGTGAGGGAATGGCAGAGGCTCTCCTCGTAGGGGACTGTTCCAGACTACTGTTGAGGTGTGGTGGTCTTTTCTGGCTCTAAGTTTTACAGTCGTCGAAGCATCACCCAGGTGGATGCTACACTTTGATTGTGGATTATCCAGCCTAGGAGGAGATGCCGTGCTCGATTAACTACGGATCCCTTTGGCGGGATCATTTTCCTAAACAACCGCTGAATTGCAGGGCGCAAAATATTACTAACAATATTTATAATCATGCAATCACAAGTGAAATATACCAAAACACAGCTTAGCTTGTTATTAATCCACCTATCGTGTCAGATTTTGAAAATATGCTTTGCAGCAAAAGCAATTCAAGCTTTTGTGAGTGTATCAATCAATGCTACAACAGCTAGCCCCAAATTAGCATGGTCACGAAAGTCCGAAATAGCAATTAAATTAATCACTTACCTTTGATGATCTTCGTATGGTTGCACTCACAAGACTCCCAGTTACACAATAAATGTTTGTTTTGTTTGATAAAGTCCCTCTTTATATCCAAAAACCTCAATTTGTTGGCGCGTTTTGTTCAGGAATCCAATGGCTCAAATGCGGTCACAAGAGGCAGACGAAAATTCCAAATAGTATCCGTAAAGTTCGTAGAAACATGTGAAACGATGTTTATAATCAATTCTCAGGTTGTTTTTAGCCTAAATAATCAATAATATTTCAACCGGACAATAGCGTCGTCAATATAAAAGAAAAACAAGAAAGGCGCACTCTCGGTCACGCACAGCAAAGAGCTCTGAGGACATCCCATGGTCCACTCACTTAATGTGGTCATTCTCCCTCATTTTTCAGAATAAAAGCCTGAAACAATGTCTAAAGTCTGTTCACAACTAGTGGAAGCCATATGGAACGGAATCTGGGTCCTATCCCTTTAAATGGTGGATAGGCTTTCATTGGAAAAACAGCCATTTCAAAATAATGGCACTTCCTGGATGGATTTTCCTCAGGTTTTCGCCTGCCATNCCCTTTAAATGGTGGATAGGCTTTCATTGGAAAAACAGCCATTTCAAAATAATGGCACTTCCTGGATGGATTTTCCTCAGGTTTTCGCCTGCCATATCAGTTCTGTTATACTCACAGACATTATTTTAACTTTAGAGTGTTTTCTATCCAAAACTAACAATTATATGCATATCCTAGCTTCTGGGCCTGAGTAGCAGGCAGTTTACTTTGGGCATGCTTTTCATCCACAGCATTCTGTGGCACGTCATTTAATTCTCAGCCATTTCTTCTGTTACTGCAAGTAATTGCTAGTTTGACCACCAGAGGGTATCTTTGAGGAGCATTTAATAGTATTCAGTATTGGCATTACCAGAGAATTTAAAACCTTTTTGTAATAACATAGTATATGGGATTGATTTTAAGAAATTTGGCTTAATTAATTAGATTAATATTATGGTGTTTCTATTCAGAGAAAAATTGTCAGTTTGCAAATTCAGACCATTTCGCTCTCGGAACACACATTGGACGTTCGGGCCGAGGAGCAGGGTTGATTTGAGCGTTCTGGCCTTACAACGGCAGTCAAGCACCCAATCTAACGTTGGCAAGCTACTTCCAGACACAAATGAGACCTTTGTGCCTCTGACCATTTTACCTCTGACCATTTTACTCGCTCAAGCAGAGCTGGTAAGGCAGTTTGTGCTGCTGGAAACAATTTAATCACGCTTTTTTCCCGACGTTTACTGACACCGGCCATATTCAACGGGTGTTGAGCGCTCGTAATGTAATTATTCTGCGCTCTGGTACACTCAGACGAGAGTGCTATGAAATCCGTGTAGATAGTAGGCTGGACACATTCAATTTTTAACAACTTTCTTTTCTGATAAAAACTAGTTCATTGCATCCGCCGTGGAGCCCAGTATCATAATATGACCATATTTCCCAGCTGCTTGCCGTCGTTTTACATTTACATTTAAGTCATTTAGCAGACGCTCTTATCCAGAGCGACTTACAAGTTGGTGCATTCACCTTATGATGTCCAGTGGAACAATCACTTTACAATAGTGATCTACTCTAAGGGGGGGGGGGGGGTTAGAAGGATTACTTTATCTATCCTAGGTATTCCTAAAGAGGTGGGGTTTCAGGTGCTCCGGAAGGGGTGATTGATTCCGCTGACCTGGCGTCGTGGGGGAGTTTGTTCCACCATTGGGCAATGGGGGAGTTTGTTCCACCATTGTTCCACCATTGGTTTTGAAGTAATCGTGAAAAACAGCCTTATTTTAGTGCATTTTTCACCCTGCCTGCTCCTATTTTTCTATTGAGCACCGTGTCACCAACTCGCCTTCCGAACGTTTTATTCCCAGCTTATATGTTCAACGTCACAATGCGCTTCGCTATTGTTGCAATGAGACCTGCTCACGTTGTTTTATAGTTAAAATGTAAACAACAAAATAATTGGAACTGCGGTCTTCCCATTGTTTCCTATTGGGGAAATATAGGCATGTCTGTCATTTCGCCAAATATCTCGCAATGTGTATATTTGGATTTTTTTCAAGTCAGGTGTAGCCGGTGTGAAATGGCTAGCTAGTTAGCGAGGTGCGCGCTAATAGCGTTTCAATCGGTGACGTCACTCACTCTGAGACCTTGAAATAGTACCCTTGCTCTGCAAGGGCCGCAGCTTTTGTAGACGATGGGTAACGCTTTGGAGGGCTATTGTCTGTGTGCAGAGGGCCCAGGTTGGGGCAGGAGAGGGACGGAGCAAAACTGTTACACGGACACCATTTTAAATCAGGGAGATCTTCTCTTTGTAATTATGTAGTCTGGTAGCGAGCTCGTTTGTCATGATCACTAGAACAGAAATAGTCTGAATTTTCATTTTTTTCCCTATTCATTACGCAGATTTTAGCACAGTTGACCCATTGAGGTGCAGATGTGTTACTTTCTACACAGTAGTTTTTTTCCGTTTCGCCCAACGAACAGATTGTAGTGGTAAAATAAAATATATGTTTTTTTAATGGAATTCAAAGCATCACTCCAGTCAAAAGACTTGCGAACGTTCGTGTAACGGCTTTCTTCCTGGGATGAAGGAGAGGACCAAATGCAGCGCAGTTAGTGTTCAACATGTTTAATTTAACGAACTGTGAACACTCCACATACAAAACAACAAACGTGAAAACCGAGACAGTCCTATCTGGTGCAGAACACAAACACAGAGACAGGAAACAACCCCACAATCCCCAACACAAACAAGCCACCTATATATGATTCTCAATCAGGGACAACGATTGACAGCTGCCTCTGATTGAGAACATATAGGCTGAACACAGAAACAGACAAACTAGACACACAACATAGAATGCCCACCCAGCTCACGTCCTGACCATACTAAACAAATACAAAAACAAGGGAAACAGGTCAGCAACGTGACAGAACCCCCCCTCAAGGTGCGAACTCCGGGCGCCCCCTAAAACTCAAGGGGAGGGTCGGGTGGCATCTGTCGCCGGTGGCGGCTCCGGCGCAGGACGAGGAACCACTCCACCTGTCTTTGTCCCCCTCCTTAGCGTCCTTTGAGTGGCGACCTCGCCCCGACCCTGGCTAGGAACCTTCCCAAAGGTCCCTCCTAAATAGAGGAGATAACTCAGGACAGAGAGGTAGTCAGGCGAGAGGAGTCAGGACAGAGAGGTAGCCAGGACAGAGAGGTAGCTCAGGACAGAGAGGTAGCTCAGGACAGAGGGGGCAACTCCGGACTGAAGGGCAGCTCCGGACAGAGAGGCAGCTCTGGACTGAAGGGCAGCTCCGGGCTGGGGGTAGCTCATGTGGAGGACAGCTCATGACTGGGAGGGCAGCTCATGACTGGCAGGCTCATGACTGGAAGGCAGGCTCATGATGGAAGGCAGCTCATGACTGGAAGGCAGCTATGACTGAAGGGCAGCTCATGATGAGGGCAGCCATGACTGGAGGCAGCTCATGACTGGAGGGCAGCTCATGACTGGACGGGGTCATGACTGTGGAGGGCGGCTCTGAATGTGGCGGCGCTGACTGGCTGGCGGCTCCGGCGTCCTGACTGGCTGCGCTCCGGCGGCTCTGATGGCTGGCGGCTCCTGACTGGTGGCGGCTCCGGCGGCTCCTGACTGGCTGGCGGCTCCGGCGGCTCCTGACTGGCTGGGCTCCGGCGGCTCCTGACTGGCTGGGGCTCGGCGGCTCCTGATGGTGGGCGCTCGGCGGCTCCTGACTGGCTGGCGGCTCCGGCGGCTCCTGACTGGCTGGCGGCTCCGGCGGCTCCTGACGTTGACGGACGGCTTCTAGCGGCTGCCTGACTGACGAACGGCGCTGATGGCTCGGGCAGGACGGATGGCTCAGATGGCGCTGGGCAGACGGATGGCTCAGATGGCGCTGGGCAGACGGATGGCTCAGATGGCGCTGGGCAGGCGACCGACTCTGACCTGCTGAGGCGCACAGTAGGCCTGGTGCGTGGTGCCGGAACTGGTGGTACCGGACTGGAGACACGCACCTCAAGGCTAGTGCGGGGAGCAGGAACAGGGCACACTGGAATCTCGAGGCGCACTATTGGCCTGGTGCGTGGTACCGGGCTGAGGGCACGCACCTCAGGGCGAGTGCGGGGAGAAGGAACAGTGCGTACAGGACTCTGGAGACGCACAGGAGGCTTGGTGCGTGGTGCCGGAACTGGTGGTACTGGACAGACCGGACCGTGAAGGCGCACTGGAGGTCTTGAGAGCAGGGCTGGCACCATCCGCCCTGGCTGGATCTTCACCCTAGCCCGGCAGATGTGKGGAGCTGAGATGTTGCGCACYGGGCTAAGCACACGCACCGGGGACACCGTGCGCTCCACCGCATAACACGGTGCCTGCCCAGTACGACGCCCTCTCTCTCCACTGGAAGCACGGCTGGGAGAGCTGTAKCGCCGAGCTGGCAGAGGACGTGCARGGCTAGGGAGGCGCACAGGAGGCCTGGTGCGTGAGGCTGGCACAGTCTTAACCAGACGGCTAGCACGCACCTCAGGACGAGTATGGAGAGCTGTTCTCGGTGAAATCAACTCCCCGACACGTTCAGTCGGGCGGATGTCGTGCCTCATGCACCAAACCAGCACCTCCCTCATAACTCTCTCCTCCAATTTCCCCATTAACTCCTTCACTGTCTCTGCGTCGCTCACCTCCAATTCCGCCCTGACCGGCTCCTTACGGTAAGCAGGGGGAGTTGGCTCAGGTCTGACTCCTGACTCTGCCACACTCCCCGTGTGTCCCCCCCCAAGACATTTTTGGGGCTGCCTCTCGGGCCTCCAGCCGCTCTGCCGTGCTAGCGCCTCATAATAGCGCCTCTCCGCCTTCGCTGCCTCCAGCTCTTCTTTGGGGCGGCGATATTCCCCTGGCTCTGCCCAGGGTCCTTTGCCGTCTAATTCGTCCTCCCATGTCCATTCCTCCAAACAGTGCAGCCTCTCCTGCTGCTGCTGAAGCTGCAGACTCTCCTGCTGCTGCTGCTTGGTCCGGGTTAGGTGGGTGGTTCTGTAACGGCTTTCTTCCTGGGATGAAGGAGCGGACCAAAATGCAGCGCAGTTAGTGTTCAACATGTTTAATTTAACGAACTGTGAACACTTACAACAATACAAAACAACAAACGTGAAAACCGAGACAGTCCTATCTGGTGCAGAACACAAACACAGAGACAGGAAACAACCACCCACAATCCCCAACACAGAACAAGCCACCTATATATGATTCTCAATCAGGGACAACGATTGACAGCTGCCTCTGATTGAGAACCATATTAGGCTGAACACAGAAACAGACAAACTAAACACACAACATAGAATGCCCACCCAGCTCACGTCCTGACCGTACTAAACAAATACAAAAACAAGGGAAAACAGGTCAGGAACGTGACAGTTCGATTCCATTCATTTGCTATGGGCTCGCGCTAGTGTTCCAGTTTAGCCAACGTTCTTTAGTCGTTTTTCAGCCTTGGGTGAATTTTGACTCATTCTATTGTCTAGTCTATAGATAGCCAGAGCGAATTTACGAAAACACCCGAATGTCCATTGAGAAGGCACACCGACTCTATCATTTAGCTAAGCTAAGAATGACGAAAATAATCAAGTCAATAAACGTTGGGTAATTAGATAGCCGATAGTTAATATACTGGCAATTTTGATGCATAACTGCTAATGTTAGGTAGCTAGCTAACATACCGGTACATACTGCTGTAATGATATGCTATGTGGTTCGTAAGGACAGCGTAGCAAACAAATTGTCAGCCAACATAACGTGTAAGGTAACTTATTTGAAAAGTCATTACTTTATTACATTGAGTAGCAAGCTACCCCTTGGGCGTTAGGGCAAATCTGGTCTGTAATAGGAGGGGGGGGGGGGTTTCACACCTAGCTCGGCTATTCTTTAGTAAAGGTTAAATAGTCTATTGTTCAGCTATTAGCCCTCCTCCCCAACTTGCAACAAATCTCATTCCTTTCCCTCTTCCACGCGTCATGATTCTGCTCCTGAGTGGCTTGCGTGTGGGCGTGCTGGCAGGATATGGCAGCATCTTCGGTTCTGCGTCAAGTATTATGCATACAGTAGTAGCACGTTTGTGTGATTATTCACAGGCATAAGTGTGGTTATTCACAGGCAAATTGTTATATGCTATGGATGTACATTTGTGTCTTTTTGTCGAGAGCAAAACACATTTTTATTTTCAATCAAAAATAATTGTTCTGAAAGCAACTTTTTTCCGACACTTAGGAAGTCAAAGCGGACAGTTACGAAGATGACATCTCAGGTAGCAGCACTGGGCTGTATTGACGTATCCTCAAAATGACATCTGCTGCTGAAGATTGAACAGTCATATCTCATATCTATAAAAAAAAAAATGCTGTTTTCTTTACTTTCAGACAGCGAGCTGACCAAGGGGTCGAAAATGTAGATACGGCCAGATGTTCACTGCCCGAGGAACAGGCCGTGGAAGCTTTATTGCTGGCAAAAGTGTCCATAGCCAGAGGTAATTAACCTGTTCTGTGTTATTTTTCTCCATCTCTGCCTGTCTTGTTGTACATGGAACCTGTCTCACATGCATTAATTAAATATCCCTTAAGATGGCAGCTGCTAATTTTCAGATTTACACCACATAAACACAGCCATTTTCACTGGATTATATTTTGCTGCCAAGTCATGATTTCCCTGGGAGTTAGCCTTGCAATAACCAAGTGGTGACAAACATAGCCCTCTATATCTAAATGTTTCAGGTACACTCCGATAGGTGTCTGCGTCACATACAGTATCTTCTATTGACATTATCTTCTATTGTTTGTCCTCATGTGTCTGTTCTTCAGCATAAAGTACTCTGTAGCCACTTAGTGTGGACACCAAGTGAGACCACACACACACACAATAACAGTCTCTCTTCTTCACTTCATCCCTCTCCCCCTTCTCCCTAAATCCTCTAGGTTATATCAGCTGTTTCGGTGAACCCCTCCCGCATCTGAACTGGCTGACAAAGAGGGCACATCATGATCATAGGTGAGATGTCACTTGGTCGGGTCAACAGAAAGTATTATTAAAGAGATGCTTTACATTGAAATACAGACAGAGATGTAGTAGTCCCAGAGTTAATGATCTAAGGTCAGTTTTGCATTTCACCTCCTGATTTAAGATGACTGACCGAGTTAGAATAAAAAAACAAGGCATAATCATGCTTTCTCGTCTGTAGGTATGTTTTGATGTGAGAGAGGAAGCCAGTCCCGTCATCGCCACCTCACCCGCTCTTAAGATAACCTTTGGGCCAACTGGGGGCCCAAGGCTGGCTAGGAGACACCGCAATTGTGATGAACTGAGAGAATATTAGGGTAGCACTGTAATTCATGAATCATATGCTGTCTGCCGCTGTTCTTACCTCTTTCCCTTTCTGTCTTCTTCACCTCTCTCCCCACCTCGTCTATCTTCCTCTTTTTATAATGCACACCATATATGCATTGAAGTACAGATTGAACTTGTATTTAATTATAATGCATGTATTATGTATTTATAACACCTGGATAATGAACTTCTTTCAATAAAGCGTTTCACATTCTCCACTGGTTGAAATTAAGTATCTCATTGAAATACTATCCTGTGTCCTCAGATTCATGCAGATGAAGGGAGTTACAGTTGAAGTCAGAAGTTATCATACACTTTAAAAAAACTTTTTACGTTTTTTAACCACCAAAAACCAAAAACGTTTTTTAACCACTCCACAATTTCTTGTTAACAAACTATAGTTTTGGCAAGTTGGTTAGGACATCTACTTTGTGCATGACACAAGTAATTTTTCCAACAATTGTTTACAGACAGATTATTTCACTTATAATTCATTGTATCACAATTCCAGTGGGTCAGAAGTTGACTGTGCCTTTAAACAGCTTGGAAAATTCCAGAAAATTATGTTATGGCTTTAGAAGCTTCTGATAGGCTGAATTGACATAATTTGAGTCAATTGGAGGTGTACCTGGGGATGTATTTCAAGGCCTACCTTCAAACTCAGTGCTTCTTTGCTTGAAAAAATCAGCCTCACCAAAAAACATTGTGGACCTCCACAAGTCTGGTTCATCCTTGGGAGCAATTTCCTAACGCCTGAAGGTACCACGTTCATCTGTACAAAAAATAGTACGCAAGTATAAACACCATGGGACCACGCAGCCGTCATACCGCTCAGGAAGGAGACACGTTCTGTCTCTTAGAGATTAACGTACTTTGGTGCAAAAAGTGCAAATCAATCCCAGAACAACAGCAAAGGACCTTGTGAAGATGCTGGAGGAAACAGGTACAAAAGTATCTATATCCACAGTAAAAACGAGTCCTATATCAACATAACCTGAAAGGACGCTCAGCAAGGAAGAAGCCACTGCTCCAAAACCGCCATAAAAAAGCCAGACTACGGTTTGTAACTGCAAATGGGGACAAATATCGTACTTTTTGGAAAAATGTCATCTGGTCTGATGAAACAAAAATAGAATTGTTTGGCCATAATGACCATTATGGCCAAACAGAAAAACGGAAAAAGGGGAAGGCTTGCAAGCCGAAGAACACCATCCCAACAGTGAAGCACGGGGGTGGCAGCATCATGTTGTGGGGGTGCTTTGCTGCAGGAGGGACTGGTGCACTTCACAAAATAGATGGCATCATGAGGGAGGGAAATTATGTGGACATATTGATGCAACATCTCAAGACATCAGTCAGGATGTTAAAGCTTGGTTGCAAATGGGTCTTCCAAATGGACAATGACCCCAAGCATACTTTCAAAGTTGTGGCAAAATGGCTTAAGGACAACAAAGTCAAGGTATTGGAGTGGACGTCACAAAGCACTGACCTCAATCCTATAGAAAATTTGTTGACAGAACTGAAAAAGTGTGTGCGAGCAAGGAGGCCTACAAACCTGACTCAGTTACACCAGCTCTGTGAGGAGGAATGGGCCAAAATTCACCCTACTTATTGTGGGAAGCTTGTGGAAGGCTACCCGAAATGTTTAACCCAAGTTAAACAATTTAAAGGCAATGCAACCAAATACTAATTGAGTGTATGTAAATTTCTGACCCACGGGGAAAGTGACGAAATAAATAAAAGCTGAAATAAATAATTTTCTCTACTATTATTCTGACATTTCACATTATTTAAATACTGTGGTGATCCTAACTGACCTAATACGCTGACCACACCGCTCGCGTCGCAAAATAAATGTAGGAATCTATGTTATTCAATTATTGCACCCACACTCGTCGCGCGTGTCAACGAGCGTCTGTGTTGCCAAGGGCTAAAATAGAAGTCCTGCCTCTCCCATCTCCTCATTGGTTTGTAGAAGCAGGTACCCACGTGCCATCTCCTAATTGGTTTTACCCACGTGGGTGATTGAAAGACGAGCTGTGTTGCCCGGTTGTCGTGGTAATACTATGAAAGTTTAGATGCCAATCACCATATAAGTTCAAAGATGAAAAGGCCTGGAAGGAGGAAAGATGACTAGAAACGATTCGGTTGACCGTTTTATATGTGGATTAATATTCGGAGTAGAGGACCTTGTGCAGTGGGTAAAATAACAACCTAATGTTTATATCCCAGGACAAATTAGCTAGCAACAGCAAGCTAGCTAAATAGGACAAATTAGCTAGCAAGTGCAAGCTAGCAAGTGCAAGCTAACTTGCTACATTTCCATAAATGTTTAATGCTTTTCGAACTGTCCCCAAATTAATGTCATTGGTTCAGAGTTTGTTTTGATATTTTAACCTGTGTGTCGTGATCGCGTTTGGTGTAGAATGATAAAATACATTTATGCACGATGGCGCACGATGGCGCACGATGGCGCACGCGCGCAGCCGGTTTGGGTTCCATTTAAGACAGGGAATTTTTAGTTGGATTAAATGTCAGGAATTGTGAAAAACTGAGTTTAAATGCATTTGGCTAAGGTGTATGTAAACTTCCGACTTCAGCTGTAGGTACATTTATATGGTCTGTTCAACGTGCAACGGTTGAGGGTTATGCCATATTTATTTCAAATAGGCTAGATGTTATTCTAAATGTAATCTATGTGCCTGTGCACATGTTAAACTAGTCTACCCTAATGTTGATGTTATACTGGCAATTTTAAACTGTCTCGTTTGTCATGCCACTTTACTGCCAGCTGTTGACGTTTCTTATTTTGTATAACGGGTCATTTAGGATGCCAGTAGCGTTGTTGATGAAATGCAGTCATAGCAGCAGAACTAGGAAGCAGTCTTGGGAAAGGAGGGTGGCAAAGTAGGGAGTAATTCTTTACTATCCCCATGAGAAGGACTGTCACCAGGAAGGTATATATTTCACAAATTGCGGTTGTCCCCCCCACTCCTGGCTCTCTTCTCCTGTAGCTCCAAGGCCCCAAGGCGATTGGTCTCTGCTATGTCTCCCACCAGCTCCTCTGTCAGAAACAACTTGAAGCACTCTGCCTCAGATGGAAAGGGGCGTTGCACTCCAGACTGGGACTCATCAAGCAAACAGCAGGGCCAGGAGGGTGAAATGGCTGGCAGCCTTCCAGCTACCACATAACTCCTGTACTTCATCCACTATTGGTCTGCCTCCATCACCACCAGCATCTTCAAATGGAACTAGGACTTTGTCACTGGACAAGGGGTCCTCAGATTCAGGCTTCTCGATGGCAGGGGGCAGCTCCTCACTGTCAGAATCTGATTCCTGACTTTCAGACTAATTGTCCGAATTTTTTTAAATCTCCAGAATTTCCGCAATTTGTGAGTCGTCTCCTTTTGAAAGACATTGCTAATGCTACAGCTTAGCTCATTAGCTACATACATTAACAACAACACTGAATGGCTCAGAGTGGGAGTGAGAGGTTACATGATTGACTGCCCGCACACGCCATTTGTATCAATATATCACTATCAGAAAATGTTTTGTGTGGTAATTATTGATATATTTACTATTTTATTCACGTTTTTCAATTACCGGTGATAAATCATGCATTCCGATTTTTGCATAGATTGTAATGGGCACATAGTATGTGTGTAAAATACTTTTTTGAAGGTTGTACTGATTGATGAGCTAAGCTAATTTCAGCTATGTGTGTGGAGACAGGTTTGTTGACATACAATGAATTCTGGGTTTCACGTGATCGTCTGTCGGACCAAAGATGCTATAACAAAATGAGGTGAGTAAAGGTTCACTCATTTTTTGAGAACTTCAGGAAGTGAATGGTGGGATGTAAACAATGGTAGACGACACACCCCTTCAACATGCATACTATAAACAGACCAAACTCATCTTGTCTTCTCTTGTTATCTTTGGTTTCTGTGAGGAAAAAAGCATGGCTGTGCGCTGAAACTAATCGTTGGATTACTTTCGATTTCTAGAAAGTGTTTTACTCAATTACCTTGATCAACGGTGAGCTCACCCGTGATGTGATTAATTATATATAGTAATTGCTATTAGCTAGTTCATATTGTAGTTTATGTCAGCCGAGAGTTAGAAAATATGACCGCTTGTGTTGCGTCAATCTTTCCTCAGTTAGCGCTAGGACAAATGTAGCCTACATTTTTCCGGTTAGGATGATTGTGTTATGCTATAGATACTTCTGTGAATATCTGAACATTGCATCCAAAAATAAACTGCTCACATTCTGGACATAACTTTGTAAGGACTGTGTTTGTGTAAATAGTTTCTGAAAAAAAGTGTGGCCAGCTCAATTTCTGATTGTTGCGTCATTCGAAACTGGCCGTTCTAAACAAGCTTTCTAAATGTGCGCTCTAATCACAGGGGTGTGATCGGTCGCTTCAGGGACCACTGTAGAACAATCACACCCGTGTGATGGTACGTGTGAAAGGGTTAATGGAAATTTCTTCATGACCACCAGTTCACCTACCTACAGATTGTTACACCAGATGATCTGATTTAACCAAAGATTATTTTGTATCCATTGCTGGGAGTTACAGGATAGGTAATGAGTACCACAGAGAATTCTCGATTCTTGGAAACAGGAGTCTCATAAAATGTCTGTGTCCAGGTGCAGGGGTTCAGTTTGAATTTAGAAAATCCATTATCTCATTGATTGAAACAGGTGACTGTCATCATGACATGAGGCACTATGGGATGGAGCCCTACCTGTACTACACCAAACAGTACCTAGCCTGCAACTCCCAGTAATGGATACCAAAAATCTTTGGTTAAATCACATTATCTGGTGTAACAATCTGTAGCTACATTCACTGTAGATGATACACACTCAGACACACTGAACTGTTCATACATATTTATTTTATGTTGGTTCTACATGGTCTAATGCTGAGACACACTGTCCTTTATCCAGCTTCAGTACACTGGCAATGTTGTTTGGCATGCTGGGCTGTGGAAGCTGAGACTCTTTGTGCTTGTGGCGAATGGTCTTGTCCTGTCTGCGGTGTATGGCCAGCTGGATAACCCTACTGGAAGTGGTGTACGGCTCATAGACCTTCACCACCAACTGTTTGGACCTCTTGCAGATTTGCTGATACTGCACATCTCCTGGAAAGACATGGTTGTGGTTTTACCATTTTACACTTTTTGTGGAAGGGACGTAGGGCAACCACTGGGCGGAAAGGGCCCATGTCAGGGGATATCTTTACATTACATGTTTTTGACAGACCATTTCCAATGCATATTTAGAGTTTTGTGGATTTGCACCACATCCTGACAAATTCTAAATCCAGATGTGTCTTTTAGACGTACTGAATATGATTTGGGGATTTCTCTGAATATCACACATGAACATTTCCTATGGCCGGATATGGACTCATTCAATATCCTTAGATATGAGACATCCTATTTTCTCCCTTCGTGTTGTCAAATACTGACTGTATACATCACATATCTTAGTTTTTTTCAGCACATTCAAAATAATAAGCGACACTATATATACAAATGAGTGGATTCGGCTTTTTCATACCCGTTGCTGACAGGTGTATAAAATCGAGCACACAGCCATGCAATCTCCATAGACAAACATTGGCAGTAGAATGGCTTTACTGAAGAGCGCAGAGACTTTGAACGTGGCACTGTCATCGGATGCCACCTTTCCAACAAGTCAGTTTTTCAAATTTATGCCCTGCTAGATGTGCCCCAGTCAACTGAAAGTGCTGTATTTGTGAATTGGAAATGTCTAGGAGCAACAACGGCAAAGCCGCGAAGTGGTAGGCCACACAAGCTCACACACAGAATGGGAAGAATCCTGAAGTGTGTAGCATGTAAAAATCGGCTGTCCTCGGTTGCAACACTCACTACTGAGTTTCAAACTGCCCCTGGAAGCAACATCAGCACAGGAACTGTTCGTCGAAAGCTTCATGAAATGGGTTTCCATTTCCGAGCAGCTGCTCACAAGCCTAAGATCACCATGCGCAATGTCAAGCGTCGGCTGGAGTGGTGTAAAGCTCGTTGCGATTTGGAGGATGCCAGGAGAACGCTACCTGCCCCAATGCATAGTGCCAACTGTAAAGTTTGGTGGAGGAGGAATAATCGTGAAGGGAAATCTTAACGCTACAGCATACAATTACATTCTAGACGATTCTGTCCTTCCATCTTTGTGGGAACAGTTTGGGGAAGGCCCTTTCCTGTTTCAGTATGACAATGCCCCATTGCACAAAGCGAGGTCCATGCAGAAATTATTTGTCGAGGTCGGTGTGGAAGAACTTGACTGGCCTGCACAAAGCCCTGACCTCAACCCCATCAAACACCTTTGGGATGAATTGGAATACCGACTGCGAGCCAGGCCTAATCGCCCAACATCAGTGCCCAACCTCACTAATGCTCTTGTGGTTGAATGGCAATGATCCGTAGCAATGATCAAACATCTAGTGGAATGCCTTCCCAGAAGAGTGGAGGATGTTAAAGCAGCAAAGGGAAGACCAACTCAATATTAATGCCCATGATTTTGGAATGAGATGTTCGATGAGCAGGTGTCCACATACTTTTGGTCATGTAGTGTATATTGTTTCCAGATATGCTTTCCCTTGGCTAAGGCCCATATCAGGGTCTTGATATGATTTTTGATATGCTAAATAAGGACACTTTCTGATGCTTATTTTAGTTTTGAGGACATGTTCAATAACTTCACAAACATTAAATCCCTATAGTTATTTCAGACACTATGTAACAATGTGCGCTGAGAGTCGGGAAGCAAGTTCAGGGAGTGAGTGTTTTAATAAAATAAACGGAACATAATAGAAAACCCAGAACATCGAACAACACACAGACATGAAACAAAAACAGAAACAATGACGCCTGGGGAAGGAAACAGAGGGAGTGACATACAGTGGGGAGAACAAGTATTTGATACACTGCCGATTTTGCAGTTTTTCCTACTTACAAAGCATGTAGAGGTCTGTCATTTTTATCATAGGTACACTTCAACTGTGAGAGACAGAATCTAAAACAAAAATCCAGAAAATCACATTGTATAATTTTTAAGTATTTAATTTGCATTTTATTGCATGACATAAGTATTTGATACATCAGAAAAGCAGAACTTAATATTTGGTACAGAAACCTTTGTTTGCAATTACAGAGTTCATACGTTTCCTGTATCTGCACAGGTTTGCACACACTGCAGCAGGGATTTTGGCCCACTCCTCCATACAGACCTTCTCCAGATCCTTCAGGTTCGGGGCTGTCGCTGGGCAATACGGACTTTCAGCTCCCTCCAAAGATTTCTATTGGGTTCAGGTCTGGAGACTGTCTAGGCCACTCCAGGACCTTGAAATGCTTCTTACGGAGCCACTCCTTAGTTTCCCTGGCTGTGTGTTTCGGGTCGTTGTCATGCTGGAAGACAGACCAGCCACGACCCATCTTCAATGCTCTTACTGAGGGAAGGAGGTTGTTGGCCAAGATCTCGCGATACATGGCCACAAATCCTTCCCTCAATACAGTGCAGTCGTCCTGTCCCCTTTGCAGAAAAGCATCCCCAAAGAATGATGTTTCCACCTCCATGCTTCACGGTTGGGATGGTGTTCTGGGGTTGTACTCATCCTTCTTCTTCCTCCAAACACGGCGAGTGGAGTTTAGACCAAAAAGCTATATTTTTGTCTCATCAGACCACATGACCTTCTCCCATTCCTCCTCTGGATCATCCAGATGGTCATTGGCAAACTTCAGACGGGCCTGGACATGCACTGGCTTGAGCAGGGGGACCTTGCGTGCACTGCAGGATTTTAATCCATGACGGCGTGGTGTGTTACTAATGGTTTTCTTTGAGATTGTGGTCCCAGCTCTCTTCAGTCATTGAGACCAGGTCCTGCCGTGTAGTTCTGGGCTGATCCCTCACCTTCTTCATGATCATTGATGCCCCACGAGGTGAAATCTTGCATGGACCCCAGACCGAGGTGATTGACCGTCATCTTGAACGGCTTCCATTTTCTAATAATTGCGCAACAGTTGTTGCCTCTCACCAAGCTGTTTTTCTATTGTCCTGTAGCCCATCCCAGCCTTGTGCAGGTCTACAATTTTATCCCTGATGTCCTTACACAGCTCTCTGGTCTTGGCCATTGTGAGAGGTTGGAGTCTGTTTGATTGAGTGTGTGGACAGGTGTCTTTTATACAGGTAACGAGTTCAAACAGGTGGAGTTAATACAGGTAATGAGTGGAGAACTGGAGGGCTTCTCAAAGAAAAACTAACAGGTCTGTGAGAGCCGGAATTCTTACTGGTTGGTAGGTGATCAAATACTTATGTCATGCAATAAAATGCAAATTAATTACTTAAAAATCATACAATGTGATTTTCTGGATTTTTGTTTTAGATTCCATCTCTCACAGTTGAAGTKTACATATGATAAAAAGTACAGACCTCTACATGCTTTGTAAGTAGGAAAACCTGCAAAATTGACAGTGTATCAAATACTTGTTCTCCCCACTGTATATAAGGCAGGTAATCATGGAAGTGATGGAGTCCAGGTGAGTCTGACGATGAGCATGTGCGCGTAACGATGGTGACAGGTGTGCGCCATAACAAGCATCCTGGTGAATAGAGGCCGGAGAGGGCGCACACGTGACACACTAGCTAAACTTTTTGAATTCCATCTGCATAAAGGCAGGCGCAAACTGCTAGCTAAAAGCACTGTAACTGGTAGCTTAGCAACAAAAATTACGCCTTTTCTGCTGTGGAGTTCTATCTGCCATTTTTGAATTTATGCGCCACAAATGAGTTTGTAAACAATGTGTGGTCTAACTGACAACTGAAGAAACAAAGAAGTGAGAAGCTGTTCGGAAAATACCTCAAAGAAGTTAACGCTAATTTGAGATGTTTTTCTTATCTTTGTAACTAGAATCAAGAACGTTAGCTAATTTGTCCAGGAGCCAGTAGGGCTAGCTAGCTATAGGGGTAAAAGCGAATTGATAGCCTAACTAGCTAACAAATAACAATATTTCCTTCCCTTCAGGGAAGTGACAGCTAACATTTTGAAACGTTTGGGCGTGTTATGTATTACTGGTTAATATAACCCAGCTAGCAATGAGAATCGGCCCAGAAGTGGCCCTCTTTCGAGGGGCCGGAACTGATTGAATCATTCCGGAATCGGGTGTCGGACTCGGCCCGGAATCAAAATGAATGACTGCCTAGAATCGGCCCAAGTACATCGGGCCATTTCTGTCTACTGGCATTCAGCTGACTTTTCCGGCATTTTACCAGAATCCCCCCCAGACGTGACCCGATGCAAATGTATATAAATGTATACAAAATTATCCGATTTAGTCATTAATATTACTATTATATATTTTATATATACAATTATACCCATCTTCAAAAAAACAAATTGTGTCAGAAGAAACACCTGGTGACCGTGTCTGCGTGCATGCGCATTGCCCGCCACAGCGCGTTGGGACAAGAAACATCCCAGCCGGCCAAAACCTCCCCGAACTCCGATGTCGCCTCATGGGTCTCCCGGTTGCGGTCGGCACAGGTCTCGAACCAGCATCTGTAGCAACGCAGTTTGCACTGCGATGTAGTGTCTTAGACCGCTGCGCCACTCGGGAGGCTCCATCCACAACATTTTGAATGCTTATCAATTGCATTGCACAAAGTATAAAAATACAAAAATATTACACAGGACTCTTAAAGAATTTAATTTAAATGTTAATTTTATCACAGAAACAATGAGAAAATATGAAATGAAATACATTTTGGCCAGATAACTCAAATCGGAAATGGCCCGAGCCTCAAGTAATATATACATTTGGGCCAGATAACTCTCACCGGAATCGGACCAAGCCCCAAGTAATACATTTGGGCCACATGACGTCGGCCGAGTCTGACTCTCAGCCGAGTGCCTGACTCTCAACCGGAAGCGGCCCAGATCCACTGTGCTAGCTGGGAAGATAACTAACTAGCAACTTGTTACAGTTAGTTTTCTTGTCAAGAATAAAGCAGGTAGAGTAGCTACCTTATGGTATTTTCTGGCAGTATTGACACAATTCATTATCCATTGACAGTTTGGATTGGATCACAGACCAACACTACAACCACGTTGGGTCTGGACTGCGAGGGACTGCTGCTGGCGCCGCTGTCGACCCAATCTGCACCCATCGCATCCATCGTCCATAACAAACAGGGCTGGCAGAGGTATTTAGGGTGTGCAAATTGTTTCTGTTAAATAAATACAATACATTTTTAGCAAAGCTTGGTCTAGGTTTGCATCTTTACAGAAAACAGGTGTTGTGATTCGAGCTCTGGATTTGCTATGCTGCGTTTTTTCAAACAGAACTAGTAGAGATATGCTTTGGATTAAATATGACGATGTTTGCTTTTCCGTGCCTTGTTACTATTACCTATTACTGAATATGGTGCAAATATATGCTCGGATATGTCCGCTTCATGTGAAGAAGCATGATGATTTTCGATGCCTGAACATGTAAAATAATTTGGACGCTTGACATTGATCATGATTTTGTCCATTTTCGGTCAGACATATGAGGATGAATATTACATATCATGTAAGGATATCTATTGAAATTGTGTATTTAATTAAAAAAATATGGATCCATAAATGATCAGGTAATGACTACATATATATAAGTACGTGGATTCGTTCATGCCTAAGTATAAAGGCTTAGATATTTCAGCAAGTTGACACATACCCTTTCTGGAGTTAAAATATTCTACAAATATGTAAGTGCATCAGGGGTGTCTTGAAGGGATCTCACCCCAGATATCTCCCTGGACTCATACGGTAGCAGGGAGATTTCTGAAGTCCGGTTTGGATACATGTAGAAACTGTCCCCTTACAGAGAATATCCGAGCTCAGTGTGTGGGGGTACAGGTTAGTTGAGGTAATTTGTACATGTAGGTTGGGGTGAAGTGACTATGCATAGTTAATAAACAGTGAGAAGCAGCAATGTACAAAAGGGGTGTCAATGTAAATAGTCCGGTGGAGATTTTATTCATTGTTCAGCAGTCTTATGGCTTGGGGGTAGAAGCTGTTGAGGAGCCTTTAGGTCCAAGACTTGGCGCTCCGGCACCGCGGTAGCAGTACCGCGGTAGCAGAGAAAACATGACTGGAGTCTCTGACAATTTTATGGGCTTTCCTCTGACACCGCCTATTATTTAGGTACTGGATGGCAGGAAGCTTGGCCTCGGTGATGTACTGGGCCGTACACACTACCATCTGTAGCGCTTTGCGGTCAGATGCAAAGCAGTTGCCATAACAGGTAGTGATGGAACCGGTCAGGATGCTTTCGATGGTGCACCTCCTTTTTGAGGATATGGGGACCCATGCCAAATCTTTTCAGTCTCCTGAGGGGGAAAAGGTTTTGTCATGCCCTCTTCACGACTGTCTTGGTATGTTTGGACCATTCTGTGTCTCACATAGGTGTTCCTTTTGTCCAGGTGGGAAAGGGCAGTGTGGAGTGCCATTGAGATGGCGTCATCTGTGGATCTGTTGGGGCGGTATGCGAATTGGAGTGGGTCTAGGGTGTTTGGGAGGATGCTGTTGATTTGAGCCATGACCAGCCTTTTAAAGCACTTCATGGCTACCAACCTGAGTTCTACGGGTCGGTACTCATTTAGGCAGGTTACCTTCGCTTCCTTAGGCACAGGGACTATGGTGGTCTGCTTGAAACATGTAGGTATTACAGACTGTCAGGTAGAGGTTGAACATGTCAGTGAAGTCACTTGACAGTTGGTCTGCGCATGCTTTGAGTACACGTCATGTGAATTAGTCTGGCCCAGCGGCTTTGTGAATGTTGACCTGCTTAAAGGTTTTGTTCACATCGGCTACCGAGACCGTTATCACACAGTCATCCAGAACAGCTGGTGCTCTCGTGCATGCTTCAGTCTTGCTTGCCTCGAAGCGAGCAGAAAAGGCATTTAACTCACCTGATAGGCTTGCGTCACTGGGCAGCTCGCATCTGGATTTCCCTTTGTAGTACGTAATAGTTTGCAAACCATCAAACAAACAAGCAAAGCATCAATCAAACAAGCAAAGCATCAATAAAGGATTAAATAAGATTGAATCCTACCACACCGGCTCTGACGCTCGTCGGATGTGGCAGGATTCAATCTTATTTAATCATTTATTGATGCTTTGCTTGTTTGATGGTTCGTCTGAGGGCATAGCGGGATGTCTTATAAGTGTCTGGGTTAGTCTCCCACTCCTTGAAAGCAGCAGCTCTATTATTTAGCTCGATGCAGATGTTGCCTGTAATCCATGGCTTCTAGTTGGGATATGTACGTACAGTCACTGTGGGGACGACGTCGTCGATGCACTTATTGATGAAGCCGATGACTGAGGTGCATGTACTCCTCAATGCCATTGGATGAATCCTGGAACATATTCCAGTCTGTGCTAGCAAAACAGTCCTGTAGTGTAGCATCCGCGTCATCTGATCACTTCCGTATTGAGCGAGTCACTGGCACTTCCTGCTTTAGTTTTTGCTTGTAAGCAAGAATCAGGAGGATAGAATTATGCCCAGATTTTCCAAATGGAGGGCGGGGGAGAGCTTTGTATGCATCTCTGTGTGTGGAGTAAAGTTGGTCTAGGATTTTTTGTCCTCTGGTTGCACATGTGACATGCTGGTAGAATTTCGTAAAACTGATTTAAGTTTCCCTGCATTAAAGTCCCCAGCCACTAGGAGCGCTGCTTCTGGGTGAGCATTTTCTTCTTTGCTTATGGCCTTATAGAGTTGGTTGAGAGCGGTCTTAGTGCCAGCTTCATTCTGTGGTGGTAAATATATGGCTACGAATAACGTAGATGAGAACTCTCTTGGTAGATAGTGTGGTCTACAGCTTATCATAAGGTACTCTACCTCAGGTGAGCAATACCTTGAGACCTCTTTAATATTACACATCGCACACCAGCTGTTATTGACAAATAGACACACACCCCCACCCCTCGTCTTACCAGAGGTAGCTTTTCTGTTCTGCCGGTGTATGGAAAATCCCACCAGCTCTGTATTATCCGTATCGTCGTTCAGTCACGTCTCGGTGAAACATAAGATATTACAGTTGTTAATGTCCCATTGGTAGGATAATCTTAATCGTAGGTCATCATTTTTATTTTCCAATGATTGCACGTTAGCAAGAAGAATGGATGGCAGTGGGAGTTTACTCACTCACCTATGGATTCTCAGAAGGCAGCCTGATCTGTGGCTCCCTTTCCTGCATATTTTCTTCAAGCAAATTACAGGGTTCTGGGCCTGTTCCAGTATCCTTCTCGTCGGACTCATTAAAGGAAAACGTTTCTTCCAGCCCGCGGTGAGTAATTGTGGTTCTGATGTCCAGAAGTTATTTTCGGTCATAAGAGATGGTAGCAGCAACATTATGTACAAAATAAGTAAAAAAATAAGTTACACAAAACACAAAAAAACTAACAAAATAGCACAATTGGTTGGGAGAATGTAAAACGTCAGCCATGTTCTTCAGCGCCATCTTTTCCATTTTCAAGTTAAGTGTACTGTTAGCTAGCTAGCTAACGTTGGCTGGCTGGCTGGCTCGCTAGCTAATGTTTTGTGTATGATCTGTGTAGTATTATTATTCGTATCTCAGAGCCATTTGCTTTGCTAGTTATAGCCTAATGTTAGTTAGCTAACATTGAACCAGGTTGGTTAGATACCTGCAGATTCATGCACGGTAGTAACGTCATGAGTTGGGATTATGGTTCATTGTTTAGATGAATAGCAAGCTACATGTCTGAACAAAATACTCTATTATGCAAGTAACCATTTCAATAGAATGTTCATGATGCCAATGCGACTACTGTTGATAGATGTAGCTGGTAAATTCACTTTAACTGGCTTTCTCTCATCGGCTTCTCTCTCACGCCTGCTTTTCTCTCTGATGAATTTAGCAACACTCAACACCCGTTGAATATGGCCGTTGTCAGTAAACGTTGGCAAAAAAAGAGTAATTAAATTGTTTCCAGCAGCACAGTTGCAGTCACCAACACTCTTGATAACATAAAAACAGTCTAACCAGCACTGCTAGGGCAAGTAAAATGGTCAGAGTTAGCTGTTCACTCATTTGTGTCTGGAAGTAGCTAGCAAGCTAGTCAACGTTAGCCAGTTAGCTTGGGTGCTTAACTTCTTGCAACTATAGGGGGTGCTGTTCCGCATTAGCATATTTGTGTCTCCAAATTAAACTGCCTCGTGCTAAATTCTTGATCGTACAATATGCATATTATTGTTATTATGGAAGAAAACACCTTCTAGTTTCTATAGAAGTTGGAATTTTGTCTCTGAGTGGTACAGAACAATTTCTACAGCACTTTTCATGACAGGGTTCAGATTTCAGAAATTTTTACCTCTGATCTGGGGTCTGTTTATAAGGCCACAGTGAATGCTATGAAGAAACCCGACACTGCCTACGTCTTCCTCTGGGTGTCTGTACGTCATCACGTTTTCAATGAAATCGATGGGACGTTCACAGCCATTATAAATGAAAAAATGTACAGAGACCCCCCTTTCTCAACGTGCGCCTCAAGCGTGAAGGCCATCGGACCTGCCTCGTTCCAATCGTTTTCTAACCAGCAATATTTCTCCGGTCATGTTTTCAGTCGTTATAGTTGTTAAAAACATCATAATGTAGTGAATTTGAACCGTTTATATCAATTTATATCCGTTTAGTGCGATTCTGAGGAATTTATTTGTCGTGCACTCTGAAAGTTTGGACACGTTTTTAGGGTGTCGGTCGTTGGTGGTGGACATTTCGAAGGACAGAGGACATCTTCGACACCAAAAAGACGTTATAACAATAGAAAGGATACATTGCCCAAGAATCTGAAATGAAAAACAGCTCAAAGTAAGCAATATTTAATATGATAAATCGTGTTTCTGTCGAAATATTTAACGCATATTTCGCCATTTTGTTTGGTATAGCTTCACTTGGCCAACCCTGTATTGAAAAGTAAGGATAATTTTAAAAATGTAAATCAGCGGTTGCATAAGAACTAATTTTGTCTTTCGATTGCTGTCAACCTGTATTTTTTAGTCAAGTATATGATTAGCTTTCAATTAACTAGATCACTCTGATAGATGACGTCAGACATATTGAGGCTTGATTCCTAGTATTTTTATTGTGTAACCACGGTTTTGTATGGCTAAATATGCACCTTTTCGAACAAACTGTATATGTATATTGTAAAATGATGTTACAGGAGTGTCATCGGAAGAATTCTGAGAAGGTTAGTGAAAAAATTAATATATTTTGGCGGTGATTACGTTATAGCGCTCTTTGGCTGGAATCGATGCTCTGTAACGTTTGTTCATGTGGTATGCTAACTTATCGATTTATTGTGTTTTCGCTGAAAAACGCTTAGAAATCTGAAATATGGTCTGAAATCACAAGAACTGGGTCTTTCCATTGCTATGCTTTGTCTATTTTTATGAAATGTTTTATGATGAGTAAATTGGTCATACACGTTGCTCTATCTAGTAATTCTAGTCGATTTGTGATGGTGGGTGCAATTGTAAACTGTGATTTCTACCTGAAATATGCACTTTTTTCTAAAAAAAACTATCTATACCATGAATATGTTATCAGACTGTCATCTGAAGAGGTTTTTTCTTGGTTAGTGGATATCAATATCTTAGTTGACCGAATTGGTGATAGCACCTGAAGGAGTAAGAAACTGATGGAGTTAGAATAGTGGTGTATTTTGCTAACGTGTTTAGCTAATAGATTTACATATTTTGTCTTCCCTGTAAAACATTTTAAAAATCTGAAATGGTGGCTTTATTCACAAGATCTGTATCTTTCATCTGGTGTCCTCTTGGACTTGTGATTTAATGATATTTAGATGCTACTATCTACTTCTGAAGCTATGCTAGCTATGCTAATCAGTGTGTGGGGGGTGGGGGGTGCTCCCGGATCCGGGGTTGATACTCGTGAAAGGTTAACACTACCATGGCATAGGCAAAATTGATTGACAGTGTATCCAAAAGATAGTTAGCTAGCTATATGATTTAGCTGATGTCTTTCAGAGTTCAATACAGGACTGTAATGTTAGCTAGCGAAATAACTTGCCTAGTCCAACTAGGTTAGCAAGCTAGCTAACGTACATTACCTCTAATCAAGAATCTTCAGTGTTGTTCTGAAGGGGAAAAAATGTTGTTTCGCATCAATTCTCAGCTGTTGTCTAAATGGAATCCCCATCTAGTCAGCCTGAAAATCCCTACGATCTTTGGTCACCGTAAGCATCATTCTTGATAGCCGCAAGCCACTGGCAGCATCGGGGTAAATCTCTGGTAAGTAGAACGGTGAAAGATCATTTTCACACTTCTTTGTAATTAGCACAGCCAGACACAGAACACCACACTGGCATGATGACAAACATTAGTGAAAAGCAAACATAAATTTAAAAAAATAGAGAAATTCTGAGATTACTATGTGTTGGTCGATCGAAGTAAACGCCACCAACTAAGTTTTTGGGCACGCCCCATCTACCTAGCGGGGCGGTATCTGCATTCGCTATGAATGCCGGACTTTGTGGTTCACTATGATCAGGAGAATACACAGTAAGTCGAAACATCCCACTTCTACCAGTGAAATGAAAATGCGCTCGTAATAGCTTGTGATTTGGATAATGTTGATGTTTATGACAAAAACATAATGTTGTTAATATAGTAATGACTATATGCCGAGCCAGTGTGAAATGTTCCTTTAACTTGTTCACAAATCTCACAAAATTTAGTTTTGGACGATTCTGACTTTATGACCAAAATTATCCAATTTACACTTTGTAGTCAATTTTGACACTAGAATAAATGTTTCAGTCATTATCAATGCTACATAGGCTGTTTTTGTAGAAATAAGTTTCTTACCACAACTATGCTGTTTTTATATTGCGTTGCAATAACAGAAGAACTCATAGTCTGGGCTATAACAACATATTCTATACTATTTTACTTCTACGGTTTCTCTAGTGCTGGTTAGTTCTGGATCTCGGCCACACACACACACACACACACACACACACACACACACACACACACACCACACACACACACACACACACACACACACACACACACACACACACACACTGGTGTGGTGTGTGTCTGGGCCCGGGAGGCTGGCATGTGGGTTGGCTAAGTACAGTGCTTTTCTATTTAGGGTTTAATTTTGTGGATGTTCATCTCTATATGTTCTTCTCATACAATGGCCTCATTTACATACGGACATACATACACAAAAATGCACACGCGCAATCAAACACATACACACAGCTTTGCCGCCTCCGGGTCTCTGCTTGTGTCGCATGCTGTTTGAAGACTGGTTTTGATAGCAGGGTTGTTCCATTAAAAATGAGAAGGGCTTTCTCTGCAATTGTACATTGTATTTTTCAGTCCAAAACATAACTTCAGTGTTTAGTGTTCTAAAATAGCCAGTGTTTCCAATTGTATTTTCAAGAGACAGGCACACACACACACACACACACACACACACACACACACACACACACACACACACACACACACACACACACACACGCAAACATTTACACTACTCTTTCACGGGACTTGTTCAACACTGCAAACAGACAAAAACATTCACCTTTACGGTACAGTGTAGACACACACACACACCATACACATATACTTACGCTCCTTTACACACACCTATATCCACTCACTCCTTTTTTTAAAAACACTCCAGCACCTGGCCCATTGGCATCTTGTCTTTGAACTTTACGGCGTGAGAGAGAAGCCGATGAGAGAAAGCCATTAGATCTTGCATGACTCACATCGCCAGAGGCTCCAAGCTCAGAGAGCCACAACTTCCAGAGCATACCCAGAGAGAGAGAGCACGAGGCGCTGGGTTGGCTCTGAGGGTTCTGGTTGGGGCGGGGTGGGGGTGAGAGTTGTGCTCTTGGTAAAATCCCAGTGAAATGTATATACAGAAGAAACCCTTTGATATGGCTTTGTAGAGTAGAATTACCTCTCAGGGCGAGATTAAGATTTAAAAGTGAGATCAGTTGCTAGGGCTGGTTGTCATATGGAATGTGAGATAGGTTGTCACTATCAACTTCATTATAACCATGTTGTTTGGGGACATTGCCACTGCCAGCATACAATAAAAGTAGTTCATGTAAAATCACCAGCTTTTTTGTGATTGTGCTACAAAGTGCTCCCTTCCCAGTAATTTGAATATGTGGCTGACATATCAAAATGTGTTGGGAATATGTAGTGTGGAGAGCGTTTTGCACATCAGAATAGAATGGTGCCAGAGGGGATGGCTGCCGTTTTACGAGCTCCTAACCAATTGTGCTATTTTGTACATAATGTTGATGCTACCGTCTCTTATGACTGAAAAGAGCTTCTGGATATCAGAACAGCGATTACTCACCTCAAACTGTACGAAGAGTCTGACACAAAGGATATACTGTTGCTCCCTGACAAGACCCAAATCCCCGTCATTCACATGAAGAAAAGAAGGAAATACAGGGGGCCTTGTGAGAATTTGTTGGCGAGTGGGTAACCCGCCTCTACCATCCATTCTATTGACCAACATGCAATCACTGGAGAATAAACTGGATGAGCTCAGTTCGAGACTATCCTACCAATGTGACATTAAAAACTGTAATATAGTATGTCTCACTGAGTCGTGGCTGAATGACGACACAGATAATATACAATTGGCTGGGTTTTCAGTGCAGCGGCAGGACAGAACAGCTACGTCCGTTAAGACGAAGGGTGGGGGTGTGTGTCTATTTGTCAATAACATCTGGTGTGCGATGTCTAATATTAAGGTAGTCTCAAGGTATTGCTAACCTGAGGTAGAGTACTTCATGATAAGCTGTAGACCACACTATCTACCAAGATCATCTATATTTTTCATGGCCTTCTATTTACCACCACAAATGGACACTGGCACTAAGACCGCAATCAACGAGCTGTATAAGGCCATAAGCAAACAAGAAAATGCTCATCCAGAAACGGCGCTCCTAGTGGCCGGGGACTTTAAGGCAGGCAAACTTAAATCTGTTTTACCTCATTTCTAGCAGAGGGAAAAAAACTCTAGACCACCTTTACTCCACACACAGAGACGCGTACAAAGCTCTACCTCGCCCTCCATTTGACAAATCTGACCATAACTCTATCCACCTGATTATTGATTCTGATTCAAGCAAAAACTAAAGCAGGAAGTACCAGTGACTCACTCAATATGGAAGTGGTCAGTTGACGCGGATGCTATGCTACAGGCTAGCACAGACTGGAATATGTTCCGAGATTCATCCAATGCCATTGAGGAGTATACCACCTCAGTCACCGGCTTCATATATAAGTGCATCAACGACGTCATCCCCACAGTGACTGTACAGTGCATTCGGAAAGTATTCAGACCCCTTGACATTCTCCACATTTTGTTACGTTACAGCTTTATTCTAAAATTGATTAAATAAAACATTTTCCTCATCAATCTACACACAATACCCTATAATGACAAAGAAAAAAAGGTTCAAAGATTTCTGCAAATGTATTAAAAATACAAATCAGACACCTCATTTACATAAGTATTCAAACCCTTTGCTATGAGACTCGAAATTGAGCCGAGGTGCATCCTGTTTCCATTGATCATCCTTGAAATGTTTCTACAACTTGATTGGAGTCCGTGGGAAATTCTGTGGGAAATTCAGTTGATTGGGCATGATTTGGAAAGGCACACACCTGTCTATATAATGTCCCACAATTGACAGAGCATGTCAGAGAAAAATCCAAGCCATGAGTGTCATGTTTTGTCTTTGATCATGTCTTGTCCCTGTGCTTCCCTCTGCTGGTCTTATTAGGTTCTTTCCCTCTTTCTCTCTCTCTCTCTTCTCCTYCCTCTCTCCCTCTCCCGCTCTCTCTCTCTATCGTTCCGTTCCTGCTCCCAGCTGTTTCTCATTCTCCTAACGACCTCATTTACTCTTTCACACCTGTCCCCTATTTCCCTCCTGATTAGAGTCCCTATTCTCCCTCTGTTTTCCGCTTCTGTCCTTGTCGGATTCTTGTTTGATGTTTGCTTTCCTGTGTCCTTGTTCCCCCTGTCGTTTCTTTGCCTTCTTCAGATGCTGCGTGTGAGCAGGTGTCTATGTCAGCTACGCCAGTGCCTTCCCGAAGCGACCTGCAGTCTGTGTCGCGTCTCCAGTCGTTTCTCTCTATTGACGAGAGGATTTCAGTTTCTGTTTTGGATTACCATTGATTATATCCAGAGAATCATTATTTGTTTAATACTGGAATAAAGACTCTGTTACTATTACGTCGCTTTTGTCCTCATTCATCAGCATAACAGAAGAATCCGACCAAGATGGACCCAGCGACTATGGATTCTCTCAACACTGCCGTCGAGTTCCAGGGAAGCATGCTCGGCAGACACGAGCAGGAGTTGTTTGCTGCTCTCATGCCGTTGAGACCTGGCCGCTCAGGTCTCCGATCTCTCTGGACAGTTTCAGAGTCTTCGTCTCGTGCCACCAGCTACTTCCTGGTCTTCCGAGTCTCCGGAACCTAGGGTTAATAACCCACCATGTTACTCTGGGCAGCCCACTGAGTGTCGCTCTTTTCTCACCCAGTGTGATATTGTGTTCTCTCTCCAACCAACACGTACTCTAGTGAGAGAGCTCGGATCGCTTACGTCATATCACTCCTTACTGTCGGGCTCGGGATGTGGCACAGCTATCTGGGAGGCAAGGGCTGAGTGTTCTAACGATTATCAGAACTTTAAAGAGGAGATGATCCGGGTTTTTGATCGTTCAGTTTTTGGGAAGGAGGCTTCCTGGGCCCTGGCTTCCCTATTGTCAAGGTGATCGATCCATAACGATTACTCTATAGAGTTTCGCACTCTTGCTGCATCCAGTGACTGGAACGAGCCGGCGTTGCTCGCTCGTTTTCTGGGAGGACTCCACGCAGAGGTTAAGGATGAGATTCTCTCCCGGGAGGTTCCTTCCAGCGTGGACTCTTTGATTGCACTCGCCATCCGCTAGAACGACGGGTAGATCTTCGTCACCGAGCTCGTGGAGGAGAGCTCGCGTTAACGTGTTTCCCCTCTCCGCATCTTCAACCATCTCCTCCCACCGCTCAGAGACTGAGCCCATGCAGTGGGAGGTATTCGCATCTCGACTAAGGAGAGGGAACGGAGAATCACCAACCGCCTTTGCCTCTATTGCGGTTCTGCTGGACATTTTGTCATTCATGTCCAGTAAAAGCCAGAGCCATCAGTAAGCGGAGGGCTACTGGTGAGCGCTACTACTCAGTCTCTCCATCAAGATCCCGTACTACCTTGTCGGTCCATCTACGCTGGACCGGTTCGGCTGCTTCCTGCAGTCCTTGATAGACTCTGGGGCTGAGGGTTGTTTTATGGACGAAGCATGGGCTCGGAAACATGACATTCCTCTCAGACAGTTAGGGAAGCCCACGCCCATGTTCGCCTTAGATGGTAGTCTCTCCCCAGTATCAGATGTGAGACACTACCTTTTACCCTCACAGTATCTTAACCACAGTGAGACCATTTCCTTTTGATTTTTCGTTCACCTTTTACACCTGTTGTTTTGGGTCATCCCTGGCTAGTATGTTATAATCCTTCTATTAATTGGTCTAGTAATTCTATCCTATCTTGGAACGTTTCTTGTCATGTGAAGTGTTTAATGTCTGCTATCCCTCCTGTGCTTCTGTCCCCTCTACAGGAGGAACCTGGTGATTTGACAGGAGTGCCGGAGGAATATCATGATCTGCGCACGTCTTCAGTCGGTCCAGAGCCAGCTCCCTTCCTCCTCACCGGTCGTATGATTGTTGTATTGATCTCCTCCGGGGACCACCCCCCTCGGTAGACTATACTCTCTGTCGGCTCCCGAACGTAAGGCTCTCGAGGATTATCTGTCTGTTCTCTCGACGCCGGTACCGTGGTGCCTTCTTCTCTCCCGCCGGAGCGGGATTTTTCTTTGTAAGAAGAAGGACGGTACTCTGCGCCCCTGCGTGGATTATCGAGGGGAATGACATAACGTTAAGAATCGTTATCCGCTTCCCCTTATGTCGTCAGCCTTCGAGATTTTGCAGGGAACCAGTGCTTTACTAAGTTGGACCTTCGTAACGCTTACCATCTCGTACGCACAGAGAGGGGACGAGTGGAAAACGGCGTTTAACACTCCGTTAGGGCATTTTGAATACCGGGTTCTGCCTTCGTCTCGCTAATGCTCCAGCTGTCTTTCAGGCATTAGTTAATGATGTACTGAGAGACATGCTGAACATTTTTGTTTTCGTTTACCTTGACGATATCCTGATTTTTTCACCGTCACTCGAGATTCGTTCAGCACGTTCGACGTGTACTCCAGCGCCTTTTAGAGATTATTCTCTACGTGAAGCTGAGAAGTGCGCCTTTCATGTCTCCTCTGTCACATTTCTCGGTTCTGTTATTTCCGCTGAAGCATTCAGATGGATCCCGCTAAGGTCCAGGCTGTCAGCGATTGGCCCGTCCCTAGTCACGTGTCGAGTTGCAGCGCTTTCTCGGTTTCGCTAATTTCTATCGGCGTTTCATTCTAATTTCGGTCAAGTGGCTGCCCCTCTCACAGCTCTGACTTCTGTCAAGACTTGCTTTAAGTGGTCCGGTTCGCCCAGGGAGCTTTTGATCTCCTCAAGAAGCGTTTTACATCCCCCTATCCTTGTTACTCCTGACGTCACTAAACAATTCATTGCGAGGTTGACGCTTCAGAGGTGGCGTGGGAGCCATTCTGTCTCAGCGCTTCCAGTCTGACGATAAGGTCCATCCTTGCGCTTACTTTCTCATCGCCTGTCGCCATCGGAACGCAACTATGATGTGGGTAACGCGAACTGCTCGCCATCCGCTTAGCCATAGCGAATGGCGACAGTGGTTGGAGGGGGCGACCGTCCCTTTTGTCGTTGGACTGACCATAAGACCTTGAGTACATCCGTTCGGCCCAAACACTTAATGCACGTCAAGCTCGTTGGGCGTTGTTTTTCGCTCGTTTCGAGTTCGTGATTTCCTATCGTCCGGGAATAAAACAAACCCAAGCCTTGCCTATCCCGTCTCTTTAGTTCTTCTGTGGCTTCTACGACCCCGAGGGGATTCTCCCTGAAGGGCGTGTTGTCGGGTTGACTGTCTGGGAATTGAGACAGTAAAGCAAGCACTCACTCACACTGCGTCGCCGCCGCTGGCCTAGTAACTTCTGTTCGTTCCTGTTCTACTCGTCTGGCTGTTCTTCAAGTGGCTCACTCTGCCAAGTTAGCTGGCCACCCGGCGTTCGGGTACGCTTGCTTCTATTCGCCAGCGGTTTTGTGCCTACTCAGGAGCGGGACACGCGCCGTTTCGGGCTGCTTGTTCGGACTGCGCGCGACTAAGGCAGGTAACTCTCCTCCTGCCGGTCGTCTCAGACCGCTTCCATTCTTCCTTCGACCATGTCTCACATCGCCTTAGACTTTATTACCGGTCTGCCTTCGTCTGCGGGGAAGACTGTGATTCTTACGTTATCGATAGGTCTCTAGCGGCCACTTCATTCCTCCGCTAAGCTTCCTTCCTAAGGAGACGGCACAATCTCATGTAGAATGTGTCAGAATTCATGCCTCCCGTTAAGACGCCGTTTCAGACAGAGGTCCGCAATTCACGTCACTTTTGGAGGGAGTTCTGTCGTTTGATTCGTGCTTCCGCAGTCTCTCTTCCGGTCATCCCAGTCTAACGGTCAACGAAAGGCCAATCAGCGATTGTCGCATATTACGCAGCCTTTCGTTTCGAACCCTGCGTCTTGGGCAGAACAGCTCCCCTGGTGAGTACGCTCACAACTCGCCTTCGTCTTCTACCGGGCTGTCCCCGTTCAGAGTATGTTTGGATACCAGCCTCCTCTTTTTTCGTCCCAGCCGCCGAGTCCAGCGTTCCCTCCGCTCAGGCTTTTGTCCAACGTTGTGAGCGCACCTGGAGGAGGGTCAGGTTGCACTTTGCCGTTTACAGGCGCAGACTGTGACCGCCCAATAAACGTAGGATTAAGAGTCTCAGGTATTGTCGCGGGGCAGGAAGTGTGGCTTCCACTCGTAACCTCCCCTTACGACAGCTTCTCGCAAGTTGACTCCGCGGTTCATTGGTCCGTTCCGTGTCTCTCATCGTCAATCCTGTCGCTGTGCGACTGCTTCTTCCGCAACATCTTCGTCGCGTCCACCCTGCTTCCATGTCTCCTGTGTCAAGCCTTTTCTTTGCGCCCCCGTTCGCTTCCCTCCCCCCCCCCGTCCTTGTCGAGGGCGCTCCTATTTACAAGGTACGGAAGATCATGGACATGCGTTCTCCGGACGGTGTCACCAGTACTTAGTGGATTGGAGGTTACGGTCCTGAGGAGAGGAGTTGGTTCCATCTCGGGACGTGCTGGACCGTTCGTTGATTGATGATTCCTTCGTTGCCGCCATGTCCTCCTCGAGTGCGCCAGGAGGCGCTCGGTGAGTGGGGGGTACTGTCATGTTTTGTCTTTGATCATGTCTTTTCCCTGTGCTTCCCTCTGCTTGTCTTTTTAGGTTCTCCCTCTTTCTCCTCTCTCTCTTCTCCTCCCTCTCTCCCTCTCCCGCTCTCTCTCTCATCGTTCCGTTCCTGCTCCCAGCTGTTCTCATTCTCCTAACGACCTCATTTACTCTTTCACACCTGTCCCCTATTTTGCCCTCTGATTAGAGTCCCTATTTCTCCCTCTGTTTTCCGCTTCTGTCCTTGTCGGGATTCTTGTTTGATGTTTGCTGTTCCTGTGTCCTTGTTCCGCCCTGTCGTGTTCTTTGCCTTCTTCAGATGCTGCGTGTGAGCAGGTGTCTATGTCAGCTACGGCCAGTGCCTTCCCGAAGCGACCTGCAGTCTGTGGTCGCGTCTCCAGTCGTTCCTCTCTATTGACGAGAGGATTTCAGTTTCCTGTTTTGGATTACCATTGATTATATCCAGGAGAATCATTATTTGTTTAATACTGGAATAAAGACTCTGTTACTATTACGTCGCTTTTGGGTCCTCATTCATCAGCATAACAATGAGGTTGAAGGAATTGTCCGTAGAGCTCCGAGACAGGATTGTGTCGAGCCACTGATCTGGGGAAGGGTATCAAAAAATGGCTGCAGCATTGAAGGCCCCCAAGAACACAGTGGCGTATATCATTCTTAAATGGAAGAAGTTTGGAACCACCAAGACTCTTCCTAGAGCTGGCCGCCTGGCCAAAACTGAGCAATCGGGGAAAAAAGACCTTGGTCAGGGAGATGACCAAGAAGCTGATGGTCACTCTGACAGAGCCCCAGAGTTCCTCCGTGGAAATGGGCGAACCTTCCAGAAGGACAACCATCTCTGCAGCACTCCTCCAATCAGGCCTTTATGGTAGAGTGGACAGACAGATGCCACTCCTCAGTAAAAGGCACATGACATTCCGCTTGGAGTTTGGCAAAAAATTTGAAACAAGATTCTCTGGTCTGATGAAACCAAGACTGAACTCTTTGGCCTGAATGCCAAGCGTCACGTCTGCAGGAAATGGTGAAGCATGGTGTGGCAGTATCATGCTGTGGGGATGTTTTTCAGCGGCAGGGACTGGGAAACTAGTGAGGATCGAGGGAAAGCTGAACAAAGTATGGAGAGATCCTTGATGAAAACCTGCTCCAGACCTCAGACTGGGGTGAAGGTTCACCTTCCAACAGAACAACAACTTTAAGCACACAGCCAAGACAACGCAGGAGTGGCTTCGGGACAAGTCTCTGAATGTGCTTGAGTGATCCAGCCAGAGCCTGGACTTCAACCCGATCGAACATCTCTGGAGAGACCTCAAAATAGCTGTGCAGCGGCGCTCCCCATCCAACCTGACAGAGCTTGAGAGGATCTGCATAGAAGAATGGGAGAAACTCCCCAAATACAAGTGTGCCAAGCTTGTCGTACGCCAGAAGACTCAAGGCTGTATTCGCTGCTAAAGGTGCTTCAACAAAGTACTGAGTAAAGGGTCTGAATACTTATGTAAATGTCATATTTCAGTGATGTATTTTTAATGCATTTGCAAAAACCTGTTTTTGCTTAGCCATTATGAGGTATTGTGTGAAGACTGATGAGGGAAAAAACTATTTAATAAATTTCAGAAAAAGTCTGTAACATAACAAAATGTGTAACTAGTAAATACTTAATGTAAGTACATATCCCAACCAGAAGCCGTGGGTTACAGGCAACATACACACCGAGCTAAAGGCTAGAGCTGCCGCTTTCAAGGAGAAGGACACTAAACCGGAAGCTTATACGAAATACGACAGTCAAACAGGCAAAGCGTCAACATAGGACAAAGATTGAATCCTACTACACCAACTCTGACGCTCGTCGGCTTGAAAACTATTACGGCATATAAAGGGAAACCCAGCCACGAGCTGCCCAGTGCTGCGAGGATACCAGACGGGCTAAATGCATTTTATGCTCGCTTCAAGGCAAGCCACACTGAAGCATGCATGAGGGCTGTTCCGGACGACTGTTTGATCATGTTCTCCGTAGCCGATGTGAGCAAGACCTTTAAACAGGTCAACATTCACAAGGCTATGGGGCCAGACGGATTACCAGGACGTGTACTCTGAGCATGCGCAAACCAACTGGCAAGTGTCTTCACTGACATTTTCAACATGTCCCTGACCGAGTCTGTAATACCTATATGTTTCAAGCAGACCACCATAGTCTCTGTGCCCAAGAAAGCGAAGGTAATCTGCCTAAATGATTACCGTCCCGTAGCACTCACTTCGGTAGCCATGAAGTGTTTGAAAGGCTGGTCATGGCTCACATCAACACCATCATCCCGGAAACTCAAGACCCCTCCAATTCGCATACTGCCTCAACAGATCCATAGATGACGCAATCTCAATCGCACTCCACACTGTCCTTTCCCACCTGGACAAAAGGAACACCTATTTGAAAATCCTATTCTTTGACTTCAGCGTTCAACACCATAGCGCCCACATAGCTCATCACTAACCTAAGGACCCTGGGACTAAACACCCCTCTCTGCAACTGGATCCTGCACTTCCTGATGTGCCGCCCCAAGGTGATAAGGATAGGCAACAAATCATCTGCCATGCTGAGCCTCAACACGGGGGCCCCTCAGGGGTGCGTGCTTATTCCCCTCCTGTACTCCTTGTTTACCCACGACTGGGTGGCCAAGCACGACTCCAACACCATCAAGTTTTCTGATGACACAATGGTGGTAGGCCTGATCACCGACAACAAAGAGACAGCCTATAGGGAGGAGGTCAGGGGCCTGGCAGTGTGGTGCCAGGACAACAACCTCTCCCTCAACGTGAGCAAGACAAAGGATATGATCGTGGACTACAGGAAAAGGAGGGCTGAACAGCTGCACCATCGAGAGCATCCTGACCGGTTGCATCACTGCCTGGTATGGCAACTGCTTGGCATCCGACCATAAGGCGCTACAGAGGGTAATGCGTACGGCCCAGTACATCACTGGGGCCAAGCTTTCTGCTATCCAGGACCTATATACTAGGCGGTGTCAGAGGAAGGCCCCAAAAATTGTCAAAGACTCCTGTCACCCAAGTCATAGACTGTTCTTTATGCTGCCACACGGCAAGCGGTACCGGAGCGCCAAGTCTAGGTCCAATAGGCTCCGAACAGCTTCTACCCCCAAGCCATAAGACTGCTGAACAATTAATCAAAATGGCCACCCGGACTATTTACATTGACACCCCCTCTCCACCCCTACCTACATGTACAAATTACCTCGACCAACCTGTACCCCCGCACAATGACTCAGTACTGGTACCCTGAAGCGGGAACCCAATGCTTTATGTATCTCAGACATTACAGCTACAGTCTGTGATTTTAAAAGCAACAAACCGTCTGCCCGCCAATTGTTTTGGTCAACAGACAAATCAGTTAACAAATTGTAGTTAATCCAAAACAGTGCTGCCAGACTTCTGACCAAGATAGAGTCAGCCCACATTACCCCAAACCACAAGCCACTCCCCTCTGCTTCAGGTTCCCAAGACACATCACCCGACCATGGCCCTTCGCCTATGAGTTCTGCTCCCTTGCCCTTCACCTATGGAACGCTCTATCCGACCATTTGAGAAACACTCCATATTTGAGCTTTTAAAACTCACTTATGTTGTTTACATGATTATGGATAGAACACTTATCTGATTTTAGGCCCTTCACAAAAACTGTTGTTTATAACCCTTCCTTGGCTAGAACGAGTCACAGCACAGACCACAGAAATTGACATCCACTCCTTCCAGCCTCACCAGTTAGAAACACTGCCATGTTTACCAAACCCTTAATGTGATTTACTGTGGCATTTTTTAAAGTGGCTAGTGATACATTTTTTTTAATACATTTTTACATTGTTAAAGTGGCTGGAGTTGAGTCAGTATGTTGGCAGCAGCCACTCAATGTTAGTGATGGCGATTTAACAGTCTAATGGCCTTGAGATAGAAGCTGTTTTTCAGTCTCTCGGCCATTGCTTTGATGCACCTGTACTGACCTCGCCTTCTGGATGATAGCGGGGTGAACAGGCAGTGGCTYGGGTGGTTGTTGTCCTTGATGATCTTTATGGCCTTCCTGTGATATCAGGTGGTGTAGGTGTCCTGGAGGGCAGGTAGTTTGCCCCCGGTGATGCGTTGTGCAGACCTCACTACCCTCTGGAGAGCCTTACGGTTGTGGGGGGAGCAGTTGCCGTACCAGGCGGTGATACAGCCCGACAGGATGCTCTCGATTGTGCATCTGTAAAAGTTTGTGAGTGCTTTTGGTGACAAGCCGAATTTCTTCAGCCTCCTGAGCATGAAGAGGCGCTGCTGCGCCTTCTTCATCACGCTGTCTGTGTGGGTGGACCAATTCAGTTTGTCCGTGATGTGTACGCCGAGGAACATAAAACATACTAGCCTCTCCACTACTGTCCCGTCGATGTGGATAGGGGGGTGCTCCCTCTGCTGTTTCCTGAAGTCCACGATCATCTCCTTTGTTTTGTTGATGTTGAGTGTGAGGTTATTTTCCTGACACCACACTCCGAGGGCCCTCACCTCCTCCCTGTAGGCCGTCTCGTCRTTGTTGGTAATCAAGCCTACCACTTTAGTGTAGTCTGCAAACTTGATGATTGAGTTGGAGGCGTGCATTGCCACGCAGTCGTGGGTGAACAGGAGTACAGGAGAGGGCTCAGAACGCACCCTTGTGGGGCCCCAGTGTTGAGGATCAGCGGAGTGGAGATGTTGTTAGCTACCCTCACCACCTGGGGGCGGCCCGTCAGGAAGTCCAGTACCCAGTTGCACAGGGCGGGGTGGAGACCCAGGGTCTCAAGCTTGATGACGAGTTTGGAGGGTACTATGGTGTTAAATGCTGAGCTGTAGTCGATGAACAGCATTCTCACATAGGTATTCCTCTTGTCCAGATGGGTTAGGGCAGTGTGCAGTGTTGTTGCGATTGCATCGCCTGTGGACCTATTGGGGAGGTAAGCAAATTGGAGTGGGTCTAGGGTGTCAGGTAGGGTGGAGGTGATATGGTCCTTGACTAGTCTCTCAAAGCACTTCATGATGACGGAAGTGAGTGCTACGGGGCGGTAGTCGTTTAGCTCAGTTACCTTAGCTTTCTTGGGAACAGGAACAATGGTGGCCCTCTTGAAGCATGTTGGGACACCAGACTGGGATAAGGATTGTTTGAATATGTCCGTAAACACACCAGCCAGCTGGTCTGCGCATGCTCTGAGGACGCGGCTGGGGATGCCGTCTGGGCCTGCAGCCTTGCGAGGGTTAACACGTTTAAATGTTTTACTCACGTCGGCTGCAGTGAAGGAGAGTCCGCAGGTTTTGGTAGCGGGCCGTGTCGGTGGCACTGTATTTTCCTCAAAGCAGGCAAAGAAGTTGTTTAGTCTGTCTGGGAGCAAGACATCCTGGTTCGCGACGGGGCTGGTTTTCATTTTGTAATCCGGGATTGACTGTAGACCCTGCTACATACCTCTTGTGTCTGAGCCGTTGAATTGCGACTCTACTTTGTCGATATACTGACGCTTAGCTTGTTTGATTGCCTTGCGGAGGGAGTAGCTACACTGTTTGTATTCGGTCATGTTTCCGGTCACCTTGCCCTGATTAAAAGCAGTGGTTCGCGCTTTCAGTTTCGCGCGAATGCTGCCATCAATCCACGGTTTCTGGTTTGGGAATGTTTTAATAGTTGCTGTGGGTACGACATCGCCGATGCACTTGCTAATAAACTCGCTCACCGAATCAGCGTATTCATCAATGTTGTTGTTTGACGCAATGCGGAACATATCCCAGTCCATGTGATCGACGCAATCTTGAAGCGTGGAATCAGATTGGTCGGACCAGCGTTGAACAGACCTGAGCGCGGGAGCTTCCTGTTTTAGTTTCTGTCTATAGGCTGGAAGCAACTAAATGGAGTCGTGGTCAGCTTTTCCGAAAGGAGGGCGGGGGAGGGCCTTATATGTGTCACGGAAGTTAGAATAACAATGATCCAGGGTTTTACCAGCCCTGGTTGCACAATCGATATGCTGATAGAATTTAGGGAGTTTTGTTTTTAGATTAGCCTTGTTAAAATCCCCAGCTACAATGAATGCAGCCTCAGGATATGTGGTTTCCAGTTTACATAGAGTCAAATGAAGTTCGTTCAGGGCCATCGATGTGTCTGCTTGTGGGGGAATATATGCGGCTGTGATTATAATCGAAGAGAATTCTCTTGTTAGATAATGCTGTCGACATTTGATTGTGAGGAATTCTAAGTCAGGTGAACAGAAGGACTTGAGTTCCTGTATGTTGTTATGATCACACCACGTCTCGTTAATCATAAGGCATACCCCCCGCCCTTCTTCTTACCARAAAKATGCTTGTTTCTGTCGGCGCGATGCGTGAAKAAACCAGCTGGCTGTACCGACTCCGATAGCGTGTCTCGAGTGAGCCATGTTTCCGTGAAGCAAAGAACGTTACAGTCTCTTATGTCTCTCTGGAATGCTACCCGTGCTTGGATTTCATCTACTTTGTTGTCAAGAGACTGGACATTGGCGAGTAGTATGCTCGGGAGCGGTGTGCCCGTCTCCGGAGCATGACCAGAAGACCGCTTCGTCTGCCTCTTTTACTGCGTTGTTGTTTTGGTTCGCCGGCTGGGATCCAATCCATTGCCCTGGGTGGTGGGCAAAACAGAGGATCCGCTTCGGGAAAGTCGTATTCCTGGTCGTAATGATGGTGAGTTGACGTTGCTCTTATATCCAAAAGTTCCTCCCGACTGTATGTAATAAAACCTAAGATTACCTGGGGTACCAATGTAAGAAATAACACGTAAAAAAAACTAAATACTGCTAGTTTCCTCGGACGCGAAGCGAGACTTCCATCTTTGTCGGCGCGGTAGTTCCACGTCTAACTGTCGATTTGGTCTCTCCAAAACATAATCTGTAATTTTCTCTGCTGGATACCTCTCTTTCTCTACCTCACATATCCCTCTCTCCCTCGTTCAATTGTTTATTTGAAAGAAAATAAGAAAAGAGGGCTCAAGGTCACTCTGTGAACCCTCCACACACTTTGCTTCTTGATTTGAAAATCAATACCTTTTAAGAGGTAGGTGCATGTGTGTGTGTGTGTGTGTATGGCTGTGTGTGTAAGGGCGTATGTTTGTCCGCGTGTGTATGTGTGCAAACCTGAGTGTTTACTCTCTGAATCACCCACTGATTGATGTGTGCTTGACTTCAGCCCAAGGCTTTCTCCTTTAAAGAATTCTGCTGTCTGAATATGACAAAATGACAAGCCAGAGTCTTCACAAGGCATAATGTGACAATTTCTATCATCCACATGTTCCATCTCAAACACAAAGCCAGGCAGTCTCTCACAGCGAGTCTCCATAAATAGGCAGACGTTTATTTTTCTGCTCTCTCCTCTGCTCTCTCTTTCTCTCCACCGTCTCTCACTCTTTGTATTCTCCAAAATATAACTTGAAATTGCTATGCATCTTCCAGGGAATGACACTCCTGCCCGGCAACGCCAGAGAGCTGTGACACACACACACACACACACACACACACACACACACACACACACACACACACACACACACACACACACACACACACAGAGTAAGGCATTTATTTATATTTTTCTTCCACCATGTAAATTTACAACAATACACACAATAGCCCAGTACATGCTATCGTGTGAGGCCTGCTTGTTTTCTATAGGGGCCCCCATAATGTCTCCCCGGTTGGTTGCTGTGCAGGTTTCCTTTTAATGCAACCCTCCTTTTTGTTAGCGATATGGACATCTGTAGAGGGTGGGGCCTGCAGCTGTGTCAATACGCTACCGTGCAGTCATAAAGCAGCCTCCAAACCTTGGCTACAGCCATTTATGTTCAGCTTCTGGCTAAAATGAACATGGTATTTGCTCTTTGGATTTGCATGATTACTCTCTTTTAAAAGTCTTACATGTGTGGGTATGCTTCTGCATGTGTGTGTGTGCCTAAGTGTGTGTGTGTGAGTATCTGTGGCTGTGTTTGTGTGCACGTGCATGTGTGAAAATGTCTGTGTGCATACCTGTTGTGTGATTTGCAACACCTGTTGTGTAAATGGACTCTGTGAACTTTTAATTCTACAATGACCCAATTAGCTGAACAGTCTGAATGGATATTGTAGCTTACTATTTTCCCATAAAAATGCCAGGGTCTATGCAAACTCTATGCAAACAAAATTCCTATGGTTAAAGTACAACAACAACAACAACAGAAGAACAGAGAAAAAAAAAGAAACTTGTATTTTGCCTCTTTGCTTCTTTTTGATTTATTTCACCTTTATTTAACCAGGTAGACCAGTTGAGAACAAGTTCTCATTTACAACTGCAACCTGGCCAAGATAAAGCAAAGCAGTGCGACAAAAACGACAACACAGAGTTACACATAAACAAACGTACAGTCAATAACACAATAGAAAAAAAAATGAAAAATATATGTACAGTGTGTGCAAATGTAGAAGAGTAGGGAGGTAGGCAATACATAGGCTATAGAGGCAAAATAGTTACAATTTAGCATTAACACTGGAGTGATAGATGTGCAGATGATGATGTGCAAGTAGAGATACTGGGGTTCAAAAGAGCAAGAGGGTAAGTAATAATATGGGGATGAGGTAGTTGGGTATGCTATTTATAGATTGGCTGTGGTACAGGTACAGTGATCGGTAAGCTGCTCTGACAGAATGAAAACCGTTTTGGGCATCTAAAGCTAATTTCCTGCATTTTTACACAATTCAATATGCCAATATTTACATAAATAAATATATCTATTTAAAAAGTAAGCAAAAAGCCAACTCGGCTCCATAATTCATTGAATCAGATGGCACATTCATCACGAGTGGCGCAGTGGTCTAAGGCACTGCATCCCAGTGCTAGAGGTGTCACTACAGACACCCTGGTTCGAATCCAAAGCCCCATATACTCCCCACCACTGCGACCTGTACACTCTCGTAGGCTGGTCCTCGCTTCATACTCGTCGCCAAACCCACTGTCTCCAGGTCATCTACAAGTCTTTGCTAGGTAAAGCTCCGCCTTATCTCAGTTCACTGGTCACCATAGCAGCACCCACCCACAGCATGCACTCCAGCAGGTATATTTCAAAGCCAATTCCTACTTTGGCCGCCTTTCCTTCCAGTTCTCTGCTGCCAATGACTGGAACGAGATGCAAAAATCGCTGAAGCTGGAGACTCTCATCTCCCTCACTAACTTCAAGCACCAGCTGTCAGAGCAGCTCACAGATCATTGCACCTTACATAGCCCATCTCATCCCCATACTGTATTTATTTATTATTTATTTATTTTGCTACTTTGCACCCCAGTATCTCTACTTTCACATTCATCTTCTGTACATTTATCACTCCAGTGTTTAATTGCTATTTCGTAATTACCTCACCACTATTGCCTATTTTATTGCCTTACCTCCTTTATCTTACCTCATTTGCACACACTGTGTATATGCTTTTTTTCCTACTGTATTATTGACTGTATGTTTGTTTATTCCATGTGTAACTATGTGTCGAACTGCTTTGCTTTATCTTGGCCAGGTCGCAGTTGTAATTGAGAACTTGTTCTCAACTAACCTACCTGGTTTAATAGTTTGTAGCTCAAACCAGACTCTACAGACATTTTTGTAAAAAGTCCCTTCCCAGGGCCCCTTAAGGATCCGCCCTTGTCTCACAAACATCGCTCTAGCTCAGCCCCCGTTAACCACACAGAAGTCTGTAGCTCAAAGACACAATGTTTAAAGGGGTTAGAAGTCCAAAACGCGCTAGCGTTACAGTGGGACTCATTTGATTAACCTTTCAGTGATACCCATCCAGGATCCGGGAGCATCCTCATCAAAAAAGCTGACTAGCATAGCCGAGCCTAACGGGACAGGGATATCATATAATTTTCATGAAATCACAAGTCCAATACAGCAAATGAAAGATAAACATCTTGTGAATCCAGCCATCATTTCCGATTTTTAAAATGTTTTACAGCGAAAACACAATATGTATTTATATTAGCTAACCACAATAGCCAAAGACTTAACCGCATATTTTCACCATGTTTCTACCGCATAGGTAGCTATCACAAAACCGACAAAATAGAGATATAATTAGTCACTAACCAAGAAACAACTTCATCAGATGACAGTCTTATAACATGTTATACAATAAATTTATGTTTTGTTCGAAAAATGTGCATATTTGAAGTATAAATCATAGTTTTACATTGCAGCTACCATCACAAATAGCACCGAAGCAGCCAGAATAATTACAGAGAGCAACGTGAATACATAAATACTCATCATAAAACATTTTTGAAAAATACATGGTGTACAGCAAATGAAAGATAAACATCTTGTGAACCAGACAAAATATTCAGATCTTTTAAGTGTTTTACAGCGAAAACACAATATAGAAATATATTAGCTTACCACAATAGCCAAACACAACAAATGCATTTATTCACCGCAAAAGGTAGCTATCGCAAAAACCAGCAAAAGATATAAAATTAATCACTAACCTTGAACAACTTCATCGATGACAGTCTTAAACATCAGGTTATACAATACACTTTGTTTTTTTCGAAAATGTGCATATTTAGAGCTGCAAACCGTGGTTATACATTGTGAATATGTAGCAACATCCCCAGAATGTCCGGAGCTATTTTGGACACTCACCTAATCTGACCAAAGAACTCATCATAAACTTTACATAAAAATACTTGTTGTATGGCAAATGATAGATACACTGGTTCTTAATGCAACCGCCGTGTTAGATTTAAAAAAATAACTTTACCAACATACAACTTGCGTTATTACGAGACAACGCTCACCAAAACGGCGGAGAATAGGAATCAACATTTTCCACAGATATCGACGATAACATCATAAATTGTTCTTACTTTTGCTGAGCTTCCATCAGAATCTTGTACAAGAGAGTCCTTGGTCCAGAATAAATCGTGTTTGGTTTTAGAATGTCCTTTTCTTCTGTCGAATTCGCGCCACAATGCTAGCCAAGGTTGATAACGTTCCCACCCTCTCTTGACGCAAAGAATGAAAACTCCAAAAGTCCCAATAAACGTTAATAAACTGATAAAACTCGGTTGAAAAAACCTACTTTACGATGTTATTATCACATGTATCAAATAAAATCAGAGCCGGAGATATTCGCCGTGTACGAAAGCTTTTCAGAAGCAATGTCGAGCCTTGGTAGACAAAGAAATTCCTGACCTGCCCACCTCCAAAGCTCTCATTCGACCTCAGACAGCTAGACACCCCATTCCACCTTCCACGGCCTGTTGACATCTAGTGGAAGCGTATGAAGTGCATGTATATCGAAAAATAAGCCAGTGAATAGGCAGGCCCTGAAACAGAGACCCATTTTCAGAATGTTCACTTCCTGTCTGGAAGTTTGCTGCAAATGAGTTCTGTTTTACTCACAGATATAAATTCAAACAGTTTTAGAAACTTAAGAGTGTTTTCTATCCAATAGTAATAATAATATGCATATTGTATGATCTAAATAGAGTACGAGGCCGTTAAATTGGGCACGATTTTTTCCAAAGTGAAAACAGCGCCCCCTATTGACAAAGAATTAATAAACATTATGCCCAGCTGCACACTATTTGAAAATAATTGTTTCTGAAAATTCCTCTAATTCCATAGAGGGAGTCCTTATTCAACTGAAACATATTGTAGAGAATTATATACTCCTAGACACACATTCTTTATTTTCATTCCAACCGTTTTATGTCTATGATGTACTAAGTGCTTGCTAAAGATCGATGTAAAAAAAATCCATAGGGCTGATTCACTTGATCCTTCTACTACATGTAACGCTCGTCTTCCTCCTCGTCTGAGGATGAGCAAGGATCGGCCAAAATGCAGCTGGTTTGAATACATACTTTTTAAATAATAATAACGAAGACGAAAAACACTTGATGAACTACAAAAACAAAAACGACGTGAACAGACCTGAAAATGAGAACATAAAACATGAACGCCCACCAGCTCATGTCCTGACCACACTAAAAGACTAAACAAAGAAATAAGGTCAGGAACGTGACACTACAGCTCTCTGCCCTACTCAATGTTGAATCTTTAACCTGTATTTTTAACTTGACAATTGTTTCCTGTGTTATCCCTACGATCTGGAAGCGGCACATGTCCTGCCCTACACCAGGGTGTCAAAGTCAAATGGACGGAGGGCCAAATAAAAAATTTAGCTACAAGCCGAGGGCCGGACTGTTCGAATGTTCATTGAAAATGTTTTAAATGACGCATATAGTCTAGTGAACCTAATTGAACCTACTGAAAACCTAACAATATATTCCTTTTTCACAAGCTGCTCTTTTAGATTGATGGACAACTGGTCTACTCTCTCGCAATGGTGTTTCTGCTCAGACTCACATTTAAAAGAGTTGCCTTTTTTCTGGGCAAACTTCGTCACAAACTTTAATCATGCAGTTTTTGATGAAATCCCCCTCCGTAAATGCCGGGCTGATTTAGCGATCTCTTCTGCCAAAATAAAACTGGCCTTGACAGCAGCCCTTGTGATTTGGCTTTTTTGAACAGAGCCTGTCGAGATTTGAGGCCTCGTTTTAATTCCTCTGCCTTTTGTAGCCTTTGTTCCATGTCCATATTCTTGTTTTTGTCCGCGTTCGTTTCATAATGTCGTCTCAGATTATACCTTTCAGTACCGCCACACTCTCCACACAGAAGACACACAGGTTTTCCAGCTACCTCCGGGAACATATACTCCGACTCCCACCTTGTTTGAAACCCCGTCTCACATGTCCACCTTCCGTTTTGCCATTTTTGATGGGTATCTGAAAGTTAATTTTACTGTGATGCTGACGACTGCTGTGCCAATAAATATTGAAATGAAGCAGCCTACTGCTCGGTGCGTCACCGTTGCATTGTGGGAAATGTAGTATTGGTGCGTGTAAAAGATCTGCGGGCTGCCGGCTTGCTGCGGTCTGCGGGCCGGTTCTAATAATAAATCAAGATCATCCCAGGGGCCGTAAAAAACCTTCTCGCGGGCCGGATGTGGCCCGCGGGCCTTGACTCTGACATATGTGCCCTACACAGATCCTTCTGACTTACAGTGGTTCCTCAATTAAAAGTTTTGAGCTTATGCCACGACCATTTGTGATGAGGTGGCAGATTGTGGTAAATTGCTGATGGGTGGTCCCGGAGTTGATTACACTTGACATGTGGACTGGCGATTTTCAAAAAAATAGGCACGTGGGCTTTTGGTTTCTCTCCCTCTAAAAACCGACAGAAAAAATAATAAATAGCAAACTGGCTTTATTTACCACAGTGTGAAAGAGTGATAGCCCCTCTATATAAAGTGAGTTTCTGAAACATGGAGTCCTTCTTTGCTGATGTGAAGAAGAAACCGAATGAAAGAGAGTCCAGCAAGGATAGGGAGGGGAAAAACATTTTCAAGACATGTATTTATAAAATGTACTAGTTTATTTAGGCAATTTAATATACAGTGAGGGATAAAAGTATTTGTACGTTTGCCCACTGACAAAGAAATGATCAGTCTATAATTTTAATGGTAGGTTTATTTGAACAGTGAGAGACAGAATAACAACAAAAAAATCCATAAAAACGCATGTCAAAAATGTTATAAATTGATTTGCATTTTAATGAGGGAAATAAGTATTTGACCCCTATGCAAAACATGACTTAGTACTTGGTGGCAAAACCCTTGTTGGCAATCACAGAGGTCAGACGTTTCTTGTAGTTGGCCACCAGGTTTGCACACATCTCAGGAGGGATTTTGTCCCACTCCTCTTTGTAGATCTTCTCCAAGTCATTAAGGTTTCGAGGCTGATGTTTGGCAACTCGGACATTCAGCTCCCTCCACAGATTTACTATGGGATTAACCTTGTTCCGCTAGCGGAACCCCTCGCCAACAGCCAATGAAATTGCAGGACGCCAAATTCAATCAACAGAAATCTCATAATTAAAATTTCTCAAACATACAAGTATTAGACACCATTTTAAAGATAAAATTCTCGTTAATCCAACCACAGTGTCCGATTTCAAAAAAGCTTTTCGGCGAAAGCAGAACATATTATGTTAGGTCAGCAACTAGTCACAGAAAGCATACAGCGATTTTCCAACCAAAGAGAGTAGTCACAAAAATCAGAAATAGAGATAAAATTAAGCACTAACCTTTGATATTCTTCATCAGATGACACTCCCAGGACAAGATGTTTCACAATACATGTATGTTTTGTTCGATCAAGTTCATATTTATATCCAAAAACCACAGTTTACATTTGGCTTTGCCTCCAAAACATCCCGTGAATTTGCAGAGAGCCACATCAATTTACATAATAAACATTTATAAAAGATACAAGTGTTATTCACAGATTTAAAGATGTACTTCTCCTTAATGCAACCGCTGTGTCAGATTTCAAAAAAACTGAAAAAGCAAACCATGCAATATTCTGAGTACGGCGCTCAGAGACCAACACAACCCAAAAAGATATCCACCATGTTGGAGTCAACATAAGTCAGAAATAGCATTATAATTATTCACTTACCTTTGATGATCTTCATCAGAATGCACTCCCAGGAATCCCAGTTCCACAATAAATGTTTGATTTGTTCCATAAAGTCCATCATTTATGTCCTAATAACTCCTTTTGGTTCGCGCGTTCAGTACACAATCTAAACTCACGACGCACGGGCAGGTCCAGGCAAAAGTTCAGACGAAAAGTCATATTACAGTTCGTAGAAACATGCCAAACGAAATATAGAATCAATCTTTAGGATGTTTTTAACATAAATCTTCAATAATGTTCCAACCTGGAGAATTCCTTTGTCTGTAGAAAAGCAATGGAACAGAGCTCGCTCTCACGTGAACGAGCGTCATGAGCTCAAGGCATTCTGGCAGACCTCTGACTCATTCCCCTCTCATTCGGCCCCCCTTCACAGTAGAAGCATCAAACAAGGTTCTAAAGACTGTTGACATCTTGTGGAAGCCTTAGGAAGTGCAACATGACCAATATCCCACTGTATCTTCAATAGGGAATAAGTTGAAAAATGAACAACCTCAGATTTCCCACTTCCTGTTTGGATTTTTTCTCAGGTTTTTGCCTGCCATATGATTTCTGTTATATTCGCAGACATCATTCAAACAGTTTTAGAAACTTCACCGTGTTTTCTATCTAAATCTACTAATAATATGCAGATATTAGCAACTGGGACTGAGTAGCAGGCAGTTTACTCTGGGTACACTTTTCATCCAAATGTGAAAATGCTGCCCCCTATCCCAAACAGGTTTTAAGGTCTGGACACTGGCAAGTCCACTCCAGGACCTAAATGTGCTTCTTCTTGAGCCACTCCTTTGTTGCCTTGGCCGTGTGTTTTGGGTCATTGTCATGCTGGAATACCCATCCACGACCCATTTTCAATGCCCTGGCTGAGGGAAGGAGGTTCTCACCCAAGATTTGACGGTACATGGCCCCGTCCATCGTCCCTTTGATGCGGTGAAGTCCCCTTAGCAGAAAAACACCCCCAAAGCATAATGTTTCCACCTCCATGTTTGACGGTGGGGATGGTGTTCTTGGGGTCATAGGCAGCATTCCTCCTCCTCCAAACACGGCGAGTTGAGTTGATGCCAAAGAGCTCCATTTTAGTCTCATCTGACCACAACATTTTCACCCAGTTGTCCTCTGAATCATTCAGATGTTCATTGGCAAACTTCAGACGGGCATGTATATGTGCTTTCTTGAGCAGGGGGACCTTGCGGGCGCTGCAGGATTTCAGTCCTTCACGGCGTAGTGTGTTACCAATTGTTTTCTTGGTGACTATAGTCCCAGCTGCCTTGAGATCATTGACAAGATCCTCCCGTGTAGTTCTGGGCTGATTCCTCACCGTTCTCATGATCATTGCAACTCCACGAGGTGAGATCTTGCATGGAGCCCCAGGCCGAGGGAGATTGACAGTTCTTTTGTGTTTCTTCCATTTGCGAATAATCGCTTCCATTTGCGAATAATCTTGGTGAGATTGTCCCAAAATTGTTTCAGGCTTGTATTCTGAAAAATTAGGAAGTAAGAGCAGTCTGAATGAGTGGACCCTAAAGTGTCACAGAGCTTTTTCATGCGCGAGACCGAGAGAGTGCCTTTCTTGTTTACCTTTTAAATTGACGACGTTATTGTCCGGTTTAAATATTATCGATTATTTAGGCTAAAGACAACCCGAGGATTGAATATAAACATCGTTTGACATGTTTCTATGAACTTTACGGATACAATTTGGATTTTTTGTCTTCCTGTTTTGACTGCGTTTGAGCCTGTGGATTACTGAAGAAAACGCGCGAACAAAACTGAGGTTTTTGGATATAAAGAGACTTTATCGAACAAAAGGAACATTTATTGAGTAAATGAATGTCTGCTGAGTGCAACCATATGAAGGTCATCAAAGGTAAGGGATTAATTTTATCTCTATTTCTGAATTGTGTAACTGTTCTACTTGGCTGGTTACTGTTTGTAATAATGTGTCTAGTGGGCTATGTTCTCAAATAATCGTAAGGTATGCTTTCGCCGTAAAGCATTTTTTAAATCTGACACCGTGGTTGGATTCACAAGAAGTTAATCTTTAAACCTATGTAAAATATGTTTTGTTTTCTGAATTTTTATAATGAGTATTTCTGTATTTGAATTTGGCGCCCTGCAGTTTCACTGGCTGTTGAAGAGGTGGGACGCTAACGTCTCACGTACCCAAGAGAGGTTAAAATGCAAATCAATTTATAACATTTTTGACATGCGTTTTTATGGATTTTTGTTGTTGTTATTCTGTCTCTCACTGTTCAAATAAACCTACCATTAAAATTATAGACTGATCATTTCTTTGTCAGTGGGCAAACGTACAAAATCAGCATACTTTTTAAAAACTTTTTTACTTTTTTGTTTAGGCTTGTCCTATTTAGTAGGCTATTTCGCAGCATAAAGCTATATTTGTCAGCATAAAGCTGAGTGACTCACTCATCCGTGGCTTTGGATCAAAATATAATGTGGATAAAAAGTTACTTGTCTAACAGAACAGAGAGGGTGTTCTTAAATTGAAGCCTCTCAAACATAATCCAGGTAGAATCAGGAATTCCCCAGGGTAGCTGTTTAGGCCCCTTGCTTTATTCAATCTACTAACGACATGCCACTGGGTCAATGTATGCAGATTACTCAACACTATACACATCAGCTACTACAGTGACTGAAAAGACTGCAACACTTAACAAAGAGCTGCAGTTAGTTTCAGAATGGGTAGCAAGGAATAAACTAGTCCTAAATATTTCCAAAACTAAAAGCATTGTATTTGGGACAAATCCTTCACTAAACCCTATACTTCAACTACATCTCATAGTGAATAATGTGGAAATTTAGCAAGTTGAGGTGACTAAACTGCTTGGAGTAACCCTGGATTGGAAATTGTCATGGTCAAAACATATTGATACAACAGTAGCTAAGATAGGGAGAAGTTTGTCCATAATAAAGTGCTGCTCTGCCTTCTTAACAACACTATCAACAAGGCAAGTCCTACAGGCCCTAGTTTTGTCATACCTAGACTACTGTTCAGTAGTGTAGCCTTGGCAGCAGGTAATGGGGATCCCTAATAAATACAAATACAAAAATAGAGGCCTCTAGTGGCCAAAAGGCCATTTTAGCATAGGCAGAGCCATTGAGGACGTCCATCATTTTAATGTAGTCAACTGGGTGGGACTTACAACTTCATTAGCTGATCCCTCCTGTTGTCCCTGTCATCAGGAGGGATCAGCCAATCGTGAAGAAGAAAATGGACTACTTCTGCCTCAATGGCGCTGCCCATGCTGTTACAGACACCACAATGGCACAGATACAATGATGAGGCCTCTTTCCATCTCGACGAGATGGCCTGCCATGGGGCAGGTCTCCCCAGTGACCTCTCATTGGAACTCTTGACCCGTCCGTCATCACCTTTGACCCGGCCCACCTGGCCACAGGCCAAGATCTTCAGACAGGTGGATTATACTTCAGCCGAAGAGTACAACACTGGACTATAAACTGGACACTTTTCCCCAACATGGTGTTGTCCTATTGCATGACATATAAGAGCCCTATTCCAGCCAACCATGTCATGCTTGCAATGTTTGTGTAATTAGCAAATATTTTCGCTATTATACTGTATGATAGTGTTACAATGTTATTATTGTGTTACAACTATGTGTGCTAGTAAACTATTGATATGGCACTCTTTTGTGCTTTGCATATTGTTAGCGGGTTCTATTAGTTTACCCATTACATTAATGATCTTAGAGTTTTCAGTCATTTCATGTGGTATCCCCATAACATAGGATGTTATTGGAGCTAAACTGGCCTCTGCCTCCAGAACCACTAAAAGACTACAAATAGTCGCAGCGGTTCCTCACTTCCATGTCAGACTTACTCAATTGTCATAGCACAGACTCAAATACATCATACAAATATTATTTTTGCTTTACAAAATCTTTTGAATCATATCATTTTGTTTATGAAAATGTAATTTGTGAATGAACTTGTCTTTTCACCCTGTGAATCGTTTCCAACTATTGTTTCAAACAGAGGGTGCATGACAGCACAAGAAGGTTTACTTGTCTTATACTGTTCAAATGTATCATGAAATTATGAGCAATGGTAAAACAAAATATGCAAATTGCAGTACTACTCCTACATTTTGTATTTTTTTATTTTTTTATTTTAGCAGACAGTCTTATCCTGTGCATACATTTTTATATTTTTTCATGCTGGTCCCCCATAGTAATCGAACCCATAACCCTGGCGTTGCAAGCACCATGCTCTAACTGAACTGAACCACATGGGACCCTTACGTGGCCCCTTCTGTTGGACACGGACAAACAATACACCAAAGACATGTTTTGATCAGCCTTTTTGTTTGATATAATCTGTGTCTAAATCAGACAAACACACACATATCTATTAAAAAATGTATTGTATTTTTAGCTTTCAGGTCTGGTAAGCTGTTGTCAGGATCTACAGTGCCGAATGTAGTTTTTTTATAATCCCCTGCTCAAGATGAAAACATTGGTACCAAACGTAAGGGTTTAAGACAGTAATGCGGAAGTCCATATAGAGATGTTTAAATCTCATGAGCCAAATAAACTTTAACATGGACGGTGATGTCATTTTGCTATGTAGTAAAGTTGGGTGTAGTAAGTTCACTAATTTGAAGCACAGGACTGAGGCCTATCGAATGATACCTTATTTGATGCAGTCAGATGTACTGTATACTGTTTGCTTTAATCAATAATTATTTTTTTAATAAATACAATAAAAAATAAAGTTTGGCCCCCGATATTGGGCACCAGTCAACTCATGTAAATTACAGGCTAGCATTGTTAGAATGCCAACTCACCTTTGTAAATAGTGTGTATTGTATAGTGCTTATTTACTGTGGTCCTTTATAGAGCATGGCGCATGTAACACCAGGGTAGTGGATTTGATTCCCGGGACCACCCATTTGTACATTTTTGCACACGTCTGTATGTCGCTTTGGATAAAAGTGTCTGCTAAATATTATTACTGCAGCTTTGTGTGCCTTTGCTATTAGCTGCTTACTGTACTTTCTACTCTATTTATTGGTGTTTACTGTTAACATTGTGTAATTGTATTGCTTCTATCCCTACCCTTGCCCCAACCTGGGCTCGAACCAGGGACTGTCTGAACACATCAACAACTGCATCCCACGAAGCATCGTTACCTAATGCTCCACAAAAGCTGCAGCCCTTGCAGAGCAAGGGGAACAACTACTTCAAGGTCTCAGAGCGAGTGACGTCACCGATTGAAACGCTACTTGCGTGCACCGCTAAATAGCTAGCCATTTCACACCAGTTACAATTGCACTGCTATTGATTATTTGTCCTTCCTTATCAACTGTGTATGCTATGCTAATCACCTTATTAGCAGCTATGTTCCATTGCTTTGCTCGTTGTATAGCACCTTATGTACATTGCTGCTAATACATTAGCATACAAGTCTACACTGCTTTAGTAATCACTGTAAGTACAGCCTGTGTATTCTTACGCTTTCTTATCAATATAATACCACTATCATAACCACTTCTACTACACCTTTACCATTATCACCATTGCTATCTACTGTTCAATGCTGTGTGTGTGTGTGTGTGTGTGTGTGTGTTTTAAGGCAATAAATGACTGACTTGAGTATGTCTCCCGTTATGTCATTATCCCTCTGAGCGGGGACACTGGGGTTGATTGTTTCTATTCTAAACTGGCACCTCTCTGAGTCGATCACGAGTTGGTGGCGCTCTTTTTCATCAGGTACATGGCAAAGTAGAACATGTTCTCAACTATCATTCAATAAAGGCATTATTATACTGAGCAAGACTAGTGAGAATTGAAACCAATTTAGTGCTAATCAACTTTCAGCAATTCCAATGTGTGTGTGTGGAGTCTTATTTACTTTAGCTACCTCTCTGCTCAGGCCCAGGAAATGAAAAAGCTCCTGTGTTAATAGCCAACCCCAGGGAGGAATGTACTTTTGCAAGTCGATGCAGAAAAGGTCATATCTCTATTACACACCAGCCCTCTAAACACGACAAAGCAGTCATACAGCTATAACAAGCTCTGTGCACCAGTCTCTTTTCATGGATCTCATGTTGACTGAACTATACAGACTTTTACAAATCTTTAATTGAGAGTATTTTTACATTTTGCATTGGTTTGGTAATGCCACTGTCAGCCAAAAGAACATGCTGAGAAAGATTATCACCACAGCAAGCAAGGTACTTGGAGTCAAACAGACAGACTTGGATGAAATCTTCAAGGTTAGGGCCCTCAGCAAGGCTCACAAAACCATTTCAGACCCAAGCCACCGCCTGCACCTTGCCTTTGAACTACTCCCCTCCGGGGGCAGGTTTAGGGCACCTGCTTGCAGAAGAAACTAGACTAGACAATTTTTGCCATGTGTGATATCCCTCCTTAATCAGGTTAATGTCCCTATCCACCCACTAACACCAGCAGGCTGCTCTTCTCCTAGTGTTTTCCTGCAACAGGGTGATCAAATTAAGATCCTACATCTGTACACTGACTGATTGTGGAAGTTAAGGACAAAACAGAACGTGCCGATGAACAGTTTAAAGCAGAGGATGGCTGTCCTATCGCCTCTGACCATAGAACACAGAGACTCCTCTATGTACTCCTCCATAGCTTTGGTCTCTGGTCCAGACAGAGAATACAACTAACCCCGACGTGGTGTAGTACCTGGATCAAATGGCACAATCATAAGGATGGTGCGGGGGAAGGGAAGTAGCCCGTGCCTTACTGAACACTTCCAGGAGGTCATGCTATTCTGTGGGAATAGCAGAGACCTCCACAGTCTTGCTAACATCCTGAGGAAGATTACTTGAGGAAGGCTGTGCTGCTTGAAGGCAGTGGGAATGGCAAAATGGGCTCCAACCCAGGATGGAGCTTGTGGTCCAATCATTGGATTGTGCTCTTGAAGCCAGGAAAATCTCAAAACCACCGGAACATGGGGAGAGGTAATGAGGAGGAACTGTATTGTCTCACTGTGGTTACCAGAAACCCGTAATTGAATGGGCACAGTACTATGGGTGACTTCCCCTGTAGAGCGGACATCCAGTGCCCTAGCATCCATGGGCACGGAGCGAGGCTGAGTGGGAATATCAAGCGCCGAAGCTATGGTGGCATCCATAAGATTTATCAGCCGCAGAGTCAACGAGCACTCGGAGAGACTTAGATTGGTCTCCCCACAGCACAAGAGCAAAAAGTGGTGTGCGTGTGATGGGAATTAGGGAACTCCCAGTCTGCCTCACCATAGTACTGGTACCCACTAGAGACAGGGGTTTCCTAATAGGGCAGGTAGCTATAAAATGTCCTTCCCCTCCACAGTACACACAACAGTTATTATTCATCCTCCGCGAGCGCCCCAAAACTGATAGCCTAGTTCTTCCCAACTGCCTAGGCTCAGGAATATCCAACTCACCCGTCGTGGATTCACGAGAGAGCTCAGGTGGCTTCGACTCATCTCGGAAGAGCTGCCTTCGGAAACTTCCGGATTCCATAGGAGGTGAATGCGCCATATCGGGTGCACGAGTGTGCCTGAGACCAGACCTCCTCTCACTCTTGCGTTTCCTTAGGCGTCCATCAATTTTAACGGTTAAGGCGATAAGGGAGTCGAGGTCCACCGGCAGTTCCCGAGCAGCTAGCTCATCCATAACCTCTTCAGATAATCCGTGCATAAAAGTATCGAAAAGAGACTCCGGATTCCAGGCACTCTCGGCGGCCAACGTGCGAAAATCCACCGCATAGTCTGCCACACTACGGGAGTTTTGATGTAAGACAAGCAGTTTACTGGCCGCCTTTCTCCCGGGAACCGGAGATTCAAATACCTTTCTCACTTCTGCCATGAATTCCTCCAGATGACCACAAATAGCAGATTGTTGTTCCCAAACTGCCGTAGCCCAGAAGAGCGCCCTTCCCGACATTAGCGTATCTTCGATCGGTCTGAAGGAAACGAAGATAGCTATAGCTCAAAAATAAGCATGCATTGAGAAAGAAAACCTTGGCAGGTACCAGGATTCCCCGAATATCACTCCGGTGGTAAGCAGGGTTCTTGGGGAGCCGGGATAGGCTGTACAAACTCCTGGGGTGATTGGAATTTTTCAGAGATGGCAGGCAGTCTCTGAGCTAACTCTCTGATTTTCTCCATAATAGCCTTTAACCCATGGTTGTGGCATTCCGTCAAGGACCTGAGCCCTTCCAAAAGGCCCTGTACCAACTTCTCATGTCTCCTAATGGTGGTCCCCTGCAGGGAGACAGCGTGGTGTAGCTGGTCCAAGTCTGCTGGGTCTGTCATGGCCAGTTTGTTCTATCAAGGCACAAGACGAGACTCAGATGCAGACACAGGAGGCAGATGGTTGAAGTCTTACAATGTTTATTAAGCCAAAGGGGTAGGCAAGAGAATAGTCGTGGACAGGCAAAAAGGTAAAAACCAGATCAGAGTCCAGGAGGTACAGAGTGGCAGACTGGCTCGTGGTCAAGGCAGGCAGAATGGTCAGGCAGGTGGGTACAAAGTCCAGAAACAGGCAATGGTCAAACGCGGGAGGACTAGAAAAAGGAGAATGTAAAAAGCAGGAGAACGGGGAAAACCACTGGTTGACTTAGAAACATCTGGCACAGAGAGACAGGAAACACAGGGATAAATACACTGGGGAAAACAAGCGACACCTGGAGGGGGTGGAGACAATAACGAGAACAGGTGAAACAGATCAGGGTGTGACAAATTCAGGCTGTAACACAACAACTGTGGAATAAGTCAAGGGGAATGAATACTTTATGAAGGCAGTGTAACACACACACACACACATTTCCTCTGCCACCGGCCATATGTCTCTATGGTCAAAAGGTGTCTAACAGGAGCTCTATCTGGTGGGTCTGGAAGGTGTGACACAGTTTGTTGTGGTGTGTGTGTGTGTGTGACACCATCATAGGGGGAGGTTCAGGATATGTGAAGTGTTTTTTTTGACACAAAGAGTAATTACGTTGCTCAATATTTGTTTGTTTAACAACCAAGTTAAATCGAAGGAGTGCCTTTGATTTGACAGCCTGCACATGTGCAGTTTGACGTAAGACGACAGTTAGACCCAATGACGTGTTTTTGTGCATGAGCTTAGCTAGCCAACGTTGCCATGGCAAGTGTGAACAAGGATTTCTATTGGAGAGGCCATTTCTGCCTGTCTTCATACTGTACTGTCTTTGTTACGGTTATTCATATAATCTGAAGCTAGGCGCAGGGCCGGGGTAATCTGGATCTAGAATCGGAACATTGGCATTCATCTGAATGGTGATGAAGCGACGCTCATGGAAAATGTTGCTTGGTGGTTAGGCTGAGCCTATTACGCACCTCCTATGAAAAGTGAAGCAGATTCATGCGTGTGATGAATTAATATTTTCTATTTACATTCCTAGAAAATGTTTGGCACGTGCTGTTTTGAAGCCACCGCGCCTCCATCTTGGCACTCCCCCACCAGTGTAAAAATGTTTTGGGAAGCTATAGAATTGAAATTATTAATGTCTACATGTTTTTTTGCCACGTTAATACAATTACAGACCTTACTGCATACTTTACAATTATATTATGTGAGCTAAACAGAATGTTTCTTCACCTGTTCGTTGTGCCTGGTCTGCGGCCTGGTCGAACACCTTGTTGATCCGAACTCGACCAAAGAACTTTAATTTCAGGGTTGTTGAGCAAATATTTGCTCTCGTCAAATAGAAGGCATGGCCAGAAAAACAGCATCTTTAACTTACTACTCCCAGCTAGCCACACTATTTTCAGTGTTGAAAGATTGTGACCCATCCTGTGGCTACTCTCCCCTGCACAATTTTGGAGTCCGCCTCCAATTCTCCTTGATTTTCAGCAGCTGCTCAAATGACAATTTTACTCCATAATTTTTAACTAGAAACGCTAGATCCCCATCTCCATCCATAGCTAGCTACATCAGGACACAGACCAGAAGCTAACAATCACGTTTTACTTTGGTGTGATGTCAAATCCAAACTCAATATTAGGAAGGTGTTCTTAATGTTTTGAACACTCAGTGTATACATTATTGGTTTCAACAGTTTCATGGACTTAATCGATGCTGTTTGATATTATTATTTGTATTTATTTAACCTTTATTTAACTTGGCAAGTCAATTAAGAACAAATTCTTATTAACAAGTTATGTTTAACAGAAAATATATCGTAGGTGGCCTACCTTATTATGAAGGCCTATATAAACAGTACCAGTCAAAAGTTTGGACACACCTACTCATTCAAGGGTTTTTCTTTATTTTCTCTATTTTCTACATTGTAGAATAATAATGAAGACATCAAAACTATGAAATAACACATATAGAATCATGTAGTAACCAAAAAAGTGTTAAATCAAAATATATTTTATTTTTGAGATTCTTCAAAGAAGCCACCCTTTGCCTTGATGACAGCTTTGCACACTCTTGGCATTGGCATTCTCTCAACCAGCTTCATGAGGTAGTCACCTGGAATCAATTTCAATTAACAGGCGTGCTTTGTTGAAAGTTAATTTGTGGAATTTCTTTCCTTCTTAATGTGTTTGAACCAATCAGTTGTGTTGTGACAAGGTAGGGGTGGTATACAGAAGATAGCTCTATTCGAAAAAGACCAAGTCAATGTTATGGCAAGAACTGCTCAAACAAGCAAAGAGAAACGACAGTCCATCATTACTTTAAGACATGAAGGTCAGTCAATGTGTAAAATTTCAAGAACTTTTAAAGTTTCTTCAAGTTCAGTCGCAAAACCATCAAGCGCTATGATGAAACTGGCTCTCATGAGGACCACCACAGGAAGGGAAGACCCACAGTTACCTCTGCTGCAGAGGATATGTTCATTAGTTACCAGCCTCAGAAATTGCAGCCCAAATAAATGCTTCACAGAGATCAAGTAACAGACACATCTCAACATCAACTGTTCAGAGGAGACTGCGTGAATCAGGCCTTCATGGTCAAACTGCTGCAAAGAAACCACTACTAAAGGACACCAATAATAAGAAGATACTTGCTTGGGCCAAGATACACCAGCAATGGACGTTAAACAGGTGGGAATCTGTCCTTTGGTCTGATGAGTCCAAATTTTAGATTTTTGGTTCCAACTGCCATGTCTTTATGATACACAGAGTAGTTGAACAAATGATCTCCGCATGTGTGGTTCCCACCGTGAAGCAAGGAGGAGGAGGTGATATGGTGTGGGGGTGCTATGCTGTTGACACTGTTGGTGATTTATTTAGAATTCATTGCACACTTTGTCACACCCTGATCTGTTTCACCTGTCTTTGTGCTTGTCTCCACCCCCCTCCAGGTGTTGCCCATCTTCCCCATTATCCCCAGTGTATTTATACCTGTGTTCTCTGTTTGTCTGTTGCCAGTTCATTTTGTTCGTCAAGCCTACCAGCATTTTCCCCCCTTGGTCCTGTCTGTTTCTAGTTTTCCCGGTTTTGACCATTCTGCCTGCCCTGACCCTCCCTGCCATTCTGTACCTTGTCACACCACACTGGATTACTGACCTCTGCCTTCCCTTGACCTGTTGTTTTGCTTGCCCGCTGTTCTAGTAATAAACTTTTGTAACTTCGACACTGTCTGTATCGGGGTCTTCCCTGAAACGTGATACACTGAACCAGCATGGCTAACACAGCATTCTGCAGTGATACGCCATGCCATCTGGTTTGCACTTTGTGGGACTATCATTTGCTTTTCAACAGGACAATGACCCAACACACCTCCAGGCTGTGTAAGGGCAATTTGACCAAGAAGGAGAGTGATGGAGTGCTGCATCAGATGACCTGGCCTCCATAATCACCTGACCTCAACCCAATTGAGATGATTTGGGATGAGTTGGACTGCAGAGTGAAGGAAAAGCAGCCATATGAGGGAACTCCTTCAAGACTGTTGGAAACGCATTCCAAGTGAAGCTGGTTGAGAAAATGCCAAGAGTGTGCAAAGCTGTCATCAAAATGACAATATAAATATAAATGACATCAAAATATATAAAATATATTTATATTTGTTTAACACTTTTTGGTTCCTACATGATTCCATATGTGTTATTTCATAGTTTTGTTGTCTCCATTATTATTCTGGGACGGCAGGTAGCCTAGTGGTTAGAGTGTTGGACTAGTAACTAAAAGGTTGCAAGATCGAAATCCTGAGCTGACAAGGTAAAAATATGTTGTTCTTTCCCTGAACAAGGCAGTTAACCCACTGTTCCAAGGCTGTCATTGAAAATAAGAATTTGTTCTTAACTGACTTGCCTAGTTAAATAAAGGTTTAAAAAATCTACAATGTAGAAAATAGTACAAATAAAGAAAAATCCTTGAATGAGTAGGTGTCCAAACTTTTGACTGGTACTGTATATACTGAAAAATATAAAACACAACATGTAAAGTGATGGTCCCATGTTTCATGAGCTGAAATAAAAGATCCCAGAAATGTTCCATGCACACAAAAAGCTTATTTCTCTCATTCTGTGCACAAATTTGTTTACATCTGTTTTAGTGAGCCTTTCTCCTTTGCCAAGATAATCCATCCACCTGACAGGTGTGGCATATCAAGAAGCTGATTAAACAGCATGATCAGTACACCTTGTGCAGGGGACAATAAAAGGCCACTCTAAAATGTGCAGTTTTGTCACACAACACAATGCCACAGATGTCTCAAGTTTTAAGGGACTGTACGATTGGCATGCTGACTGCAGGAATGTCCACCAGAGCTGTTGCCAGAGAATTTAATGTTAATTTCTCTACCATAAGCCGCCTCTAACGTCATTTCAGAGAAGTTGGCATTATGTCCAACTGGCCTCACACTGCAGACCACTTGTAACCACGCCAGGCCAGGACCTCCACAACAGGCTTCTTCACCTGCGGGATTGTCTGTGAACAGCCACCCAGATAGCTGATGAAACTGTGGGTTTGCACATACAAAGAATTTCTGCACAAACTGTCAGAAACCGTCTCAGGGAAGCTCATCTGCGTGCTCGATGTCCTCACCAGGGTCTTGATCTGACAGCAGTTCGGGGTCGTAACCGATTTCAGCGGGCAAATGCTTACCTTCGATGGCCACTGACACACTGGAGAAGTATGCTCTTCACGGATGAATCCCAGTTTCAACTGTACAGAGTGGATGGCATCGTATTGGCAAATGGTTTGTGGCCCATGGTGGCGGTGGGATTATGGTATAGGCAGGCATAAGCTACGCACAATGAACACAATTGCATTTTATCAATGGCAATTTTAATGCACAGACATCCCGTGATGAGATCCTGAGGCCCATTGTTATGCCATTCATCAGCCGATATCACCTCATGTTTCAGCATGATAATGTACAGCCCCATGTCGCAATGATCATTACACAATTCCTAGAAGCTGAAAATGTCCCAGTTCTTCCATGGCCTGCTTAATCACCAGACATGTCACCCACCAAGGTTTTGGTATATATCCAAGATGGTGAAGCAGTCAGACGTCTTTTGTCTTCGTCTTGTTGTGTCCCGTGTATATATCTTTTTATATATTTTTTCTTCGCATATATTTTTTAATATTTTTCTTAACCCCAACTTCAACATACTCTCCTGCAACCTGGATCTGCTATTTTCTTTACTTTAGAACCGGAACCCCCAACAGAAGCCAGCCAGCTAACTAGCTACTAGCTAGTAGTCAGCTAGCCACTGCTAGCGGTCATCAGCTAACCTTTAGCCCGGACAACTCCTGCCAGTCTGCAAAGCGCGATTCATCACAGAGCTTATCGGACTTATTTTTCTCCATATCTCCGGATTCCTACCGCAAGCTCTGAACCTCTTCACCTGGATCATCGCAGCCAGCTAGCTGCTATCCAATTGGCTTCTCCTGGCTAACGTCTCTGTCCCGAAGCAAGCACCAATTAGCCTGGAGCTAGCCTATCCTAGGCCCATCTCCCGGCTAGCTGAAGAGGTCCATCAGCCACTCCTTGGGCCACAATACCTATTTTGCCAATTGGTCTGGACCCCTTTTATTGTCGATACGGAGCCCCGGCGATCCATCACGACTGGACTACCGACGTAATCGGCACAAGGTTTTTTTTCAACAGGCTCCTCCGTCGCGACGACCCCTGAATGCCCAGCTGCTAGCCTGCTAGCCGCGGCCCGCTAGCTGTCTAGAGCATACTGGACTGTTAGCTAAAGAGGTCCATCAGCCAATTTCTTTGGCTACTATACCTATTTTGCCAATTGGCCTGGACCCTTTTACTACTCGAACCCCTGCTGATCCATCATGACTGGTCTGCCGACGTAACCGCATGAGGGGGCTACAACAGACTTCTTCCGTCGCAACGTCCCTCTAAGGCCGTGTCTCCAGCCTGCCCAGCTTCTCACTGAACCCTATGATCCCTCGGCTACGCATGTCTCTGCCTAATGTCAATATTATTATTATTATATATAAAAAAAAAGTTGAACCTTTATTTAACGAGGCTAGTCAGTTAAGAACAAATTCTTATTTTCAATGACGGCCTAGGAACAGTGGGTTAATTGCCTGTTCAGGGGCAGAACGACAGACTTGTACCGTTGCAACCTTGCGGTTACCAGTCCAACGCTCTAACCACTAAGCTACACTGCCGCCCCAATATGCCTTGTCCACTGATGTTTTGGTTAGTGATTATTGTCTTATTTCACTGTAGAGCCCCCAGCCCTGCTCAATATGCCTCAGCTAACCCTCTTGTCCGACCTCCCACACATGCGGTGAACTCTCCTGGTTTAATTGATGTCTCTAGAGACAATACCTCTCTCATCGTCACTCAATGCCTAGGTTTACCTCCACTGTACTCACATCCTACCATACCTTTATCTGTACATTATGCATTGAATCTATTCTACTGCGCCCAGAAACCTGCTCCTTTTACTCTCTGTTCCGAACGTACTAGACGACCAGTTCTTATAGCCTTTAGCCGTACCCTTATCATACTCCTCCTCTGCTCCTCTGGTGATGTAAAGGTTAATCCAGGCCCTGCAGTGCCTAGCTCCACTCCCATTCCCCAGGCGCTCTCATTTGTTGACTTCTGTAACAGTAAAAGCCTTGGTTTCATGAATGTTAACATTAGAAGCCTCTTCCGTAAATTTGTTTTATTCACTGCTTTAGCACACTGCGAAACCGGATGTCCTAGCCGTGTCTGAATCCTGGCTTAGGAAGGCCACCAAAAACCCTGAAATGTTTTTCCTAACTATAATATTTTCTGACAAGATAGAACTGCCAAAGGGGGCCAAGTTGCAATCTACTGCAGAGATAGCCTGCAGAGTTCTGTCTTACTATCCAGGTCTGTGCCCAAACAATTTGAGCTTCTACTTTTAAAATGCCACCTTTCCAGAAACAAGTCTCTCACCGTTGCCGCTTGCTATAGACCACCTTCTGCCCGCAGCTGTGCCCTGGACACCATATGTGAATTGATTGCCCCCCATCTATCTTCAGAGCTTGTGTTGTTAGGTGACCTAAACTGGGACATTCTTAACACCCCGGCCATCCTACAATCTACGCTTGATGCCCTCAATCTCACACAAATGATCAATGAACCTACCAGGTACAACCCCAAATCCGTAAACACATGCACCCTCATAGACTTCATCCTAACCAACCTGCCCTCCAAATACACCTGTGCTGTCTTCAACCAGGATCTCAGCGAGATCTGTCAAACGCTCCCTAAAACAATTTCAGCGAGCAGGCCTTTCTAATCGACCTGGCCCGGGTATCCTGGAAGGATATTGACCTCATTCCGTCAGTAGAAGATGCTTGGTTATTCTTTAAAAGTGCTTCCCTCACAATCTTAAATAAGCATGCCGCTTTCAAAAAATTTAGAACCAGGAACAGATATAACCTGTGGTTCAGTCCATACCTGACTGCTCTTGACCAGCACAAAAACATCCTGTGGCGTACTGCATTAGTATCGAATAGCCCCCGCGACATGCAACTTTCAGGGAAGTTTGGAACCAATATACACAGGCAGTTAGGAAAGCAGAGGCTAGCTTTTTCAAACAGAAATTTGCACCCTGCAGCATAAACTCCAAAAAGTTCTGGGACACTGTAAAGCCCATGGAGAATAAGAGCATCTCCTCCCAGCTGCCCACTGCACTGAGGCTAGGAAACACTGTCACCACCGATAGATCCACAATAATTGAGAATTTCAAGAAGCATTTTTCTACGGCTGGCCATGCTTTCCACCTGGTCACCCCTACCCTGGTCAACAGCCCTGCACCACCCACAGCAACTTGCCCAAGCCTCCCCCATTTCTCCTTCCCCCAAATCCAGATAGCTGATGTTCTGAAAGAGCTGCAAAATCTAGACCCCTACAAATCAGCAGGGCTAGACAATCTGGACCCTCTCTTCCTAAAATTATCAGCTGAAATTGTTGCAACCCCTATTAGCCTGTTCAACCTCTCTTTCGTACCGTCTGAGATCCCTAAAGATTGGAAAGCTGCCGCGGTCATCCCCCTCTTCAAAGGGGGAGACATCCTAGACCCACACTGCTACAGACCTATATCTATTCTACCCTGCCTTTCTAAGGTCTTCGAAAGCCAAGTTAACAAACAGATCACCGACAATTTTGAATCCCACCGTACCTTCTCCGCTATGCATTCTGGTTTCCGAGCTGGTCATGGGTGTACCTCAGCCACACTCAAGGTCCTAAACGATATCATAACTTCCATCGATAAGAGACAATACTGTGCAGATGTATTCATAGACCTGACCAAGGCTTTTGACTCTGTCAATCACCACATTCTTATCGGCAGAGTTCAGTGTGTCAAATCGTAGGGCCTGTTGTCCGGACCTCTGGCAGTCTCTATGGGGGTGCCACAGGGTTCAATTCTCGGGCTGACTCTTTTCTCTGTATACATCAATGATGTCGCTCTTGCCGCTGGTGATTCTCTGATCCACCTCTATGCAGACGACACCATTCTGTATACTTCTGGCCCTTCTTTGGACACTGTGTTAACTAACCTCCAGACGAGCTTCAATGCCATTACAACTCTCCTTCCGTGGCCTCCAACTGCTCTTATATGCAAGTAAAACTAAATGCATGCTCTTCAACCGATCGCTACCAGCACCTGCCCGCCCGTCCAGCATCACTACTCTGGACGGTTCTGACTTAGAATATGTGGACAACTACAAATACCTAGGTGTCTGGTTAGACTGTAAACTCTCCTTCCATACTCACATTAAGCATCTCCAATCCAAAATTAAATCTAGAATCAGCTTCCTATTTTGCAACAAAGTATCCTTCACTCATGCTGCCATACATACCCTCGTAAAACTGACTATCCTACCGATCCTTGACTTTGGCAATGTAATTTACAAAATAGCCTCCAACACTCTACTCAACAAATTGGATGCAGTCTATCACAGTGCCATCCGTTTTGTTACCAAAGCCCCATATACTACCCACCACCGCGACCTGTATGCTCTCTTTGGCTGGCCCTCGCTTCATATTCATTGCCAAACCCACTGGCTCCAGGTCATCTATAAGTCTTTGCTAGGTAAAACCCTGCCTTATCTCAGCTCACTGGTCACCATAGCAACACCCACCCATAGCACGCGCTCCAGCAGGTAAATTTCACTGGTCACCCCCAAAGCCAATTCCTCCTTTGGCCACCATTCCTTCCAGTTCTCTGCTGCCAATGACTGGAACGAATTGCAAAAATCACTGAAGCTGGAGACTCATCTCTCCCTCACTAACTTTAAGCACCAGCTGTCAGAGCAGCTCACAGATCACTGCACCTGTACATAGCCCATCTTGTAAATAGCCCAAATACCTCATCCCCATACTGTTATTTTTTTTGCTCCTTTGCACCCCAGTATCTCTACTTGCACATTCATCTTCTGCACATCTATCACTCCATTGTTTAATTGCTAAATTGTAATTATTTGCCCACTATGGCCTATTTATTGCCTAACCTTCCTTATCTTACCTCATTTGCACACACTGTATATAGAATTTCTATCTATTGTGTTATTGACAGTATGTTTGTTTATTCCATGTTAAACTCTGTGTTGTTGTTTGTGTCGCACTGCTTTGCTTTATCTTGGAAAGGGTCGCAGTTGTAAATGAGAACTTGTTCTCAGCTAGCCTACCTGGTTAAATAAAGGTGAAATAAAATGTTTTATAAAAAAATGTAGCTTGTTTGGGATGCTCTGAATCGATGTGTACGACAGCGTGTTCCAGTTCCCACCAATATCCAGCATCTTTGCACAGCAATTGATGAGGATTGGGACAACATTCCAAAGGCCACAATCAACAGCCTGATAAACTCTAAGCTAAGGAGATGTCGCGCTGCATGAGGCAAATGGTGGTCACATCAGATACTGACTGGTTTTCTGATCCACCCCCCTACCTTCAATAAAAAAAAAAATCTGTGACCAACAGATACAGATCTGCATTCCCAGTCATGTGAAATCCATAGATTAGTGCCTAATTCATTTATTTTTTATATGAACTGTAACTAAGTAAAATATTTGAAATTGTTGCATGTTGAAATTTATATTTTTGTTCAGTGTGTGTATAGACCTTCATAATAATGCTAACAAAGAAAAGTACACCACTACAGAGGAAAAAAATAGGTACAAGGTAAGCATTTAAGCATTTAATACTTTAAAAAAAAATTGACCTTGGGGGAATTGATGTACAGTCGTGGCCAAAAGTTTTGAGAATGACACAAATATTAATTTCCACAAAATTTGCTGCTTCAGTGTCTTTAGATATTTTTGTCAGATGTTACTATGGAATACTGAAGTATAATTACAAGCATTTCATAAGTGTCAAAGGCTTTTATTGACAATTACATGAAGTTGATGCAAAGAGTCAATATTTGCAGTGTTGTCCCTTCTTTTTCAAGACCTCTGCAATCCGCCCTGGCATGCTGTCAATTAACTTCTGGGCCACATCCTGACTGATGGCAGCCCCTTCTTGCATGATCAATGCTTCGAGTTTGTCAGAATTTGTGGGTTTTTGTTTGTCCACCCGCCTCTTGAGGATTGACCACAAGTTCTAAATGGGATTAAGGTCTGGGGAGTTTCCTGGCCATGGACCCAACATATCGATGTTTTGTTCCCCGAGCCACTTAGTTATCAGTTTTGCCTTATGGCAAGGTGCTCCATCAGGCTGGAAAAGGCATTGTTCATCACCAAACTGTTCCTGGATGGTTGGGAGAAGTTGCTCTCGGAGGTCTCGGAGGATGTGTTGGTACCATTCTTTATTCATGGCTGTTTTCTTAGGCAAAATTGTGAGTGAGCCTACTCCCTTGGCTGAGAAGCAACCCCACACATGAATGGTCTCAGGATGCTTTACTGTTGGCAGGACACAGGACTGATGGTAGCGCTCACCTTGTCTTCTCTGGACAAGCTTTTTTCCGTGTGCCCCAAACAATCGAAAAGCGGATTCATCAGAGAAAATGACTTTACCCCAGTCCTCAGCAGTCCAATCSCTGTACCTTTTGCAGAATATCAGTCTGTCCCTGATGTTTTTCCTGGAGAGAAGTGGCTTCTTTGCTGCCCTTCTTGACACCAGGCCATCCTCCAAAAATCTTCACCTCACTGTGTGTGCAGATGCACTCACACCTGCCTGCTGCCATTCCTGAGCAAGCTCTGTACTGGTGGTGCCCCKATCCCGCAGCTGAATCAACTTTAGGAGACGGTCCTGGAGCTTGCTGGACTTTCTTGGGCACCCTGAAGCCTTCTTCACAACAATTGAACCGCTCTCCTTGAAGTTCTTGATGATCCGATAAATGGTTGATTTAGGTGCAATCTTACTGGCAGCAATATCCTTGCCTGTGAAGCCCTTTTTGTGCAAAGCAATGATGATGGCACGTGTTTCCTTGCAGGTAACCATGGTTGACAGAGGAAGAACAATGATTACAAGCACCACCCTCCTTTTGAAGCTTCCAGTCTGTTATTCGAACTCAATCAGCATGACAGAGTGATCTCCAGCCTTGTCCTCATCAACACTCACACCTGTGTTAACGAGAGAATCACTGACATGATGTCAGCTGGTCTTTTTGTGGCAGGGCTGAAATGCAGTGGAAATGTTGGAAAGTGGAAATTGCAATTCATCTGAGCACGCTTCATAACATTCTGGCGTATATGCAAATTGCCATCATACAAACTGAGGCAGCAGACTTTGTGAAAATAATATTTGTGTCATTCTCAAAACTTTTGGCCACAACTGTAGTCAGAACTGAATTTATGGAGCCAGATTGCTGCCAAAAGGTTGAACGCATGTATCGTTAGGATCATAAGAAAATCCATACATAAATTGTTAGGATCGTAATAAAAGCCATACTTGAAACATGAAACGTAAACGTGAAAGTTCATCTGTGAACGATTACGGACTAACATTTTAGGCTTGAACAAATCTTGTGTTGCAATTCTGACGTACAATAATACCTTTCAGAGTTTTGGCAGTGTCATCTCACCAACAAAAAAACGTACACCAAACTCCCTGTGAGGAGTGCTACACAAACAAGCATAACACAGTATAAAAAACCTGAAAGCCGGAGAAACCAGAAAATTGGTATTCTGTACTTTTTCCAAGTTAATAGTCTCCATTCTCTATTACTCCACAGTTGAGTTTACTTCACATTTAGGTAGCTAATGTAATTGATTTGTTTGCCAGTGCAAGTCTGGATAGCACGCGCTGTATTATGCCTACAACAATGAAGTTTCAGTCCGCTAGGTGCATCTCTACAGCATGGTAATATCTCTGGGTGACGTGGACATCCCCATGCATGCACGGTATCAAAATATGACTAATTCAATATTGCACCATTCAATTCTCAGGGCTCTGTCTGCAATCATAACCAGTAGTATATAGCAGGAATTATGAAACATAATAACAATGTTTGGTGAATCTATGAATTATGTATGACCACTGGAGTCTTTGCCACTCAAAATATTTTTTTTATAGAATATTTCTCAATTAATTTCATCACTCAAAATCTTGCCAAAGCATATTCTGTAAGGGGGGTTAATATGAATTTAAAATGATTTGACATGATTTATATGAATTGGGTCATGAACATATGGACTTTGAAATTAACAAGGGCGAGGTTAAACGTAGGCTAAGTCTGGCATAAGATTATTCTCACGCTTTACAATAACTCTGTTGCAGTGGTCTTAGGTGGTCTCCGTATAGGCTATCCCTTCCATTGCGATACTGCTGCCCAGTTGAAGAGCTTGTGATCTTCATGCAGCACCACACACCTTCGGAAAAGCACCCCTCAGCCTCAGAAGATCCCCTTCTGGAGGCATACAGCCATAGTCTTTATACCCTAGTGTAGACCTATTTGCCTACTAGCCAAAATAAAGTGCAGAGCATGCATGAGGCGTGCAACTCATCAGTCCAACATATTTGAACATTTAATTCATCCTTCATTTAGTCAGTATGTCATCCATTCTGTCATTTGTCTGAGATGCAATAGGAACTAAATCAAAGAGAATAGAACAGTCTTATCCATTTGTTTATTGAAAGCCATATGTGTATTTGAAATTATCTAAATTCTCCAAAGTTCTTTAGCCTATCACTTTAATAATTCAATGTTTAATTTGGCTATGACAAGCCTACATACAGAGTGGAATTTGCAAATACAACAGTCCAAATGCCAAATATAAAGCCTACAGTACGTGCTGCCAAATACAGGGAAAAGTGTGATTCATTAGGTTACGTGATCACCACAGTAGCCCGACGCTGCTGCAAAAACAAATTATGCAATTATATTGCCATTAAATAACACAACAGCATGGCATATTTAGATAGTGGAATAAGCCTAAATCATATTTACTTTCTATTTTGCAGCTCAGGTGGTTGTTCTAGACGAGGCTCTTCTGGGTCTTTATAGTATCATTCTCACACAAGTCATTTGGCCCAAGCCTATACTATGCCATCTACTGGTATAAGGTTGTTATCGAATGCCATTCTGAAACAAGCTCTAGACATTTATTTTGGAAACGAAACCGGAAGCTGCAAAGCAACTCTAACGTCTGGGCTTGAGTTGCTTGATTGACTAGCTAACTTTGACAAGCTACGTTCGGTTCATGTCCTTTGCAGATGCCACTGTAACAGTTTAACTTTAGTCCGTCCCCTCGCCCCGACCGAACCAGGGACCCTCTGCACACAACAACAGTCACTCACGAAGCATCGTTACCCATCGCTCCACAAAAGCCGCGGCTCTTTCAGAGCAAGGGGAACCACTACTTCAAGGTCTCAAAGCAAGTGACGTCACCGATTGAACCGCTATTAGCGCGCACCACCGCTAAATAGCTAGCCATTTCACATCGGCCACACTCACTCCCCTTTTGACCTCCTCCTTTTCCGCAGCTTCAAGGTCTCAAAGCGAGTGACGTCACTGATTGAAACGCTATTAGCGCGCACCACCGCTAACTAGCTAGCCATTTCACATCGGTTACACCACATTCCTGACAAAAGTTTGTACATAGTTTGGGGACCGAGTGGTGCAGCGGTCTAAGGCACCGCATTGCAGTGCTAGAGGCGTCACTACAGACCCAGGTTTGATCCCGGGCTGTATCACATCTGGCCGTGACCGGGAGTCCCATAAGGCAGCGCACAATTGTCCAGGTTAGGGGAGGGTTTGGCTGGGGTAGTCCGTCATTGTAAATAAGAATTTGTTCTTAACTGACTTGCCTAGTTAAATAAACGACAAATAAATATAATAAAAGATCTGTAACTGAGTAAAGGGAGATGTAAGAATTTAACGTGTAAATGTTCATAACTTAGGGTTTGTACATTTTACAGATCTAATTTAACGTTTCATGCCTGGCTTTTCTTATGATCCTAACGATATGTACGTTCAACCTTTTGGCAGCTATCTGGCTCCATATGAATTCCACAAACCCTCGCCACTGCTCGACTCAAGAGTTCATGTAAACTTCCTTAACCATGGAGTTGAGTTTTATAGCCAAAGCATGCTGCTTTTGCCTTTCGGGGTGAACTGCTAAGTTCCATTCAAACTAAACATTGTGTGCGTGGTATTGCAGCACGCTGCATATGACTTCCAAACTTCCTAGAGCCTACCGGTTCCTGACCATTTTGGGGTTGCAATCCTTTTGGCAACATCGAAGAGGCAGCTGACCAGATTTCCCATAGCCTCAAGTTTTCGTCTGCATTTTCAACCGAGAGAAACATGTGCTGCAAATGGGGCGCACTGTTAGGCTACTCATGCGTCCAGTTCCTTTCTAGGTTACTTGAAAGCACCCTTTGATTTGCTGACCGCCAACCTTTAAAAATACATTGTAACTTTAGAAATGACACACCGAGGAGAAACCAAGGGCAACGCAAACTACAAATCACTGGGTTGATTTGCAACAATATAGTGTTCCGCTTAGGGAACACAGTTACATTTAGGAGGACTCAGAAACCGAAATACTGTTGCTAATGTGAAAGCATATCTTATATCAAAGTAAATTGAACTAGCTTGTCTGTTTCTTGTCGAAACGGTGCGCTTTCTAGCCGAACCTCCCCCTTGTTGCGTTTGGTACAGTCCACTGCTCCTTTTGATCACTCCAGTATCGGATCTAGAGCACAGCACAACATGTTGAAGACCGTGTGTTCCAGGGCGCAGAGCGAAACTTTAACTTTGGCTCGTCGTATCAGCGGGGACTAAATACCAAAATACAGCCATGCTATGAATATAGTTATGAGTCTAGTCTTTGTTGATTTGAAGGCTCTTCTTTGATATTTCGATAATACCGAAATATTTGCAGCAAAATAAGAAAGAAAAAGACTGACCGAGAGCGAGCGAGAGAAGGGAATCAAAGATGCAGGTCTCTGTGGTGCTGTGTAGCATGATAACTTTCTTTCTTCGCAGTCAAGGTAAGTTGCATTTTAACATGTCATCTTGTAAAAAATGTCCTCGTATCTTGGGTCCACTGTTTAATATCCGTCTGCGGGAGGATGATTCGATGAGTGAATGTTATGATATCCAAACAACCGTGTCGTTTTTTCTTTCTTTCAGCCCTCAATTCTAGTCCATTGCTTTGAAATACGCATGAGTTTCATAACAACAAAAGTTAATGTTTTGCATAAATTTAGACAGAATAATTGTGGGGATAACTTTTTTATGTGACATGATGCAGCCCTATCAAAATACAATCGGAATAATGGATCTCATTGCACAAAGACTGATAGGTCCGTCACATTAGCCTTCTGCTTGACAAGGCAAATACGTACATTTTAGGCCACTGGTGGAATAGTGATATTTGCTTGCTTTGTTTTTGAATGACCAATAACTAGCCTATTATAGGCTATTGCAGACTTTTTTTCTGCATCACTCGCATTGTTTACAGTCTGTCACTGTTTTTGTTGTCGGTTTACACATTGCCGCTAGCCTATACTTGAGCAAAGATTAAATCCTTGGCACAGACCTACTCATCCTCGGCACACGTTTAATTTAACGAGAGTATGCACGTCTTCAATTTGCCTACAATTCCGGACAGACGCTATTTAAAACAGCAGAAGCTTATACCTTCTACACGTGCAATCAGCCGCATACCGATCATATGACTGTGGATGTCTGAATGATGGACATGTTTAGAATGTATCATATTTAACCTTATACAGAACATAATGTATTTATATTTATTAGGATCCTCATTAGCTGCTGCCAAGGCGGCAGCTACTGTTCCTGTGGTCCAAACAGGATTAAAACAAGTAGGCCTACATCACGACGAAACATAACAGCCTACATCCTAAATTTTTTTTTTTATCATGCAAGACATTTATTACATTATTACTCTATTATTACAAATGTACAATACACCAATATTACAATGTGTGTGTGTCACAGCCCACGTTGTGCCATGAGGTGTTGTTTTATCTGTTAAAAAAAAAATCTGATTTTACTGCTTGCTTGAGTTACTTAATGTGAAAGAGTTCCATGTTGTCATGGCTCTATGTAGTTCTGTGTGTTTCCCAGAGTCTGTTATGGACTTGGTGACTGTGAAGAGACCATGTGTTGTGGGTTATGTATGGGTGTCTGAACTGTGTGTTAAGTGTTCAACATGTCAATACCACTCACAAAGTCAAGCAGTGATGCAGTCAATCTCTCCTCTGCTTTGGGGCCAGGAGAGCTTTACATGCATGTCATCGATGTTAGCTCTTCGTGTACATTTAAGGGGCAGCCGTGCTGCTCTGTTCTGGGACAGCTGGTGTTTGCCTTTCTTTGTGGCAGTATGACTGGGCAGTAGTCCAGGTCTGATAAAACTAGGGCCTGTAGGACTTGTTTTGTTGATTGTGATGTCAAGAAAGCAGAGCAGTGCTTTATCACGGCCAGMMCCCCCCCCCCCCCCCCCCMYCTTAGCTACCTTTTCATCAATATGTTTTGACCATGTCAGTTTACAATGTAGGGTTACACCAAGCAGTTTAGTATCAACTTGCTCAATTGCCACATTATTCATTACAATATTTAGTTGAGGTTTAGGTAGAGCTGTCCCCGACTACAAAAAATGTGTAGACTGCGAGTCGTCTTTTCTTTCAACCAATCGATTGGTCGAAATGTTCAAAGCTGTATTTTAACATATAGCCACACCCTGTGTTTTAAGGAAATAAACTATATGTACTGAGATTGTCTGATGCTTAAGCATGCTGTTTGATTAAATAATTAAGACACAGAAATGACTCAAGGGAGCCAGAGATAGCCTAACCAGAAGAAAACAACTCCCTCCCGCTGCTGCCGACCTTTGCAGATTCTGCCGTTACTGTGTGGAAATAGGCTGCACCAGGGGGAGTGCCAATTTGTCTTACCATTTCTTCTGATGTGCGTTTAAATTATTATTTTCGTATGCACATTTTCATGGAACATTTTAATTTATTATAGTCTTTGTATCTCAAAAATCATTATCATGTGGTTAATCTAAATTCTATCTAAATCTACATGAAAATGATACAAAAATATTGCCATTGCCAACTATGTAAAAATTGCAGCCTGCAGGTTGAACATATCTTGATAAGAATACATATTTGATAAATCACATTGGCTATGCATGGCCTGTCTGCAACGAACTTGAAATATTGTATCAACTATCAATACGGACAATACGGACTTTCAGCTCCCTCCAAAGATTTTCTATTGGGTTCAGGTCTGGAGACTGGCTAGGCCACTCCAGGACSTTGAGATGCTTCTTACGGAGCCACTCCTTAGTTTCCCTGGCTGTGTGTTTTGGGTCGTTGTCATGCTGGAAGACCCAGCCACGACCCATCTTCAATGCTCTTACTGAGGGAAGGAGGTTGTTGGACAAGATCTCGCGATACATGGACCCATCCACCCTCCCCTCAATACGGTGCAGTCGTCCTGTCCCCTTTGCAGAAAAGCATCCCCAAAAAATGATGTTTCCACCTCCATGCTTCACGGTTGGGATGGTGTTCTTGGGGTTGTACTCATCCTTCTTCTTCCTCCAAACATGGTGAGTGGTTTAGACCAAAAAGCTCTATTTTTGTCTCATCAGACCACATGACCTTCTCCCATTCCTCCTCTGGATCATCCAGATGGTCATTGGCAAACTTCAGATGGGCCTGGACATGCGCTGGCTTGAGCAGGGGGACCTTGCGTGCGCTGCAGGATTTTAATCCATGACGGCGTAGTGTGTTACTAATGGTTTTCTTTGAGACTGTGGTCCCAGCTCTCTTCAGGTCATTGACCAGATCCTGCCGTGTAGTTCTGGGCTGATCCCTCACCTTCCTCATGATCATTGATGCCCCACGAGGTGAGGTCTTGCATGGAGCCCCAGACCAAGGGTGATTGACCGTCATCTTGAAGTTCTTCCATTTTCTAATAATTGCGCCAACAGTTGTTGCCTTCTCACCAAGCTGCTTTCCTATTGTCCTGTAGCCCATCCCAGCCTTGTGTAGGTCTACAATTCTATCCCTGATGTCCTTACACAGCTCTCTGGTCTTGGCCATTGTGGAGAGGTTGGAGTCTGTTTGATTGAGTGTGTGGACAGGTGTCTTGTATACAGGTAACGAGTTCAAACAGGTGCAGTTAACTTCTTATGGCTGCAATCCCGTCACCGGGATGATATGACAACAGCCAGTGACAGTGCAGGGCGCCAAATTAAAAAAACATAAATCTCATAATTAAAATTCCTCAGACATTCATGTGTCTTATATCATTTTAAAGGTCATCTTGTTGTTAATCCCACCACAGTGTCCCATTTCAAATAGGATTTTCATCGAAGCACTACAAACGATTATGTTAGGTCACCACAAAACCACAATAAGCACAGCTATTTTTCCAGCGAAAGATAGCTTTAACAAAAACCAGAAATAGAGATAAAATTAATCACTAACCTTTGATTATCTTCATCAGMTGACACTCATAGGACTTCATGTTACACAATACATGCATGTTTTGTTTGATAAAGTTCATATTTATAACAAAAAATCTGAGTTTACATTGGCGCGTTAGATTCACTAGTTGCAAAAACATCAAGTGATTTTGCATAGCCACATCGTTTCAACAGAAATACTCATCATAAATGTAGATGATAATACAAGTTATACACATGGAATTATAGATATACCTCTCCTTAATGCAACCGCTGTGTCAGATTTCAAAAAAACTTTACGGAAAAATAAACCATGCAATAATCTGAGACAGAGCTCAGAACAATAGTCAAATTAGCCGCCATGTTGGAGTCAACAGAAACCAGAAAATACATGATAAATGTTTCCTATGATAAAAATTACAGACCTCTACATGCTTTGTAAGTAGGAAAACCTGCAAAATCGGCAGTGTATCAAATACTTGTTCTCCCCACTGTATATGTATAACTTTATGAGCTGAATTGTCTCTTTGCAATTTGTTTATTTTAGTCTCGCTCATTAGCATATTTAGCTAGCAGCCTCTATGGAAATTTGCTATTACTTGTGCTAATTTTGTTAGCATTCTGGTAGACTCCCAATCCCAGATTGACGATATAAAAATCTGCATACCACCCAGCCCTAATTCTGTTCCCAAATTAGTAACCTAATTACAAAAAAATTATTTCTGCAACTGAATTGGCTACACTATGAAGTCATAATAGTCACAAACCACAGTTGGGTCACCTGCTTCCACTGGCATATTGTTTAATTTATTTTTTATTTTACTAGACATGTCAGTTAAGAACATTATTATTTTCAATGACGGCCTAGGAACAGTTTGTTAACTGCCTTGTTCAGGGGCAGAACGACAGATTTTTACCTTGTCAGCATCGGGGATTCGATCTTGCAACCTTTCGTTTACTTGTCCCACGCTCTAACCCCTAGGCTACCTGCCGCTCATAACTGTTTTCTTTCTCTTTCTGTCATCTGGTGGTTAAACCAAGAGTGTTACAAGTTATTTTGGACCGCCCATCCATCTCTCTCTCTGCTTCTCTCTCAAGTTAATGGAGCTCTAGCTCTTACTGACAGCTACCCATGAGCCCCCTCTCTTTCCATTTACAGTAACCAGCATCCTCACCCACTGAGCACCGATCGACATCGGACGTCCATGGAAGTAGTTGAAATTTGGTCAGTCCACCCTAGCTTTGATGTTAAAGGTCCGATGTAGCCGTTTTTGTCAATATCAAATTTATGGGTAACAATTAAGTATCTTACTGTGATTGTTTTCAATTAAAATGGTCAAAAAGAAACAAAAATAGCTTCTAAGCAAAGATCCATTTCTCAAGCAAGAATTTTGCCTAGGACTGTCTGGGACTGGTCTGAGTGAGGGGCCTAATTGGACGAGCCTAATGGGAGGGATATGGAACCTGAAAACTAGCTGTTATTGGCAGAGCGGTTTAGCTCTTTATTATTGGTCTATTTACTTATACTGCCTGGTGATTGTCTCCAGGCATTCCAAAACTCCATCCCACAAAAAAAGGTATTTTCAAACAGCTCTTGCACTAAAAGGGCATGATCATAATTTTCACAATTTCACACTATTATTCCAATTACATATTGTGGAAATATATATAAAACACAGGAAAATCACATTTTTAACATCCACAGACAGACCGTACTGGACCAAATAGTACCAGTCAAGTTTGGACACACCTACTCATTCAAGGGTTTGTCTTAATTTTTTAGATTTTCTACATTGTAGAATAATAGTGAAGATATCAAAACTATGAAGTAACGCATATGGAATCATGTAGTAACCAAAAAAGTTTATTTTAGATACTTCAAAGTAGGCACTCTTTGACTTGGTGACAGCTTTGCACACTCTTGGGCATTATCAAATATTATTGGTCACATACACATGGTTAGAAAATGTTTTTGCGAGTGTAGTGAAATGCTTGTGCTTCTAGTTCTGACAGTGCAGCAATATCTAGTAAGTAATATCTAACAATTCCACAACAAATACCTAATACACACAAATCTAAGTAAAGGAATGGAATAAGAATATATAAATATATGGATGCGCAATGTCAGAACGGCATAGGCTAAGATGCAATAGACAGTCCCTCCAGGATTTTGCAATAAAAAAATTAATAAAAAAATTGTGATTTCTGTGGCCCAAAATTCTTGATTTTGCGGCAGCTTTTCTGAAAATCTGCGATACATTTTGTGATGTTAATTTCATATAAACCAATAACAAGTATTGTGCTCAGTTTTAGGATGATTTTATGCAGAATACATAATACAAAAACAATTAGAAACATTTAAAGTGCTACATTCTGTTTATTTTCCTGAACAAGCAGCTCTTTTTCTGAACAAAAAAGGGGTGGAAGCTAGCTCAAAGTTCCAACATAAAAAAATGCATGCCCCCATAATCTGTAGGTACTCAAAAATATTAAACTAAGGCAAAAGAAACACCTGGGGTCCAATCTGCAATTAAGACATTATATCTCAAGTTAATCTTCCATGAAAACAATTGGAGAAAAAGTGCTGTGTTTGTTCAAAAAAAAGAAACAGCCCAAAAGAGCACTTTTTCTCAAATTTTCTGAACAAAACGAGAGGTGGAAGGTGACCAAGGGCCTAGCTCATCTAGGCCTATATCTCAATGTAATCATCCATTTCATCCTCCTTATCCTCCTCCATATCAATTGCTCCACTGCAGAGTCATTGGTTGTGGTACATTAAGTTTTAAAGAGTTTAAAACGGCAAAGCTGACAAATTGCACTCAGTGCTTTGAGCAGCGCTCTCCATAGACAGACTCAGGAGAGCAGAGTGCCGACCACCCTACTAAAGCCAAGGTTAGCGGAGTAAAAGTTTGAGTGAAACGCTACTCGCCTTGATTCTTTCAGTGCTTGCCACAGTCTTCCCTGCTACCTCTTCAGTCATGGTGATCTGCCGCTGCTGTGGGAACTGTTCTGATATTCTCAAATGCTTTGTTGATTCAAAGTGAATATTGATTGTCAACTTTCTCTTGTGACCCAGCACAACGTTGCACAGAGTACAAAACAATTTCCCCCCAATTTCATGTAAAACATAGCTGTTTTTTTTGTTAGCTGTTATTTTTGTTGGCAAATGATTTCTGTTCATTATACTGGCTATCAGCCATCAACAATCAGCCATCATCTTGCACGTGAATACGCTGACAGGCCAGGGGGGAAAAACTTTTGACGTGTGATTGGATTGGGCCATTTTCCACAGTAACAGTGCAGTAATTGGTCAACATTATGAACCCACTTTTGATTGGACCCTTTTATGCACTAAAAGTGCGTTGATTGGTCAAAATTGCGAGCTCTGGCGTAATATGCGCTGATTGGTTGATTATGCATTGAATTATGCGATTGCAGAATCGTGGAATCCTGGAGGGACTGAATAGATAAGATAGAATACAGTATATACATGAGATGAGTAATGCAAGATATGTAAACATTATTAAAATGGCATTATTAAAGTGATTAGTGTTCCATTTAATAAAGTGGCCAATGATTTCAAGTCTGTATGTAGGCAGCCTCTCTGTGCTAGTGATGTCTGTTGGCCTTGAGATGGAAGCTGTTTTTCAGTCTCTCGGTCCCAGAGTTGATGCACCTGTACTGACTTCGTCTTCTGGATGGTAGCGGGGTGAACAGTCATTGGCTCGGGTGGTTGTTGTCCTTGATGATATTTTTGGCCTTCCTGTGACATCGGGTGCTGTAGGTGCCCTGGAGGGCAGGTAGTTTGCCCCCAGTGATGCGTTAGGTTCCTAAGGACTAGAATTGAGGCGGCCCTCTCTGTCGGTGCCATTTTCATGCTCAACCAGCTTCACCTGGAATGCTTTTCCAACAGTCTTGAAGGAGTTCCCGCATATGCTGAGCACTTGTTGGCTGCTTTTCCTTCGGTCAACTCATCCCAAACCATCTCAATTGGGTTGAGGTTGGGTGATTGTGGAGGCCAGGTCATCTGATGCAGCACTCAATCACTCTCCTTCCTTGGTCAAATAGCCCTTACACAGCCTGGAGTCAAAGTTTTGGGTCAAAGTCCTTTTGAAAAAGAAATGATAGACCTGCTAAGCGCAAATCAGATGGGATGGCGTATCGCTGCAGAGTGCTGTGGTAGCCTGTGCCTGTGGCGGTCCTCCTGAGACCCAGTTTCATCATCATAGAACTTGATATTTCTTGCACTAGAAGAACCTTTCAAACATCTTGAAATTTTCCGCATTGACTGACCTTCATGTCTTAAAGTAATGATGGACTGTCATTTCTCTTTGCTTATTTGAGCTGTTCTTGCCGTAATATGGACTTGGTCTTTTACCAAATAGGGCTATCTTCTGTATACCACCCCTATTTTGTCACAACACAACTGATTGGCTCAAAGACATTAGAAGGAAAGAAATTCCACAAATGAACTTTCAACAAAGCACGCCTGTTAATTGAAATTGATTCCAGGTGACTACCTCATGAAGCTGGTTGAGAGAATGCCAATGCCAAGAGTGTGCAAAGCTGTCATCAAGGCAAAGGATGGCTACTTTGAAGAATCTCAAATATTAAAATACATTTGGATTTGTTTAACACTTTTTTGGTTACTACATGATTCCATATGTGTTATTTCATAGTTTTGATGTCTTCACTATTATTATTCAATGTAGAAAATAGTAAAAAATAAAGAAACCCTTGAATGAGTAGGTGTGTCCAATCTTTTGAATGGTACTGTATGTTTCACAAGTTAGTACAGGATAGGACAATTGAGTGAGTAGAGCACAGTAGATTGTACTGTACAGTAGATTGTACTGTACAGTAGATTGTACTGAACCCTACTTTACTATTCTGCATTGTACTCTACACTGCTCTGTTGTGCTGTATTGTACTGGGGCAAAAAAACATTGCTAGGGCAAAAACTACTGTGCTCTGGTCTGCTGCGCTGTGATATCCAAACTTGTCCAAACTTGTGAAACATCAGGAGAATGACATTCATATCCATAATTATGCATTTCTGTGTAGTACAGATCAGGGACCCATCATGTAATTCAGTTATCGAGTGTAAATCCACTTACTGTCGTTCAATAACCAAAATATATTTTTTCAAACTCAAGGTACCATGTCATAGCTGACACCCCATTGTTTCTGCAGACATCTTTGAATCTTAATTCTGAGCAGCACTCGTATTTTCCATCTCTTTAATCAAAGCCTACAGCAGTGTTTCCCAAACTCTGTCCTCTGGACCCCAAGGGGTGCACATTTGTGTTTTTCTCCGAAGCACTACACAGCTGATCAAATAGTCAACTAATGATCAAGCTTTGATCATTTGTTAAACAATACTTTTCTTTCTTAATTTGGTCGGTAATGCATGAATGTGAAGGTTCAGAGTTTGTTCGCATGTCATGCCTAAATTTGCTCATCTTGCCAATGGAAAAAGTAATTAAAGTAGTTGGCAATATTGAAGGATTTTGAAATTAATGAGCCAATGGCTAGAGCTTAATTTGCTTTTTTTGGACCAAATTTCATTTAAGGTGCTCAAGTTTTTACCATCATTCTTCATATCATTTATTTTTGTTTCATAGTACAGTTTCTTTTTTTTGTTCCGTTTAGTCACATGATTTCTCCAGCCAGACTTATTTGCCATTCCTTTTCCCTCGCTCCTCTCAACAATACAATTTTTTTTATTCTTGATCAATCCACAGGGATTTAGCAGTTTTTAGAGTCATTTTCTTAATGGGTGCATACTCATTAGTACCTGGAAGAAGCGTCAAGTGTGGCGTCTGGTTGCTCCTCATTATACACAACAGACCAGTAAATATTCTTTCAACCTTGATTAACTACAGAACCTCTTGTATGATATCTTATGCACTATTTTAGGCCCAGCCTTTGGAACTTTGGTTTCCCAAGATATGGCTACTATATTATGATCACTACATCCAATGGGCGTGGATACTGCTTTAGAGGAAATTTCTGAAGCATTAGTAAAGATGTGATCAATACATGTGGGCCTCTGGTACGGGACAGTTGTAAATCATGCAGCGCCTTGTGTCACGATCACAGATTATAGAGAAACAAAAAATGTCGGTACATACAAGTGTCTTATATCGGCTGAAGCTTAAATTCTTGTTAATATAACTGCGCTCTCCAATTTACAGTAGCTATTACTGTGAAGAAATGCCATGCTATTGTTTGAGGAGAGCTCCTAACAACAAAACGCTTTTTTCACCTCTGAAGGTGAAATGTGTACATACATTCTGAAATCTCGCTCTGATTTATCATCCAAAGGGTCCCAGAGATAACATGAAGTTTTGTTAGATAAAATCATTTTTCATATCCTAAAAAGTAGAGGTTGACCGATTTTAATCGGCATTTGTGGACACCGATTATGGCCGATTACATTGCTCTCCACGAGGAGACTGCGTGGCAAGTTGACTACCTGCTATGCAAGTGCAGCAAGGAGCCACGGTAAGGTGCTAGCTAGCATTAAACGTATCTTATAAAAAACAATCAATCTTAACATAATCACTAGTTAATTAGACATGGTTGATGATATTACTAGTTTATCTAGCTTGTCCTGCGTTGCATATAATCAATGCGGTGCCTGTTAATTTATCATCGAATCACAGCCTACTTCGCCAAACGGGTGATTTAACAAGCGCATTCGCGAAAAAAGCACTGTCGTTGCACCAATGTGTACCTAACCATAAACATCAATGCCTTTCTTAAAATCAATACACAAGTATATATTTTTTTATCTGCATATTTAGTTAATATTGCCTGCTAACATTAATTTCTTTTAACTAGGGAAATTGTGTCACTTGCGTTCTGTGCAAGCAGAGTCAGGGTATATGCAGCAGTTTGGGCCGCCTGGCTCGTTGCAAACTGTGTGAAGACCATTTCTTCCCAACAAAGACCGTAATTCATTTGCCAGAATTGTACATAATTATGACATAACATTGAAGGTTGTGCAATGTAACAGCAATATTTAGACTTAGGGATGCCACCCGTTAGATAAAATACAGACTTTTCCGTATTTCACTGAAAGAATAAACGTTTTGTTTTCAATTGATAGTTTCCGGATTTGACCATATTAATGACCTAAGGGTTTTATTCTGTGTGTTATTTATTATAATTAAGTCTATGATTGATAGAGCAGTCTGACTGAGCGGTGTAGGCAGCAGCAGGCTTCTTAACCTGTTGAGGCCACGGGTGCCGCTAGCGGCACTCCTCCCACATTCCATTGAAAAGGCAGAGCGGCAAATTCAAAAAACAAAATTGAAATATTTAACTTTCACACATTAACAAGTCCAATACAGCATTTGAAAGATAAACATCTTGTCAATCCATCCACATGTCCGATTTTTTAAATGTTTTACAGAGAAACACCAACATATATTTATGTTAGGTCACCACCAAATAAAAAGACAGACAGACGTTTTCACAGCACAAGTAGGCTGCAGGTAGCATGCACAAGCCAAACTAACTAACCTAGAACCAACCTAAATAACCTAGAAAAAACTACCTCAGATGACAGTCCTATAACATGTTACACAATAAATCTATGTTTTGTTCAAAAAAATTGCATATTTTAGCTATAAATCAGTTTTACATTACTGCTCACCATCATAGCTACAGTCAGAAATCGCACGGGAGTAGCCAGAGTAAATACAGACACCAACTACCTAATTACACATCATAAAACATTTCAGACAAATATATGGTGGATAGCTTAATGAAAGACAAATATCTTGTGAATACAGACAATTTTCCGATTGTTGAAGTGTTTTACAGCGAAAACACCACATATATTTATGTTAGTTCACCACCAAATACAAAAGACAGACAGACAGTTTTTCACAGCAACGGTAGCATGCAGTAGGCTATACCTAACTAACCTAGAACCAACCTAGAACCAACCTAAATAACCTAGAAAAAACTCCTCAGATGACAGTCCTATAACATGTTACACATATAATCTGTTTTTGTTCGAAAAATGTGCATATTTTTAGCTATATAATCAGTTTTACATTACTGCTACCATCATAGCCACCATCACAGCTACAGTCGAGAAATCGTTCAGGTCAGTTTTTGCAGATTGTAACTACGATACGTCAGACTACATTAAAACGAACCTCTCGCTGTCTTCTTTCTGTGGGCCCTTCCCACCCCCCCCCCCCCCCCCCCGCCGCCCCCGGCCCCCCCCCGCCCGCCCCCCCCCCGCCCCCCCCCCCCCCCCCCCCCCGGGTGGTGTGTAGTGGTGGAGGGTGGGGTGGTTGGGTGAAGGTGGTAAATTCGAATCTTATCCTCAAGTGCCTAATTAACAACTTTTTATTAGAATCAACTCTTGGAAAACATTTGATCTCTTGGCTTTCCGTTTTCTTGCTCTATCATCATGTTTCCCACATTTCAAGTGATGTTCTTTCCGTCCTCTATCTCGGTTTTCCTCCACTGAGATGCAACAACCACTTGCCTTTCGCCACCGAGATGGCGGACCTGGGGTGGGAGTGGGTGGAGAGCTGGCGGGGTGGGGGGGGGGGGGGGGGTGGAGTCGTGGTGGGTGGGGGGGGGGGGAGGAGGTGGGTGGGTGGGGCGGGGATGTGGGGGAGGGTGGCGCGCGCGGAGAGGGGGGGGGGAGCCAATCGGGTATTTACTTGAAAAAACAAAGGTGGGTTGTATTAGCTGGGCTTTGTGGAATGAGGGTTTCCACAAAAAAAATGGGGCACCTCCCAACCGCCCCCCCGGCCCCCCCACCACCCACAAATTGGGTGTGGGCTTTTGTTGTGTGGTGTAAGACTGTGAATCTTGTGGAAATTTGGTAAGGGTTAGATGACGGTTCAATTTGTGAGATTAGAGGCAAGGGTGTAGTTGGTGAAGGATTTTTGTAGTTAGCTATTTAGACGATTTGTGGTTGTGTTTTCCGACGCGTCAACCAACTTTCCCAATTCCAAGGTTTTTTTTAAAATGTTAAATAGGGGAGGCCTTTTTTTTTCTAGTTAATTTTCAAAAAAAAAAACAAAGGCCGCGCCCTCTCCTCTCTCTTCTCCACCTTAAGAGGCCGTCATCCCCAAGACGGCAGAGGATGGGTAATTTGTTTCGTTGAAAATTGGGGTTTTGTTTCTTTATGATTTGTTGGTTAATTTAGAAAAGTGGACGTTCTACAAAACCCGCCCCCGCCCCGGCCCCTTGGCCTTTGCTTGTCTGATTTTTTCTTTTTTTTTGGCGGGTTTCCCCCCGCCGCCTTCCCCCCCCCCGCCACCACCCACCCCCCCTGCCACCGGGCCGTCCATTTTAGCAAGTAACAATCATTTTCCCCCCACCCCCACCCCCCCCCCCACTCTTGTGGGAATAGTATATGGCTGATGAATTTGAGGTAGTTTGTGTGGTGAGAGAGGCAGGCATACATTGTGGGGGGGCCTAAGTGGGAAAAGCGTAGAAACAATAAAATGGGGCGCATGTGGTGTTGATGCGGATCGGAAGGAGTCGGAAGGTGTGCGGAATGTGACGTGTCATTTATGTCTTTGTCGTTCGAAGAATGTTTTTTTTTTGTATATTTTAGTTCTTTTCAGTTTTCTTTTACCATCATAGCCAATACACTAGTCGAATACCCCCCCCCCGGCACCCCGAAAAACAGACACCAACGTCAACTACTAATTACACATCATAAAACATTTCAGAACAATATATGGTGGATAGCTAATGAAAGAATAAGATCTTGTGAACAGAGCCAATATTTCATTTTTTGAAGTGTTTTACAGCGAAAACACAATATATCGTTATATTAGCTTACTACAATAGCTAGCACACAGCAGCATTGCTTCTAGTCAAACGGTAGCATAGCACAGTTCGACAGTATATATGAAAAAGCATCCCAAATTGGGTCCTTATCTTTGTGGATCTTCCATCAGAATGTTTCTCAAGGGGTCCTTGTTCAGAACCGACTTATTTTGGATCCATAACGAACGATTTCCCTCAGAATTAGCAAGCACCATTAGCTAGCATTGCTAGCCTCTCGTTCTTGAACCAATTCTTGCGTCGCATCACGTCTAAAGTCCAGAATAAATTTCAATAATATTAAAACTATATTGAAAAAACATACTTTAAGATGATATTGTGACATGTATCAAAGGAAATCGAAGCCAGAGATCATATTCACCTTTAAAAAGGTTCTTCAATGAGCCGAGTACAGGTCCGACTTCGCGCCCAGGAAATAAATAAAAGTGCGCACGTCTCAGTCCAAGACGTTGTGTTCAGTCCCTGGTCGAGATAATCAACTGATTTTTTCTCTCACTTCCGCATGACACCAGGCGAAGGCGTATGACGTGTTTCTACAGTCATAAGTGACATGCCCTTTTATAGACAAGCTCCTGAAGAGAGAGTTCGCTTTTGGAAATCTCACTTCCGGTTAGGAAATGGTCTGTAAAAGGAGTTCTGTTTCACTTAGAGAAATAATTCAAACGTTTTTAGAAACTAGAGACTGTTTTCTATCCAATAGTAAATATAATATGCATATTGTACGAGCAAGAATTGAGTACGAGGCCGTTTAAAAATCATACGATTTTCCCACAAGTGAAAAAATAGCACCTCCGGTCCCCAACAGGTTAAGCATTTATTCAAACAGCATGTCCAGCAGCTCTTTGCTTTGCTTCAAGCATTGCGCTGTTTATGACTTCAAGCCTATCAACTCCCGAGATTAGGCTGGCAATACTAAAGTACCTATAGAAACATCCAATAGTCCAAGGTATATGATACAATTAAATGAGGAGAATAGTCCTATAATAACTACATCCTAAAACTTCTTACCTGGGAATATTGAAGACTCATGTTAAAAGGAACCACCAGCTTTCATATGTTCTGAGTGTAACAGTTTAACTTTAGTCCGTCCCCTCGCCCCGAACCCTCTGCACACATCAACAACAGTCACCCACGAAGCATCTTTACCCATCGCTCCACAAAAGCCGCGGCCCTTGCAGAGCAAGGGGAACCACAACTTCACCACAACTTTAAATGTAAACAGTCCGGTGACCATTTGATTAATTGTTCAGCAGTCTTATAGCTTGGGGGTAGAAGCTGTTAACAAGCCATTTGGTCCTAGACTTGGCGCTCCGGTACCGCTTGCCGTATGTATTGATCACATCTTTACTATGCTGCAGAAATCTGCTCTAAAGCAGTATCCACACCCATCGGATGTAGTGATCATAATATAGTAGCCATATCTTGGAAAACCAAAGTTCCAAAGGCTGGGCCTAAAATAGTGTTTAATGCGAGCCAGTCAGTTGTGTTGTAAACAAGGTACGGGGGGTATACAGAAGATAGCCCTATTTGGTAAAAGACCAAGTCCGTAGTATGGCAAGAACAGCTCAAAAAAGCATAGAGAAACGACAGTACATCATTACTTTAAGACATGAAGGTCAGTCAATATGGAAAACTTTGAAAGTTTCTTCAAGAGCAGTCGCAAAAACCATCAAGCGCTATGATGAAACTGGATCTCATGAGGGCCGCCACAGGAATGACAGACCCAGAGTTAATCTGCTGCAGAGAATAAGTTCATTAGTTACCAGCCTCAGAAATTGCAGCCCAAATAAATGTTTCACAGAGCACGAGTAACAGACACATCTCAACATCAATGGTTTAGAGGAGACTGCGGGAATCAGGCCTTCATGGTCAAATTGCTGCATAGAAACCAGTACTAAAGGACACCAATAATAACAAGATACTTGCTTGGGCCAAGAAACAAGAAACATGAGCAATGGACATTAGACCATCTGGGTCTGGAGTCCAAATTTAAGATTTTTGGTTCCAACTGCCGTGTCTTTGTAAGACACGGTGTGGGTGAACGGATGCTCTCCACATGTGTATTTCCCACCATAAAGCATGGAGGAGGTGATATGGTGTGGGGGTGCTTTGCTGGTGACACTGTGATTTATTTAGAATTCGAGGCACACTTAACCAGCCTGGCTACCACAGCATTCTGCAGCGGTACACCATCCCATCAGGTTTCGGCTTAGTAGGACTATAATTTGTTTTTCAACAGGACAATGACCCAACACTCCTCCAGGCTGTGTAGGGACTATAATTGACCAGGAAGGAGAGTGATGGAGTGCTGCATAAGATGACCTGGTCTCCACAATCAGCCGACCTCAACCCAATTGAGATGGTTTGGGATAAGTTGAGTGAAGGAAAAGCAGCCAACAAATGATCAACAAATGTGGGAACTCCTTCAAGACTGTTGGAAAAGCATTTCACGTGAAGTTGGTTGAGAGAATGCCAAGAGTGTGCAAAGCTGTCATCAAGGCAAAGAGTGGCTATTTGAAAAATCTCAAATATACTTGGATTTATTTTACACTTTTTTGGTTACTACATGATTCCATGTGTGTTATTTCATAGTTTAAATGCAATTTAGAAAATAGTAAAAAATAAATAATAACCCTTGAATAAGTAGGTGTTCTAAAACTTTGGACCGGTAGAGTGTTTGTGATATATAAATATATAAAATCACCTCCATTAGCATTTCCGTCTCTTCTATCGACATTATAACCATATATTGCTACCACTATATCATCAAAGGAATTATCTAAGTACATTTCAGAGAGCCAGTATATGAATGTAATCAGTGCAAGTTTATCAATTTCATTAACCTTGTTTCTCAGGCTACTTATGTTAATGTTGGCTATTTTTAGCCATTTTCTGGGTAAGCCTTGCTGTGATTGTTAGCATTTTTAGGCTACACCCCCACCCTCTGTCAGACCACCAGTAATAGGTTTGTCCCAGGCTTTTTTTCCTTATCCAAGTTTCCACTAACACCTTAGTTTACAACATGTCAGAACAGCCGCCTTGCGGGCTGGAATGTGTGAGGACCTCACCGACATGCCGGGAACTCCTTTTTAAAGAAACTCTAGGCTATGGCAGGCATCTCTCTCGCTCTCTGTCACTTTCTCTGTCTCTATTTCACACACACACACACACACACACACACACACACACACACACACACACACACACACACACACACACACACACACACACACACAAGCTGCCTGCAGTGTATCGTTCTGCTGACATGAATCAATTCATCTGACAAAATGGCAAAAAGTGTGCCTCTACAGCTGTTGCTCATGTTGTGCTCTGATATGCGGCCCAGCAGTAATTGTGACAGAATTCTAAATGTCAGCGGCAGACTGGCTCCCAAATGCCAGCCAGATAAGATTTGATATCTCGCTGAAAACAAAGGCCCCTCGGATGAGCCTGCTCCTATTTATAGTGAAGTCTGCTGTCCTTAGAGTGAAGTTGTCAATGTCAACTGCGGTCTATTCCATTGTCTTTGGGTAGGGAGGTTTCAGGTCATGCTTTGCTTGATTATTGACTATCATAAAACTATGAAATCTACGAGCCCCATATCTTGTAACTCATTTACAGACATTGTGTCTATTGTTGACATATCCATGGCTATAAGTAGGCCCAGTGAATGAATTTAATTTTCTGATGTTTCTTAGCATTTAAAAATGTGTAATATCCAATTGGTAGTTAGTCTTGTCCCATCGCTGCAACTCCCATAGAACTCGGGAGAGGCGAAGGTCGAGAGCCATGCGTCCTCTGAAACACGACCCTGCCAAGCACTGCTTCTTGACACACTGCTCGCTTCACCCGGAAGCCAGCTGCACCAATGTGTCGGAGGAAACACCAGGCACCCAGCCCGCAACAAGGAGCCGCAGAGCGCAATGGGACAAGGAAATCCTGGCTGGCCAAACCCTCCCCAAACCTGGCACAGGCTGGGATCAAACCCGGGGCTGTAGTGCTGCCTCAATCACCTTCAACCACTGTGCCACTCGGGAGGCCGTTTCTTTGTATTTCAAATTTCAGTTAATCACACCCCCCCCACCAGTTTAATATTGTTTGTACTTGATTTTATGACTGCATAGTGAATCACAGTGATGTGGTGATGATTCCGATGAATCCCATAGCTCCATCACGCTAAGCACTTTATTATGGAGAACATATTGAACTAAGTTCAATATAACCCACACTGTCCTGGGTATGTCTTCGCAAATCAAATTGTATAGGTTACATACACATATTTAGCAGATGTTGTAGCGGGTGTAGCGAAATGCCTGTGTTCCTAACAGTACACAACAATACACACAAATCTAAAAAGTATTAAGTAATATAGAAATATTAGAGTCTGGAGTATAAATATACAGTGCTTTCGGAAAGTATTCAGACCCCTTGACTTTTTCCACATTTTGTTAGGTTACAGCCTTATTCTAAAATGTATTAAAACATTTCCCCCCCTTATCAATCTACACACAATACCCCATAATGACAAAGCAAAAACAGGTTTTTAGAATTTTTTTGCAGATGATTTACAAATAAAAAAACAGAAATATTACATTTACATAAGTATTCAGACCTTTATGAAGCACTTTGTTGAACCACCTTTGCCAGTCCATTACAGCCTCAAGTATTTTTGGCTATGACGCTACAAGCTTGGCACATCTGTATTCCCATTCTTCTCTGCAGATATTCTCAAGCTCTGTCAGGTTGGATGGGGAGCATTGCTGCACAGCTATTTTCAGGTCTTTCCAGAGATGTTCGATCAGGTTCAAGTCCGGGCTCTGGCTGGGCCACTCAAGGACATTCAGAGACTTGTCCCAAAGCCACTCCTGCGTTGTCTTGGCTGTGTGCTTAGGGTTATTGTCCTGTTGGAAGGTGAACCTTCACCCCAGTCTGAGGTCCTGATTGCTCTGGAGCAGGTTTTCATCAAGGATCACTGTACTTTGTTCCCTTCTGTTTTTCCTCGATCCTGACTAGTCTCCCAGTCCCTGCCGCTAAAAAACATTCACACATCATGATGCTGCCACCACCATGCTTCACCGTAGGGATGGTGCCAGGTTTCCTCCAGACATGACGCTTGGCATTCAGGCCAAAGAGTTCAATCTTGGTTTCATCAGACCAGAGAATCTGGTTTCTCATGGTCTGAAATGCTCACCAGACTGGACGTGTCGCATGCGCTGCAATATAAATGTACACATACATGTTATTCAATCATTGCACCCACACTGCTCGCGTGCGTCGGTGAGTGTCTGCGTGGCCAGGTGATAAAATAGAACTTGGTTCTGTTTGTGACGCGCTGCAAGTCCTGTCTCTCGCATCTCCTCACTGTTTTCTTTGGAGCAAGATGAACTGATGTTCAAATCAAACTTTATTTGTCACATGCGCCGTGAAATGCTTACTTACAAGCCCTTAACTAACAGTGCAGTTCAAGAAGAGTTGAGAAAATATTTACCAAATAAACTGAAGTAAAAAATTATAAAAAGTAACACAAAATAACAATGAGGCTACATACAGGGGATACCGGAACAGAGTCAGTGTGGCGCTCCGGAACAGCTTGTGCGGTAGCAGAGACAACAGTCTATGACTTTGGTGACTAGAGCCTCTAACAATTTTATGGGCTTTCCTCTGACACTGCCTAGTATATACAGTTGAAGTCAGAAGTTTACATACACTTAGGTTGGAGTCATTAAAACTTGTTTTCAACCACTCCACAAATTTCTTGTTCACAAACTATAGTTTTACATCTACTTTGTGCATGACACAAGTAATTTTTCCAACAATTGTTTACAGACAGATTATTTCACTTATAATTGACTGTATCACAATTCCAGTGGGTCAGAAGTTTACATACACTAAGTTGACTGTGCCTTTTAAACAGCTTGAAAAATTCCCGAAAATTATGTCATAGCTTTAGAAGCTTCTGATAGGCTAATTGACATAATTTGAGTCAAATGGAGGTGTATCTGTGGATGTATTTCAAGGCCTCCTTTCAAACTCAGTGCCTCTTTGCTTGACATCATGGGAAAATCAAAAGAAATCAGCCAAGACCTCAGAAAAAAAGTTGTAGACCTTCACAAGTCAAGTTCATCCTTGGGAGCCATTTCCAAATGCCTGAAGGTACCACGTTCATCTGTACAAACAATAGTACGCAAGTATAAACACCATGGGACCACGCAGCCGTCATACCACTCAGGAAGGAGACGCGTTCTGTCTCCTAGAGATGAACGTACTTTGGTGCAAAAAAAGTGCAAATCAATCCCAGAACAACAGCAAAGGACCTTGTGAAGATGCTGGAGGAAACCGGTACAAAAGTGTCTATATCCACAGTAAAACGAGTCCTATATCGACATAACCTGAAAGGCCGCTCGGCAAGGAAGAAGCCACTGCTCCAAAACCGCCATAAAAAAGCCAGACTACGGTTTGCAACTGCACATGGGGACAAAGGTCGTACTATTTTGAGAAATGTCTTCTGTTCTGATGAAACAAAAATAGAACTGTTTGGCCATAACGACCATGGTTAGGTTTGGAGGAAAAAGGGGGGCTTGCAAGCTGAAGGATGAACGGGGGTGGCAGCATCATGTTGTGGGGGTGCTTTGCTGCAGGAGGGACTGGTGCACTTCACAAAATAGATGGCATCATGAGGTAGGAAAAGTATGTGGATATATTGAAGCAACATCTCAAGACATCAGTCAAGAACTTAAAGCTTGGTCGCAAATGGGTCTTCCAAATGGACATTGATCCCAAGCATACTTCCAAAGTTGTGGCAAAACGGCTTAAGGACAATGAAGTCAAGGTATTTAGTGGCCATCACAAGGCCCTGACCTCAATCCCATAGAAAATTTGTGGGCAGAACTGAAAAAGTGTGTGCGAGCAAGGAGGCCTACAAACCTGTCTCAGTTACACCAGCTCTGTCAGGAGGATTTGGCCAAAATTCCCCCAACTTATTTTGGGAAGCTTGCTGAAAGCTACCCAAAACGTTTGACCCAAGTTAAACATTTTAAAGGCAATGCTACCAAATACTAATTGAGTGTATGTAAACTTCTGACCCACTGGGAATGTGATGAAAGAAATAAAAGCTGAAATGAATAATTCTCTCTACTATTATTCTGACATTTCACATTCTTAAAATCAAGTGTTGATCTTAACTGACCTAAAACAGGGAATTTTTACTTGGATTAAATGTCAGGAATTGTATAAAACTGAGTTTACATGTATTTGGCTAAGGTGTATGTAAACTTCAGACTTCAACTGTTTATGAATACGTAGTGTAGAATAGTATATGTACAGAAATAGTTAAATAGGATAGGCCTAGACCAAAAAATACGGTATATACATATGAAGTGGATAGGGCCGAGGTTAATTCATCTTCTCTCTGTGTATCAAGAAGTCCTCTTCCTCAGTCTGGATTGGTCTAATAGTATCAGGAGGCCAATTGATATGAAAATATATTTATCGATGAAGCAATTTTCTCTGACATATTTTAGTTAGTGATTACATGATGGAAGGGGAGGAAGAGTGAATGTGTAAGGGGAGAGGACTATACATGTTCGGAGGGAGGAAAGGGGGGAGATTGTAAAAGAAGCCCGAAGAGAGGAGATGGCAGGAAATGAATAAGCAAGCGATTGGAAGAAATTGAGTGAGAGGAGAGCAGTTAAAGAAATGTTAGGCTGCCTGACTGGTTCTGATCAGTCCTCTGGGGTTTGGGGCAGCTGGACCTTTTTATTATGTCTGCTCCCTTCAACCCCAGTGTCCCGTGCGTGTGTCTGATTACTCCCTGGCCTGTAACATATGACAACACCACAGCTCAAAGTCATGCAAAGTCTTTGATAACACCCTTGGTAGAATTTCTGGTGTACTGGGTTTGAAAATAGCAGTTAACCCGAAACGGCGTCAATATGCATGCGAGAGTAGATAGCGTCAATACACATACACTGCGTAGCGTATGCCAACTTAATTGTCATGAGAATCCATAATAAGAAGTTGTATTTGTTATGTTTGCTGTGCTCCTTTTGACTCACCTGGTATGTCCTGTTGGAGCCACCGTACCTGCTTCCTGTTATGTTGGCTCACGAACGTGAGGAGAGTTGTAGCTAATACACCTAGCAGTTTATAAACAATTTAGCTAGTCTTTCTACATAACAGTATTTTCTCTTGAACGGAGTTCCCCAGCTGTAGGACATGAAATCAACAAAGGTAAGCATAAAGTTAGTGTTCTCAAATATGTATTATTGGCACTGGCAGCTAAACATATCAACACTGAACAGACACTTAACTTTACATTTCACAATGCCAGACATAACAATGCACAAACAGTCTATTTTCTGGCAATTTATGTTCTCACTTTATCAGCTTTGCTTCGCATAGATGCGAGAGAAAAAAATAGCTTTGTAATTTAAAGCGCTTGATGGCCTTGACGCTTGGGGAGCGTCTGTTTTCTCTCATTCACCGCCGTGCATTCTAATTCCAGCATGTACACGCTCATTCATGCGCGTAAACATCACGCTTTTCGTTTGATTTGGGCTTTAGGCCACATCCCATATCGGACTGGGCCCAGTTTCCCAAATGCATCTTAAGGCTAAGTACATTGTTAGAAACTTCGAAAGAGCATCATTACATCTCTGAGCTGTTTCGCAAAACCATCGTTACTAAAGTTGCACATGAACACGCTCGTTATTTACAGACTGCCTCAGACCAGTCGTAGAACTGATAAGTGCGTCGTTATAAGCGTTTTTGTCCTACTGCGTCACTTTATACACAGACGATCTCCTCTAAACATAGAATAAAGTTGTTTATCTGACTCTGTGACCACCGATAACTTCACAATGAGGATGACTCCAAATACAAAGTTGCCAATGTCTTTGCAATTGTGACAATCAAGTGAAGAATGAAAAGATGACTACACTCAAATATATAAATAGCCTACCTACAGTATAGGCCTATATATTGAAATCAATTTCATGATCATTCAATTGAGTTTTATTTGGCTACTGCCTCAATATATTTCATGATGTGTAGCCTAACGTGCGCTATGATGTGCCAAATCTTGATTTAGTATATAATTAAAGGGTAACTATTAGAATAAGCCTCCTCAATATTTGCAGCCATGGGTGATATCTCTCTAGGAGCTGATCCATTGTCAGTATTGTGGAATAATTCTAATGTTAAGGTAAGATTTGAATGGAGAAAGCTAATCCGAGAGCAGCGCTGCCTTTCAAGTATCGACACATGCCTCAATGACGCACTTAGCGAACGTTCTCTCCGCACGGTGTTTGCCGTTGTAGGAAAGATGCATGGGTGAAAACACTCGTAAGCCTAAATTCCATTGCTATCATGAAAACGGGCCCTGTAAAGGAAGGCTACTACTATTATGATAAGAAAGAAAACGGAATAATGAAATTACGCATTTTGATACCTGCATTTCTTATTCTTTCAGTTGCGAACTATGATTTCTGTATATCTTGTGGTTGTATTTGCACACACAAAACGGTGGGGATATGGAACTCTTTGTGCGGTGATTGAGGCTGTGTCCACGGCAGAGTTTGCATGCATATGTTGCCCTCCCACTTTGACGCTTTTATTTAGCTGTAAAAACGACTCCTTTTGGCTTTCCCACAGACACGGCTGGAAAGGGTTTTAATACTGGATTTTAATCTCGGGTTTTCAGAGTCGCAGGAGTGTGTCTGATACTCTGTGTGTGTGTGTGTGTGTCAGACCTAGGTTCAAATACTATTTAGGATACATTTAAATTTTAAGACACTTCAAAGTAAGTATTTTGGCATGTTTTTCTTTGAAAATACAAGTAGTTTACCTCTTTGGACGCTAGCGACCCACCTCGACAACATCCGGTGAAATTGCAGAGCGCGATATTCAAAATACAAAAATCGTCATATTAAACATTCATGAAAATACAAGTGTCTTACATCGTTTAAAAGCTTAACTTCTTGTTAATCCAACCACTTTGTCAGATTTCAAAAAGGCTTTACGGCGAAAGCATACCATGCGATTATCTGAGGACGGCGCCCCGCATAAAACAGCATTAAAAACATTTTCCAAACCAGCAGAGGCGTCACAAAAATCAGAAATGGTGATCAAATAAATCACTTTGAAGATCTTCCTCTGTTTGCAATCCCAAGGGTCCCAGCTACACAACAAATGGTCGTTTTGTTCGATAAAGTCCTTCTGTATATCCCAAAAAAGTCAGTTTAGTTGGTGCGTTTGATTCAGTAATCCACCCGTTCCACTTGTTCAACATGCAGACAAAGGAATCCCAAAAGTTACCAATAAACTTCATCCAAACAAGTCAAACAACGTTTCTAATCAATCCTCACGTACCCTAATATGTAAATAAACAATACAATTTAAGACGGAATGTTGTATGTTCAATACCGGAGATAAATAACAACGTGCACGCCCTCATCCACGCGCGCCACAAGACTACAGTCCAAATGAGAACCACAACTACTAACTAATTTTTCAAAAAACAAGCCTGAAACCCTTTCTAAAGACTGTTGACATCTAGTGGAAGCCATAGATACTGCAATCTGGGAGGAATTCCTTTGAATATCCCATAGATACGCATTTGACCTCCAATTTATTTTATTTTATTCTGGATGGATTCTCCTCGAGTTTTTGCCCGCCATATCAGTTCTGTTATACTCACAGACATTATTTTAACAGTTTTAGAAACTTCAGAGTGTTTTCTATCCAATGCTACCAATTATCTGAGTAACAGGCAGTTTACTTTGGGCACGTCAGTCATCCAATCTTCCGAATACTGCCCCCTAGCCTTTTAAATATATGTATTTGAAAAATAATAAATTCAAAATATTTAAATACTCATGCATTTGAACCCAGGTCTGTTTGGTCCTAGGGGGGGTTTGAAATTATGTATTTCGATACAAGTATTTGAAAATAGTTTTGGCTATTTGGCAGTTATTTGAAAATACTTAAATATCTCAAATAGAAGTAGTTGTTTTGACCACATTATTTGAACATACTCAAATACATAGTGCTTGTTATTTAAATAGTTATTTTCTATGTATTTGCACCCAAGTCTGGTGTGTTTGTGTGTGCGCACTCCCTGCTGGTCTTGCTGGTTAGGTTGATATAGTCCTGGGTTTAGCTTTCACTAGGGGAAAGTAGAATGGGGTATTTGATACCTCCTGTGTGTTTTCTGGAATTGTACCCCGGAGGTAGTATAGAGGTATCCTATGATTTCACGATTCAGAGAGCTACACAGCACACCCCCTTCCCTTTGTGCCCCACCTGTCCCAGGGGCCATGTTCCTTCTCCTGATTTTGAGGTTGAGGGCAAGGGGGGGAAGAGGAGTGTAAACTACACCCCTAGACTGCTGCACATTGTGTGTATTAATGCCTCCTTCCTCCCCCCTTAAACCCTCTCCCATTCCTCCACCTTCCCATAAATCACCTGGGTTCCCTGCGATGCCGTGCTCCCTCTCTGTGAGGCTGAGTCTCTTCTTCTGTGGTGTCTGGTTTCGGTACACACCGCTGCACAACACCCGCCCCCGGGCGTATTTCAATTACTACCGTTTGCAGGGGCAGTCTAGAAGCGCTTCACATATGTCCCCCTTTTGGAGGGCACAAGAAAACAGCCAGACACAACACTCTCAGACAGAAATACAGGCTAGCCCTGGTCACTATGAATGAGCTATTAGGAATATTGTCTTTATTAACGTAACAGCTAACTCCAACAGTGGATATCAAGCACTGCCCTATATTGTACTTGTGGCCTGGCCTGTGTGGGTGAATGTGATGGGTGGATAGGCAGGGTGGATGAGAGGGTAGAAGAGAGGCTTGGGTAGGAGAGGAGAACTGAGAGAAAGGGAGACACAAGCACACATGCGATGTAATTGAATTCTGGAGGTGCTTCATTTCTGTGTCTCTGATTTAGAGGGAACGCACGAGAGTTGGATGACGCACTTCTTTTCTCTTCGGTGTTGTTTCTCTCTCCCACGGTGGTATGGTGCAGAAAATGTCATTATTGTCCAGCCATTATGCAGTGCGTGTCAGATGAAGACATCTGTGTGAAACGATAGGGACATTGGCGTATTGTTGCGGTAAAAGGCGTCTCTGCGTCTCAATCACATTTCGACCACGCATTGAAAGGAATCTACTTATGCCTTGGCATTGTCACAGCATATAAAAAAACATCATGGGACCCTCAGACGAGACCGAAACAAGACACATTGAATAATGTCTGATGCCAGTGTCCTTCTAAGTCTCTATCTTTCCTCTCTCTGTCTCTTAGTCTCGTGAAAGTACAGGAGATTGTGTATCACTGTGTCCAATGAACTCAGTTAACTGACAGAGTGGGGGCTACACACACACACACACACACACACACACACACACACACACACACACACACACACACACACACGCCATGGAAATTGGCCTTGTGAAAGGGAAATAAAAACATCAGACCAATTTGTCAGCGCAGGAACACTGTCACATGTGGTCACCCCACGTGTCACGTGAAGTGGGGTATCCGAGGAGGGGGTGAGGGGCATTCTACAGCCAGGGGCCCTGTAGGGGACATTGGACAGGGCCAGGGGTACAGGGATTTGGGGGAGGGGGTGGGTTTGGCTTTGGCTATCTCTAACTCTCCATACAGTGGAGCCATACAGCAAATAGGTTAAAGAGGTCAGTGTATAAATAACTCTGGAGAGACCAAGAGCTAGGCGGCCCCTTTAACAGACTGGGTGACTGGACACAGCCCGACGATGGCAGGGTGAGTGTGTGGCTCTGTGCACTCTGCCTGACTGTTTACAAACTTTCCCCCCTTATAGTCAGTCCCATAAGGATTGAAAGGGATAGTGAGGAAGAGAGGGATAAGTATTTTTCTACTTTATTTGGTGTCAGGGCAGTTCCTCTGCTCCTTGATGACTGGGCCAGCGCTGGCCGCACGCACACACACTGCTATTTACCTCTACCTCCACTCTGCTTAACCCATAAAGTGTCCTCTTTAATATTATGTGTACCCTACCTCATCATATCCCAATAAATGTCTGAACCTTGTCATTCTTTCATACCCCATTCTGTTCCTCTCATCTCTTGTGGATCGCTTTTTCCGCACCTCTCCTCCTCACTCCTGTGAACCCCTCTTCATATCAACCGAAGGTCTTTCTGTTGCCTGTTCACCCAGAAGTATTCCTGCTGCTTCATGCACAATCTCTGCCCCCTACCCTGCAGGAGTCCTGACATGGATACAGCAGTCTCTCTACTTGCCTGCAAATGGTGCTGAAATAGAGGGTTTCTTTCACACCTCTCTGGAATTTGAGGTTAATATAAGGCTAGTGTTTATTTGAGGATAAAGGACCCATCTTTCCTCCCTCTATCCCTCTAGGACACTCGCTCTCCCTCCCTCCCTCTCGCAGGAACCCGGTAGGTGAATAATATCATTATAGCTGGGATCAGCTTTAAGGGGTGAAATGGCGAGTAGGCATGCAACATTGGGTATGTAGGACCCTAAGCCTTGAGGCTTCTAGAGGTGTGTGTGTGTGTGCGTGCGTGCGTGCGTGCGTGGGTGACAGAAAGGGAGGAGAATTTGTGTGGTTAGAGAAAGTGTGCTATGTGGAAAAAGTTAGGTCCAGTATTAATGTATTAATTGAAATATACTAAACAAAAACATAAACGCAACATGCAACAATTAACACGATTTTACAGAGTTACAGTTCATATGAGGAAATCAGTCAATTGAAATAAATTCATTAGGCCCTAATCTATGGATTTCACATGGTTGGGAAACTTACAAAAAAAATGGGCCTCACAATTGGCCTCGGGATCTTGTTGTGGTATTTTTGTGCATTCAAATTGTCAATCGATAAAATGCAACTGTGTTCATTGTCCGTAGCTTATGCCTGCCCATGCCATAACGCCAACATCACCATGGGGCACTCAGTCACAATGTTGACATCCGCAAACCACTTGCCCACACAACACATGGTCTGCGGTTGTGAGGCCGGTTGGGCGTACTGCCAAATTCTCAAAAATGATGTTGGAGACGGCTTATGGTAGAGAAGTTAACATTCAATTCTCTGCCAACAGCCCTGGTGGACATTCCTGCAGTCAGCAGGCCAATTGTACGCTCTCTCAACTTGAGACATCTGTGATAGAACTGCACATTTTAGAGTGGCCTTTTATTTTCCCCAGCACAAGGTGCACCTGTGTACTGATGATGCTGTTTGATCAGCTTCTTGATATACCACACCTGTCAGGTGTATGGATTATCTTGGCAAAGTAGAGATGCTCACTAACAGGGATGTACACTCAATTGTGCACCACATTTGAGAGAAATAATATTTTTGTGGTGTGGAACATTTCTGGGATCTTTAATTTCAGCTCATAAATCATGGGACCAACACTACATGTTGCGTTTATATTTTTGTTCAGTGTAAATGGGACGGGACAGCTCTGTGCTCGCTCTCTTTCTTTCTCTCTTTGTCTCTCTCTTCCCTCTCTCCCTCCTATTTCACACACACACACACACACACACGAGATGGCAGAACAGGCCGATCCGTGACTTGCAGATCTTGTCTCAGTGGGGGCAAGGATGTCTTGTGCTTTGCGGCGTGCTCTCTTTCCGTCCGTTAGTTCTCTTCTTTAGGCCTCAGCGTTGTTCTGTTGATGATTTTGGACCTCCATGAAGATCTGTCAAGGGTATAGCAGGATAGGGGTGATCACGACGTTGTTGCACGTCCATGTCCTGGTGGTAATGTTGTGATCCTCGAAGACCCTGTTTCTGAGTTTGCCAAAGGCAGCACTAGCTCCATCAATCCCATGTTGGATTTCATCAATTCGGATATTGGTGGAAAGGTGGCTACCTAGGTATGGGAAACTGGGAACATTTTCAAGTAATGCATTGTTGGCAGTGATCTTGGGAGATGGCAGGGGTGCTCCCGGACCTTGCTGGAAGAGGATCTTTGTTTTGCTGGTGTTGAGTGTTAGACCCATCCTGCTGTATGCTTCTATAAATATGTTAACCATGGCCTGGAGATCAGCTTATGAGCAGGCACTCACTTGGGAATTATCTGCATACTGAAATTCTACAACAGAAGTAGTTGTGGTTCTTGACTTGGCTCTGAAACAGTTGATATTGTCTGTCCTGTAGGTGATGTGTATGCCTCTGGATAGTCTGGTCTCTGTCAGGTGGAGCATTGCTGCCAGGAAGATGGAGAAGAGGGTTGGTGCAATGATGCAGCCTTGCTTTACTGCAGTCATTGTCTCAATTGGCTCTGTGGTTTCACTACCAGAGAGATTGACAGTCCTCATGCAGGAGGCGGAGGATGTTAACAAATTTAGTAGGGCAGCCCTATCTCAGGAGGATGATCCACAGGTCCTCGCGGTTAAGAGTCAAATGACTTTGTCAGATAGAAGAAGGCATATATAGCGGCCATGCAGGGTTCGATACTGCAACCAAAATGGTCACATTTGTGACCGTTTGACTTGGCAGTGCGACACATATTTTGAATTGGTCGCAAGAGTGCCAGTGAACATTCTTTTTACCTGGTCATGTTCGTTTTTGGTTCAGAATTAGCTTCTTTTTTTTGCGTCGTGATTTATTAGAACATTGATGTGCAATTGACCAAAAATAAACCAACTTTCTGAAGAGGCAACAACGGCTCGGGAATGACTGTGTGTGTCAGGGCTCAACATACAGGGGAGGTTTTGAAACCCTCCGAGCTAGTCATCCCCATCAGTGGCCTGAATGGGCCAGTGAAAAATATATTGTAGCCTAATTTAATGCTACGTCTAGGCTATATAATTGATCAAAAAAACTGATGGATTCCCTGAGCTGTTTGTTATGTTGATATTTTTTTTATCACACACGCACTGCACATATATAACCTAAAATCTGTCGGTTAGAGAGGTTTTAAACAGCTGGATGTTGCATGGAGCGAAGACCGGTAGGGGTAGGAAAGCAGTAAGAAATATGTTACAAGTTTTGATATCTACCAGTAAATGCTAAGGCAAGAATTGGTAGGCAAACCAGGTATTTAAAAAGTTCAAAGTGTTGGTTCAATATTTGCGATTCGCAATTCAGTCATAATGGAATAGCCTACCTTAAATCCGACATTTCCTCTAGGATCTTTGGTCCTTGAAAAGCCATTGAAGTTATGGTAGCCGCTTTAGAGGTTCTACTGCACCCAATATAATTGTCCGTGATTTCATTTCCAATCAGTTTTTTATGAGAGAAAGAGGTTGGCCTAAGCACTTTTGTTTGTTTCCTGCCGCTTCTGTTGCGTTAGTCTGTTGCGTTTGTTACGGTAAAACCACGTGTGGTTATTATGAGCAAGACAACATTGAATGTTGGCTTCAACTTGGTTTTCCATTGGGAACACGATTTTTGGTCGCTTTCTCGTTTTAAAACATGATACAGTAACCCTCAAACGCTTCAACATCTCAAATGGAGAGACTGACTAGCTACCATATGAACATACTTCATTTGTGTGTTTGTATCGGGAGCATGTTGTGTATTTAGTCAGGCAATGCCAACATTATTCTGACATTTTAGAATGTAAAAATAAATTAATGGCAATGCATAATGGCAACAAAAATTATTTTTCTTAGTGGTAATGCATACTTTTTTTGCATACATTTTGGGGGGACTTTTTTTCCGTATACGCTATTACAATTAAATATAAAATGTAGGTCCTTGAAAATTACAATTTAAGTTCTTGAAAAAGTCCTTGAATTTGACTTGCCAATGTCTATATGAACTAGAGGTCGACTGACAATGGTTTTTCAACGCCGATACCGGTTATTGGAAGACCAAAAAAAGCTGATACCTATTAATCAGCGATTTTTATATATTTGTATATTTGTTGTAATTACAACAAAAATGAATGAATAATGAACACTTATTTTAACTTAATATAATACATCAATAAAATCAATTTACATTTACATTTACATTTAAGTCATTTAGCAGACGCTCTTATCCAGAGCGACTTACAAATTGGTGCATTCACCTTATGACATCCAGTGGAACGGCCACTTTACAATAGTTGCATTCTAAATCTTTTAAGGGGGGGGGGTGAGAAGGATTACTTTATCCTATCCTAGGTATTCCTTAAAAGAGGTGGTTTCAGGTGTCTCCGGAAGGTGGGTGATTGACTCCGCTGTCCTGGCGTCGTGAGGGAGTTTGTTCCACCATTGGGGGCCAGAGCAGCGAACAGTTTTGACTGGGCTGAGCGGGGAACTGTACTTCCTCAGTGTAGGGAGGCGAGCAGGCCAGAGGGGGATAGACGCAGTGCCCTTGTTTGGGTGTAGGGCCTGATCAGAGCCTGAGGGTACATGCGAGGTGCCGTTCCCCTCACAGCTCCGTAGGCAAGCACCATGGTCTTGTAGCGGATGCGAGCTTCAACTGGAAGCCAGTGGAGAGAGCGGAGGAGCGGGGGTGACATGAGAGAACTTGGGAAGGTTGAACACCAGACGGGCTGCGGCGTTCTGGATGAGTTGTAGGGTTTAATGGCACAGGCAGGGAGCCCAGCCAACAGCGAGTTGCAGTAATCCAGACGGGAGAATGACAAGTGCCTGGATTAGGACCTGCGCCGCTTCCTGTTGAGGCAGGGTCGTGCTCTGCGTGTTTGTAGAGCATGAACCTACAGGAACGGGCCACCGCCTTGATGTTAGTTGAGAACGACAGGGTGTTGTCCAGGATCACGCCAAGGTTCTTAGCGCTCTGGGAGGAGGACACAATGGAGTTGTCAACCGTGATGGCGAGATCATGGAACGGGCAGTCCTTCCCCGGGAGAAGAGCAGCTCGTCTTGCCGAGGTTCAGCTTGAGGTGGTGATCCGTCATCCACACTGATATGTGCCAGACATGCAGAGATGCGATTCGCCACCTGGTCATCAGAAGGGGAAAGGAGAAGATTAGTTGTGTGTCGTCTGCATAGCAATGATAGGAGAGACCATGTGAGGTTATGACAGAGCCAAGTGACTTGGTGTATAGCGAGAATAGGAGAGGCCTAGAACAGAGCCTGGGGGACACCAGTGGTGAGACACGTGGTGAGGAGACAGATTCTCGCCACGCCACCTGGTAGGAGCGACCTGTCAGGTAGGACGCAATCCAAGCGCGGGCCGCGCCGGAGATGCCCAACTCGGAGAGGGTGGAGAGGAGGATCTGATGGTTCACAGTATCGAAGGCAGCCGATAGGTCTAGAAGGATGAGAGCAGAGGAGAGAGAGTTAGCTTTAGCAGTGCGGAGCGCCTCCGTGATACAGAGAAGAGCAGTCTCAGTTGAATGACTAGTCTTGAAACCTGACTGATTTGGATCAAGAAGGTCATTCTGAGAGAGATAGCGGGAGAGCTGGCCAAGGACGGCACGTTCAAGAGTTTTGAGAGAAAAGAAAGAAGGGATACTGGTCTGTAGTTGTTGACATCGGAGGGATCGAGTGTAGGTTTTTTCAGAAGGGGTGCAACTCTCGCTCTCTTGAAGACGGAAGGGACGTAGCCAGCGGTCAGGGATGAGTGATGAGCGAGGTGAGGTAAGGGAGAAGGTCTCCGGAAATGGTCTGGAGAAGAGAGGAGGGGATAGGGTCAAGCGGGCAGGTTGTTGGGCGGCCGGCCGTCACAAGACGCGAGATTTCATCTGGAGAGAGAGGGGAGAAAGAGGTCAGAGCACAGGTAGGGCAGTGTGAGCAGAACCAGCGGTGCGTTTGACTTAGCAAACGAGGATCGGATGTCGTCGACCTTCTTTTCAAAATGGTTGACGGTCATCTGCAGAGAGGGAGGAGGGGGGGGGAGGAGGATTCAGGAGGGGGAGAAGGTGGCAAAGAGCTTCCTGGGGTTAGAGGCAGATGCTTGGAATTTAGAGTGGTAGAAAGTGGCTTTAGCAGCAGAGACAGAAGAGGAAAATGTAGAGAGGAGGGAGTGAAAGGATGCCAGGTCGCAGGGAGGCGAGTTTTCCTCCATTTCCGCTCGGGTGCCCGGAGCCCTGTTCTGTGAGCTCGCAATGAGTCGTCGAGCCACGGAGCGGGAGGGGAGGACCGCGCGGCCTGGAGGATAGGGGACATAGAGAGTCAAAGGATGCAGAAAGGGAGGAGAGGAGGGTTGAGGAGCAGAATCAGGAGATAGGTTGGAGAAGGTTTGAGCAGAGGGAAGAGATGATAGGATGGAAGGAGAGGGTAGCGGGGGAGAGAGAGCGAAGGTTGGGACGGCGCGATACCATCCGAGTAGGGCAGTGTGGGAAGTGTTGGATGAGAGCGAGAGGGAAAAGGATACAAGGTAGTGGTCGGAGACTTGGAGGGGAGTTGCAATGAGGTTAGTGGAAGAACAGCATCTAGTAAAGATGAGGTCGAGCGTATTGCCTGCCTTGTGAGTAGGGGGGGAAGGTGAGAGGGTGAGGTCAAAAGAGGAGAGGAGTGGAAAGAAGGAGGCAGAGAGGAATGAGTCAAGGTAGACGTGGGGAGGTTAAAGTCGCCCAGAAACTGTGAGAGGTGAGCCGTCCTCAGGAAAGGAGCTAATCAAGGCATCGAGCTCATTGATGAACTCTCCGAGGGAACCTGGAGAGGCGATAAATGATAAGGATGTTAAGCTTAAAGGGCTGGTAACTGTGACAGCATGGATTCAAAGGAGGCGATAGACAGATGGGTAAGGGGAGAAAGAGAGAATGACCACTGGGAGAGATGAGGATCCGGTGCCACCCCGCTGACCAGAAGCTCTCGGGTGTGCAGAAACACGTGGGCGGACGAAGAGAGAGCAGTAGGAGTAGCAGTGTTATCTGTGGTGATCCATGTTTTCCCAGTGCCAGGAAGTCGAGGGACTGGAGGGAGGCATAGGCTGAGATGAACTCTGCCTTGTTGCCGCAGATCGGCAGTTCCAGAGGCTACCGGAGACCTGGAACTCCACGTGGGTCGTGCGCGCTGGGACCACCAGATTAGGGTGGCCGATGCCACGCGGTGTGGAGCGTTTGTATGGTCTGTGCGAGAGAGGAGAGAACAGGATAGACAGACACATAGTTGACAGGCTACAGAAGAGACTACGCTAATGCAAAGGAGATTGGAGTGGCAAGTGGACTACGCGTCTCGAATGTTCAGAAGTTAAGCTTACGTAGCAAGAATCTTTATTGACTAAATGATTAAGATGATACAGTACTGCTGAAGTAGGCTAGCTGGCAGTGGCTGCGTTGTTGACTTTGTAGGCTAGCTGCAGTTGTTGCTTTGTAGGCTAGACTGGCAGTGGCTGCGTTGTTGACACTACACTAATCAAGTCGTTCCGTTGAGTGTAATAGTATCTATCAGTGCTGCTATTCGGGGGCTAGCTGGCTAGCTAGCAGTTTGATTACGTTACGTTGCGTTAAAAGAACGACAATAGCTTGGCTAGCTAACCTAGAAAATCGCTCTAGACTACACAATTATCTTTGATACAAAGACGGCTATGTAGCTAGCTATGTAGCTAGCTACGATCAAACAAATCAAACCGTTGTACTGTAATGAAATGAAATGAAATGTGATACTACCTGTGGAGCGAAGCGGAATGCGACCGCGGTTGTTGAGTGCGGAATTCTATTCGGTAGACGTTGGCTAGCTGTTGGCTAGCTAGCAGTGTCTCCTACGTTAAGGACGAACAGATAGCTGGCTAGCTAACCTCGGTAAATATTAGATAACCACTCTAAAACTACACACTCTAAACTACACAATTATCTTGGATACGAAGACAGCAAAGACAACTATGTAGCTAGCTAACACTACACTAATCAAGTCGTTCAGTTGGGTGATAGTTGCTACAGTGCTGCTATTCGGTAGACGGTGGACGTTTGCTAGCTGGCTAGCTGCTGGGCAGATGGCAGATAGCAGTGTAGACTGCGTTAGGACGACGAAATACGATAATTACGCAATTATCTTTTGATACAAAGACGGCTATGTAGCTAGCTAAGAAGAAATTGCTAAGATTAGACAAATTAAACCGTTGTACTAATGAAATGTAATGAAATGTAATGAAAAGTTATACTACCTGCGGACCAAAGTGCGAAGTGCGACGCTCGCTCCAACCCGGAAGTAAGTTCGGTTGTAATTTAGTCTTAAATAATAATGAAACATGTTAAATTTGGTTTAAATAATGCAAAAACACAGTGTTGGAGAAGGAAGTAAAATTGCAGTATGTGCCATGTAAAGAAAAGCTAACCGTTTAAGTTCCTTGTCTCAGGAACATGAGAACATATGAAAGCTGGTGGTTCCTTCTAACATGAGTCTTCAATATTCCCAGGTAAGAAGTTTTAGGTTGTAGTTATTATCGGAATTATAGCGCGTCAACTATTTCTCTCTATACCATTTTGTATTTCATATACCTTTGACTATTGGATGTTCTTATAGGCACTATAGTATTGCCAGCCTAATCTCGGGAGATGATAGGCTTGAAGTCATCAACAGTGCTGTGGTTCAAGCATTGCTAAGAGCTGCTGGCAAAAGCAGTAAAGTGATGTTTGAATGAATGCTTATGAGCATACTGCTGCCTACCACCACTCAGTCAGACTGCTCTATCAAAAGACTTAATTATAATAAACACACTGAAATACGAGCCTTTGGTCCTTAATATGGTCAAATCCTGAAACTATCATTTAGAAAGCAAAACGTTTATTCTTTCAGTGAAATACGGAACTGTTCCGTATTAGATCAAACTTGTGGCAACCCTAAGTCTAAATATTGCTGTTACATTGCACAACCTTCAATGTTATGTCATAATTATGTAAAATTCTGGCAAATTAATTACGGTCTTTGTTAGGAAGAAATGGTCTTCACACAGTTCGCAACGAGCCAGGCGGCCCAAACTGCTGCATATACCCTGACTCTGTTGCACAGAACGCAAGAGAAGTGACACAATTTCCCTAGTTAATATTGCCTGCTACATTAAATAGGAAGGTTTAAAAATATATACTTCTGTGTATCGATTTTAAGAAAGGCATTGATGTTTATGTTTAGGTACATTTGTGCAACGATTGTGCTTTTTTTCCGCAAATGCGCGTTTGTTAAATCCTCACCTGTTTGGCGACGTTGAAGTACGCTGTGATTCGATGATAAATTAACATGCACCGCTTTGATTATATGCAACGCAGGACGAGCTAGTTAACCTAGTAATATCATCAACCATGTGTAGTTAACTATTGATTATGTGAAGATTTGATTGTTTTCATATGATAAGTTTAATGCTAGCTAGCAACTTACCTTGGCTCCTTGCAGCCACAAGGTCCTTTTGATGTTGTACTCGTGTAACAGGTGGTCAGTCTGCCACGCAGTTTCCTCGTGGATTGCAATGTAATCAGCCATAATCGGAGTCCAAAAAGGCAGATTACCGATTGTTATGAAAACTTGAAAATCGGCACTAATTAATCGGCCATGGCGATTAATCGGTCGACCTCTAAAATGAACCATGTATAGGCTACTTTCTCAGCCCTAAAATGAAAGATAAAATCACCTGCTATTGAAATTATGCACTTATCATTCACTTTCCTGTCAGATCTTGACCCCTGCCAGTATATATATTATTTAATTTGAGACAGTCGTTTTTCAATTGGCACTGGCCCGGTGTGCCACTAGCAAATTTACCTGAATGTCGAGCCCTGCGGTGCGCATAGAGCCTAGGACTATGTCTACCACTTTGTGTAGCCATTAGCGATGCTAATGATTGCCTTTCTGGTAGATGGAAAGGCAATTAAAAGGTACATACAAAGTAGCCTACATGGCAGAATCATAATTATTTGCATCATTATTTGCATCAATGGCCACTTGTTTTGAAAACTCCATCCCGTGCGCTGTAGAAACTGTCTGGCTGGTGCACAGGCCAGGTCTACTGGGATTCAGGGAGGAGTGTTTTGGCAAGGGGTGCAGTGGAAATGAGGGAGATTCCCCTGTAGTTGCCACATTCTGACCTGTCCCCTTTATTGAAGATGGTGACAATGATGGTTTCTTACAGTTCGTTGGGAAGGTCTTCATTCCAAATCCTGACCAAATCCTGACATGCAGGTGTTCTAGTAGACATTCTCCTCTGTGTCTGTAGCAGGTATCTGGTCTGGCCCGCTGGCCTTGTTCTCTTTCATCTGCTTGACAGCTTTGGCCACTTCAAGATTGGTTGGTTCTTCAGCAGTAGGGTGTTCGCGGATGTCATCGAAGACAGAATCATCTACTACATCGTCATGGTGTCCTTGCCAGCGGGAGTTGATTGCATCCTTGTTTTAAAGATTTCGGTCCCGTCCTTTGACTGGAGTGATGCAAGGCCCTGTTTTGGGGCTTTGGTAGCCTTGAAAAATGCATGCGAGTTATCGGTGTCTGCCTCTCTCCTTCCGCATCCGCATTCATTGGACCCTCACCCCGCGAACACTAAATTAACCAGCATTACTCTGGATGAGGGCTGGGGGCCCTGAGCAACAAGCTCTATTAAACAAACAATGAGGGGGCTCTGTCTGGAGGCCCCATTGAGGCCTGGGTTTGGAGTGGGGACACGGCTGAAAGGCATACACTCCCTAATGAACTGGAGTGGCCCATCCAGACAGGCCTTTCACAGGAGATGGGGATGACAAAGTATCAAAACAACCCCAACCCCTCGCCGCTCTCACGGGCAAAACACCGCCTTTTGACTTGGCGGAGTGTGGGCTTTCTGAAGGGGACTCCGGGAGTTGAAAAGAGGGGGGTGGCGGAATGTACTTATTAAAACAATGGGACTCTCAAATTGAAATGAAGCACCCTCCCTGCTCTTTCCCTCTCCCTCCCCCCTCTCGCCTCCTCTACTCCCCCAATCCTGGCAGCGCTACTACTGCCAATTAGAGGCACTCTTGGGCGAGTGGTTGAAGCCCAATATATTAAGGGGTCTCAAAGGAACTGGTTTAGAGTTGTCTCTGTAGTGGTTGTTGTGCTTACGAGAGGGTCTTAGTAATCAGAGGAGAGCCCCATTCGGTGTACTCACAGCACTCCGTCTGCCACCAGGGACTTGTGTACCTTCATGTCACTCTCCCCCTCCCCCTTCAGCTGAAACTTTCTTCTGTTTGTGACCCCTCTGTTGCTCGTCTCTGCTTGGCTGCTCAGAGGGCGAGGGCAGAACGCTGCCCGCCCCCAGATCGACTCGCCCGCTTTTGTTTAACGCTGGATGAGGCACAAATATTTCTGCATCTCAAAGTCCGTCCCAGCAATTACACTGACTGATTAGAGTTGGCCTCGACTGAAGACTACAATACTACATCACTCGTCCGCCCGCTTGTTTCATAACACTGCCAACGGAATCCACTAGCAGATAGTGTTACTTAGTCACTTTTGTCTATGGTGGTGTGATTGGAAATGTGGTGAAATGTTATGCTACTATCTCTACTCTCTTTGTGCTGATGTAGTAATCTTAGCAAGTGCTGATCATGTTACTGTTTTCACCTTTTTTTAAACACATGATTTGTCCCTAGATTGGCTTGCATTTGTCCATGACAGAGACTGTGACAGTTTTGTCTTTATCCTTTCTTGCCATCTCTGCATTACCTCTGTTGCTCTATTGCTCTTGCGCTCTCTACACTGGCGAGCAGAAATGCTAAATGTGTTTCCTCTCATCTCTCACATTCTGTCACTTTCACCATGGTGACAAATGGCAACAGGTCTGTGTGTCAGCCCTGCTAAGAGCAGTAAACTAGAGGCTACAATGGTGACATCTCTGGCCTATAAACAAGGAGGAGAAAAGCCAGAGAAAGAGCGAAAGATGGAGTAGAAGAAAGAAAAATTTGAAAATGTGCATAACTTAACAATTATATTGGCCTGTGTGTATTTTTGTTGGCCATGTGTCTTATTTATCCAATAACTATCATACGGGCACAGCATACAGAGCCTATTTTGAGCGGGATTTCTCCTGCAGCTCCTCAGCTGTTTGCTGCTGGAGTAAAACGTGCTTTCATAAGCCCATTCATTACGCACAATTTAAAAAAGAGCTACTGTTTTTATTTCTCAACTATAGTGTAGTATTTGATGCTCGCCTCCCATTCACCAATGAAGTACAGGCATTAGGGTATCAGTGCGTCACCCACCACTTTACAATGTGAGCTGCAGGCAGTATGCATTTTGAAAACATACTTAATTGTTTGTAACCTGGGATGTTTTATTTCATATTATGAGGCATGTCTTACCTTGCTCTTTCACACAAGGATTGGTGATTATCGATGAGGAGATAGTTGATAAGATTTTTCAAATAACTTACGGTGAGGAACTATAGTTTTAATATGTCATTCGCAATGGATGTTAAAAAAACACTTTCTTACATTTCCGCGCAGCAGGCCAGGTACTTCTATGCTTACTCAGGAGCGCACACTCCCTCAACAAGACAGAGAAACCAGACTCACATGGAGCACTCAAAAGAAAAAAATAACAAATCTCGTAAATTATGGTTATGTAATGTAGTGTAGCAGGTTGTGCACTCTGCAAACAACGCTTACACTCTGAGAACGGTGAATGACTCTAATTAATACATGCATTAAAGCTGCAATACTGTATAACTTTTAGTATTTTTTTTTTTAAATGTTCAAACACTCCAATAAGTCACTAGTGGTCATTTAATGTGATGTAACAATATCGCGCCTCTAGCCTACCTGAGAACCGCTGTATTCGTTGGTTTTCATTTTCCTGACAGATTTGGTGGTGCGCGCAATGAGTGACTTGTTTTCCTTCATTGAGGAGGCGGCGTGACAGCTAGCTGTCTAGCTGAGCCTATGGCCTGTACTTGGCTATCTTAGATAGCTAGCTTACAGACATGTCAGACGAGAGGGGCAAACAACCTGACCCAGCAGCAACTACTCCATCTAAGCCAAAGAAACAGATATTTGGAGAACAGACAAGCAAAAAGGGAAAGCGATCGAGCCCGGGCCAAGACGAGAGTTAACCTTGGATTTGCATTCACACATTGGAAAGAACTACGGGAGTTTAATTAAGGGATTCAAAATCGGCCCAGAGTTTGCATTTCTTCTGCTGAAACGGTAAGACATACAGTTGCAAGCTAGATAATTTACAGTGCCTTCAGAAAGTATTCGCACTCTTTGACCATTTTCCACATTTTGTTGTTACAACCTGCATTTAAAATGCATTAAATTGAGGTGTTTTGTCACTGGCCTACACACAATAATCCATTATGTCAGTGGAATTATGTTTTTTGAAATTTGTACAAATTAATGAAAAGCTGGAATGTCTTGAGTCAATAAGTATTCAATCCCTTTGTTATGGCAAACCTAAATATGTTCAGGAATAAAAATTTGCTTAACAAGTCACAAGTAATAGTAACAGTGTTTAACATGATTTTTGAATAACTACCGTATCTTTGTACCCCACACATACAATTATCTGTATGTGTGGGGTACAAAGACCAGGGAGGTTTTCCAATGCCTCACAAAGGCGTCCTTAATAACTCACTTGCCGGTGAGGAAGGAAACCGCTCAGGATTTTACCACGAGGCCAATTAAAACAGTTACAGAGTTTAATGGCTGTGATAGGAGAAAATTGAGGATGGATCATCAACATTTGTAGTTACTCCACAATACTAACCTAATTAACAGGGTGAAACATTTTCCAAAACATGCATCCTGTTTGTAACAAGGCACTAAAGTAATACTGCAAAAAATCCACGTGTGGAAAGCTCTTAGATACGTACCCAGAAAGACTCACAGCTGTGATCACTGCCAAAGGTGCTTCTTCAAAGTATTGACTCAATACTTGGATACTTATGTAAAAAAGATTCTGTATTTCATTCTTAATAAATTTGCCAACATTTCTAAAAGTATGTTTTTACTTTGTTGTTATGGTGTATTGTGTGTAGATGGGTGAGGAAGAAAAATACAATTTAATACATTTTAGAATTCAGGTAGTAACACAAGAACATTTGGAATAAGTCAAGGGTTATGAATACTTTCTGAAGGCACTGTATATCTTCACCACACACCCCTCCCCTTCTTCTTGCCTCAGCATTTATTTATATATTATACTCAAGACGCATTAGCTTCACACATACTTTTGGTTATGTAGTGTATGTGGACATGTGTGCTCGTTGAATATCTCATTCCAAAATCATGGGCATTGATATGGGGCGGCAGGTAGCCTAGTGGTTAAAGCTTTGGGCCAGTAACCGAAAGGTTGTTGGATTTAATTCCTGAGCTGCCAAGGTAAAAAATCTGTCATTTTGCACCTGAACAAGGCAGTTAACCCTCTGTTCCCTGCTAGGCCGTCATTGTAAATAAGAATTTGTTCTTAACTGACTTGCCTAGTTAAATAAAAAAATGATATGGAGTTGGTCCGTATAGCAGCCTCCACTCTTCTGGAAAGGCTTTCCACTAGATGTTGGAACATTTGCTGCGGGGACTTGCCACAAGTGAGGTCGGGCATTGATGTTGGGCGATTTAGGCCTGGCTCGCAGTCAGTATTCCAATTCATCCCAAAGGTGTTAGATGAAAAACAGCCCCATACCATTATTCCTTCTCCTGTGGGGACTGTGAAGCAACACAAACTTAGGCACAGACACATGCATACACACATGATAACATACCATACACACACATGTCACATGTTGTAGATATGTGGTAGTAGAGTAGGGGACCCCAGGAAGAGTAGCTGCTGCAAAGGCAGCAGCTAATGGGGATCCATAATGAATGCAAAATACAAAATACTCTTGTCAAAATCTGTCCACACTGGGAATAGAGTGTTGTTCAATGCGTTTCTATGGGTTTAATAAGCAGACCAAGCAGACCACCTGCCTTCCTGCCTTTTGGGACAAGGACTCCCATTGTTAGGGGGGAGAACATCTCGTCATTATATACAGATCTCTGACTATATTAGGAATAAGGTGCCATTTGGGACACAGCCCAAACTTGGAGAGGATACAGAGAGCGAGAGATGTAATCAGGTCGCAGTGTGACCTGCAACGCTCTTGTTATTGCAGCATTGTGATGTAGTTGTTGTTGCTGTGTGCTGACGATGATGATGATATAAAACCATTTTGGTCATTTTGGTTTCTCCTGAGATCCACTAAATTGAGGCTATGCTGCCTTCAGTCTTTGTACACATTTAGCCCTTTCAAAACACTATTTTTCTCTTTTAGTGAAGCCCACTTGAGAATGCTAGCCTAATTGTCTTTTCCTTCAGTCCAGAGAGCCCTCTCAAATTCTCTGTAATGAGCTAGAATGGCTTCTCTGGGAGGCTAGTTTCCTCTGCTCTGTGAGTAATGTGAATTAATGTGTTTAACTGGGAGGCCTTGGACCCATGTGTCTGCTTACTGTCACAGTCACACACAACAGGGCTGCCACATGCTCATGTGGGGATAATTGTTTTCTTGGAAGACATAGTGTAGACGGCCTCTTGAGCTCCACTAGCAAGTGCATAACAGTCAAGAGGCCTTCTGAAGCTAATGGACTTGCTGCTAATGGACTCGCTATATTGAGAAATGTATAGGCTATACATTTAGCATTTAATGCAGGCAAAGAATTTCAATATTCAATATTTCAATATCATAGAAGTCGCCTTTCCCAAGTCAGTTACAAACATTGGATGAAATCCATGAGAGATTAAAGCGCCCATCCTTCCTCCTTTTTTTGAGTTGCTGCCGGATTAAGGGCGTGTTTTCTACTTTTACCTTGTATCAGATTAAGGGTTTGAAGTGGTGAAGGTTGTTGTTCCCAGTGGACTAGGGCTGGCTGGGATGTTGTTTCCTAGGCCCTGGAGGCTGTTGCTGGTCGGAGATCCCATCCAGGTGTTAGCCCGGGAGGGAGAGGAAATCTGGGGCAAAGCTTAATCAGAACCAGGCCCGATCAAAGCCCGGAGCAGACCAGAGAAGGCACCAAGGCAGGGGCGTGAGGAGGTGGGAGCGAAGAATAGAGGGGCTATAGCAAGCATCTGTCTCACTCTCTGCCACTCTCCATCCATCTTCTCTTCATCCACCAGCTCCTTCTCTCTTTCCTATTTCCACTGCCAATCCATCGCTCTTATAACCTCAGAGAGCCCTGAATCATCATATAGGCAAATCATCTCTCCCTTTCTCTCTCTCTCTCTCTCTCTCTCTCTCTCTCTCTCTCTCTCTCTCTCCCTCTTGAACTCTTATGCTGTGGTGGGGTAGTAGTGGCATATTTAGCACAGCCCTGGGTAGAGACGGACTGGCATACTGATCAGCCAGGTGATGCAGAACAAAGCAGCACAGTGGTACTCTGTTCCTGCATTTATCTAGCACGGAGAGGAAGGGGACGGCAGGCAAGCAGGGGATAAAAAAAAAAAGGTGTATATTTAATTTTTTACAGTGTGGAGAGATGGCCCTCCCTACTCTTTTATAATTATCCCTGGCTCTTATCTTCAGCTTTCATTGGGCTGATAAAGGGGGTGCGGATTTGTGGGTGTTGTGATGCAGAGAAACACCGGGTTAGTTGGTAGTTAAAGTGATGCTCAGAGAAATTTGATAATTTGAAGTAATTCTTATGATGTTGTACGATTTGGAATTTTTTAACAAGCTTTGTAAGTGCTTATGATCCCGGACTGCATCTTTTAAAGCTGGATGGGATGCACAGAGGTGGTTCCCTATTGCAACCGTGACCCATTTGATGCTGGGGTCACAGGATTGTGGCATCGGAGGTTAGGTAAGGTGACTTTGATGACTGTTGAAGGCTTTGGCATGTGTGCCCCATGCCCTGAAAATAAACCAAACGCACACTATCTCTCACTTTCTCTTTATCATGTACTCATGTACATGTGTACACTCACACACACTTGCTTGATCACTTGCTCTCTCACACCCCTGGACAATGTCAGTTAGTGGTCCCTCTCTTTCTGTCTGCTAGAGATCAGATTGATTGCACTAACCTTGGCAGGCAGGCAGTTGGGACATGCTCTAGACTAGATCATTGGTTCCCAACTCCAGTCCTCCAGTACCCCCAACAGCACACATTTTTGTTGTAGCCCATTGAGGGCTTGATGATTAGTTGACAAGGTAAATCAGCTGTGCTTGTCCAGGGCTACAATGCAAATGTGTACTGTAGTGGGTACTGGAGGACTGGAGTTGGGAAACACTTCTCTGGAGCAGGGTTTCCCAAACTCTGCCCTGCTCCWMCCCCCCCCCCCCCCCCACTGTGTGCACCTTTTGGTTTTTACCCTAGCACTACACAGATGATTTATATAATCAAAGCTTGATGATGAGTTGATTATTTGAATCAACTGTTTAGTGCTAGGGCAAAAAAACTAAAGGTGCATCCAAGGGGGGCCCCAGGACCGAGTTTGGGAAACCCTTGTTCTGAAATTGCTCATTTAATAGGGATGCTTTGTGTTGCAGAGGGGACATTAATAGCACATTTCACTTATTTTGTTTTTGCTACCTCCTTGGTGCAGCCTCCCTCCTACTCCATAGTAAAGTGTTTCTGTTACGGCTCTGTTTAGGATAGCATTCAAGGTCAGGGATAGTGTCATGGATAGGGTAATATTTAAACTGTGAGTTCTGCTTCGCTGGTCTGCTCTTGAAGGTCGTCCCAAAGTTGATATTCTGCCGGTGTGTTTGTGTTGAAATGTGTGTGTCTGTGTGCATGCGTCAGTGTTTATATCCTTGGGTGTGTGTGTGACAGGTGGCAGAGCTCAGTCCAGTTGCCGGGTAGCCATAGAGGTGGGCAGAATAGAGGCTCTGCTGGCACCTGGCACCCATAGTCCTCTACTCAGATACACTATATATATATCTACACACACACACAAAAGTATGTGGACACCCCTTCAAATAAATGGACTTATGGGTCCCAGCCACAAACGTTGCTGACAGGTATATAAAATCGAGCACACAGCCATGCAATCTCCATAGACAAACATTGGCAGTAGAATGGCCTCACTGAAGAGCTCAGTGACTTTCAATGTGGCACTGTCATAGTCTGCCACCTTTCCAACCAGCCATTTCTTTAAATTACTACCCTGCCCTGGTCAACTGTAAGTGCTGTTGTGAAGTGGAAACGTCTAGGAGCAACAACGGCTCAGCCACAATGTGGTAGGCCACACGATCTCACAGAACGGGACCGCAGAGTGCTGAAGCGTGTAGCGTGTGAAAATCGTCTGTCCTCGGTTGCGACACTCACTACTTCGTTCCAAACTGCCTCTGGAAGCACTGTTCGTTGGGCAGTACTTAAATAAAAGTAATTTGGCAGTACGACGGACGAATCTGGGTTGCGGATGCCAGGAGAATGCTACCTTCCCCAATGCATAGTGCCAACTGTAAAGTTTGGTGGAGTAGGAATAATGGTCTGGGGCTGTTTTTCATGGTTCAGGCTAGGCCCCTTAGTTCCAGTGAAGGGAAATATTAACGCTAGAGCATACATTGACAATCTGTGCTCTCAACTTCTTTGCAAAATCTTTGGGAAGGCCCTTTGCCATGCTGAAACAGGAATGTCCCCGTGCACAAAGACAGGTCCATACAGAAATGGTTTGTTGAGATAGGTGTGGAAGAACTTGACTGGCCTTCACAGAGCCCTGACCTCAACCGCATCGAACACCTTTGGGATGAATTGGAACACCGACTTGCGAGCCAGTCCTAATCGCCCAATATCAGTGCCCGACCTCACTAATGCTCTTGTGGTTGAATAGAAGCAAGTCCCCGTAGCAATGTTCCAACATCTAGTGGAAAGCTTTCCCAGAAGAGTGGAAGCTGTTATAGTAGCAAAGGGGGGACCAACTCCATATTAATGCTCATGATTTTGGAATGGGATGTTCGACGAGCAGGTGTCCAGATACGCTTGGTCATGTAGTGTTGGTCTCCCTGGCAGGCCGTCACACACACCCTCCCACAGCTGATGCTGGCACCTCTGACCCTGCTTCTACCCTCTGGGGGTATAAGGCAGACAGTCCGCTGCCTGACTGGTACCAGGGCCTGATATAATTGGATTTATGGCATGTAAAACAGAAATCAAATGTATTTAGCTATATTTAGCTGTATTTAGCTAGTTGCTTTTCCAATACAATACACACACACACACTAGAGGTCGACCGATTATGAATTTTCAACTCCGACCAAAAAAAGCCAGTACCGATTAATTGGCCGATTTTATATATTTTTTTTACATTTTATTTGTAATAATGACAATTACAACAATAATGAATGAATAATGAACACTTATTTTAACTTAATATAATACATCAATCAAATCAATTTAGCCTCAAATAAATAATGAAACATGTTAAATTTGGTTTAAATAATGCAAAAACAAAGTGTTGGAGAAGAAAGTAAAAGTGCAATATGTGCCGTGTAAAAAAGCTAACGTTTAAGTTCCTCGCTCAGAACATGATAACATATAAAAGCTGGTGGTTCCTTTTAACATGAGTTTTCAATATTCCCAAGTAAGAAGTTTTAGGTTGAGGTTATTATAGGAATTATTATTTCTATAATAATTCTATTATTATATTTCTCTCTATACCATTTGTATTTTATATACCTTTGACTATTGGATGTTCTTATAGGCACTATAGTATTGCCAGTGTAACAGTATAGCTTCCGTCCGTTCCTCGCTCCTACCTGGGCTCGAACCAGGAACACATCGTCAACAGCCACCCACGATGCATCGTTACCCATCGCTCCACAAAAGACGCGGCCCTTGCAGAGCAAGGGGAACAACTACTCCAAGTCTCAGAGCGAGTGACGTTTGAAACGCTATTAGCGTGCACCCCGCTAACTAGCTAGCCATTTCACATCGGTTACACCAGCCTAATCTCGGGAGTTGATAGGCTTGAAGTCATAAAGAGCGCAATGCTTGAAGCATTGCGAAGAGCTGCTGGCAAACGCACAAAAGTGCTTTTGAAGGAATGCTTATGAGCCTGCTGCTGCCTACCACCGCCCAGTCAGACTGCTCTATCAAATATTAAATCATAGACTTAATTATAACATAATAACATACACAGAAATACGAGCCTTAGCTCATTAATATGGTCAAATCCGGAAACTATCTATTAGAAAATAAAACGTTTATTCTTTCAGTGAAATACGGAAACGTTCTGTATTTTATCTAACGGGTGGCATCCCTAAGTCTAAATATTCCTGTTACATTGCACAACCTTCAATGTTATGTCATAATTACGTAAAATTCTGGCAAATTAGTTCGCAACGAGCCGGCGTCCCAAACTGTTGCATATACCCTGACACTGCGTGCAATGAACGCAAGAGAAGTGATACAATTTCCCTAGTTTAATATTGCCTACTAACATGAATTTCTTTTAAAAATATATACTTCTGTATATTGATTTTAAGAAAGGCATTGATGTTTATGGTTAGGTACACTCGTGCAACGAGTATGCTTTTTTCGCAAATGCGTTTTGTTAAATCATCCCCCATTTGGCGAAGTTGGCTTTCTTCGTTAGGAAGAAATGGTCTTCACACAGTTTGCAACGAGCCAGGCAGCCCAAACTGCTGCATATACCCTGACTCTGTTGCACAGAATGCAAGAGAAGTGACACAATTTCCCTAGTTAAAAACAAAATAATGTTAGCAGGCAATATTAACTAAATATGCAGGTTTAAAAATATATACTTGTGTATTGATTTTAAGAAAGGCGTTGATGTTTATGGCTAGGTACACATTGGTGCAACGACAGTGCTTTTTTCGCGAATGCGCTTGTTAAATCACCCGTTTTCACTCACTCACTCACTCACTCACTCACTCACTCACTCACTCACTCACTCACTCACTCACTCACTCACTCACTCACTCACTCACTCACTCACTCACTCACTCACTCACTCACTCACTCACTCTCACACACATATATATGCTAATACCTGGCTAGTATGACAATTATTGGAAGCTGATGTCAATGCTCTTCCTCCTGTGGTGGTTTTGGGTGAAAGCTATTCTCAGCCTGGTAGGTCAGTTCTGTTCCCCCCCATCACACTCTACTGTCAGAAGGGGATGGCCTTTAGCCCTTCACCGTGCGGCATCCCTGGACCAACTGCTCCGGGAGGGGACGCTGGGACACAAAGATAAATAGTGTCTGGTTATGCAGTGGAGAGAACTGGAATGCAAACTATCCCCTTACCCTTGAACTAAAGCTGACCACCTATGTCTGTGTGTGTGGTGCGTGTGTGTTGATGTTGCCACTGACACCTGCAGCTCACCATGATGACAAGCCTCATTTCCAGAACGCTAGCTCCTTGCACAGACACCTATTTTTTATTCAGCAGGGTAGCATTTGTTTTTAGGCGTCATTTTGGATAGTACACCCAGTTTAGATCTATCTATAGCTCAACCACCCTTATTTACCTCCAAGTACCTATGAAAGTGCATGTGTGACTCCTGTTGAAAGGAGCCTCTTGTAAAGGTCTGGGCGATTTCGCCTTGTGACTGTGGTTTGTCATGAGTGAATGTTGTTGTTCATGCCACACAAACAAACAACCACACACACACACACACTCATTGTCGAATCACGTGCCGTTGTCTGATAACCCCTAACCCTTTAGGGCACAAATCACAGCAAAGGATCCACAGACATGTCACTTTAGACAATCACATGATTGGTGAAATGTTAGGGCCTTATTCCCAGATAGAAATACATTGTAATGCATCTCTTTCTTGTGTAGGGAATCATGTCAGCTCTATACATTACATTTCTATCATCAACTTTTTCTATGAAGCACCTCATTCAACAAGACCTAGAGCTAAGTCAATGAGACCTGGCCTGGCCTCGTGCTTCTGATCAGCCAGAAGACACACAGACCCAGCACAGAGACATCATTCACTACAGGGAGAGACAGGCCCTAAACAGTAGCTAGCTCTGTCATTCACAAATACAGCATACTCATAACACACACATTTCCTGTTCCAGTCGGTGCCTCTTCTGGTTGAGTCTTGATTGAAAATCTATTGGCCATATAAAAAAAAGTCAAACTGAAGTCAGTTGAATAGGGTCAGTTTACCGGAACAGTTTACCTGTCCTTATTCAAATCAATTCTTGTTGACTCAGTTTCTGAAATCTCCATGTTCAGGTTTATATAGGCATATTATACTAGTCCCAACAACCCATCACACACACTGTAGTCGATTGGACTTTTATCACTGGTTTGGGTGGTGTAGTGAGATATTTGGTTTGCCTTGTTTATGCCGTTACCGCCCTGATGCCTCCTCCTCATTGAGAGAGAGAAACACGTGTGAAAGGCAGCTAGAGAGAAGGGGGAAGAGGGAAATAGAGGAGAACATCAAATGAAAGAATGATAAATATAAGCCTCCAATACATCTCTCGCTGCATCTTTGTCTACACAAGTAACTGGTTCAGTTTTTGCCAAGGTTTTCATTGTCATTGTGTTCTTGAACAAAACTTGCCACCTTTTGTGCCATGTCTGCTCCTCTCTGTCTACTAAAGTGAGTCCACTCACACACGCGTACACTTGGATCTAATAGACTTGAGTCTCAATCATGGACCAAGTCCCAGTCTCTCTTAGGCTTCAGTGGAGACCAGGGGGACATCCAACCCACTTACTGAACCCATGTCCTGCAGGATAGACACATTTCTAGAGGGGGGAGGAGAAGAAAAGAAAAGGAGAGGAGAGGAGAGTGGAGTAGAAGGAGCCAGACAATCAGTAGACATAGTGTTTTCCTGTGTGAATCTAATCACTCTTTCACTGGTCTTTGTCACCCACTCACTCTCTCCAGTGAAGGCCACACTCCCACATCCAGTGAAGTAGTCCTGTAATTCACCACGTACACACACACACACACACACACACACACACACACACACACACACACACACACACACACACACACACACACACACACACACACGCACACACACAGTTCCATTGGTAAATCACACTGTTGCCCTTGTTTAAAGGGATACTTCTTACTTCTTCTCTCCCTGATTTTTACATGTCTGGTTCTCTCTTTTTCTCTGGTTTTGACTCTCTGTTTGGTCGCCCACTCTGACCTTGACAAGATTCGAGATCAAAGCCTAAAATGACGGCAGGCTTCAGACCGGCTCCAGACTAGGGCCACTGTGCCATCCAGCCGTGCCCAGTTTAAAGCTCTGTCTCGTAGGTACAACTATTCTGATGGCCCCTGGAGTTAGACTAGAAACCACAGAGTGCCTGGACCTGATAACAATGGCACGATGAAGAAACTAGTAGGGTGTAGCCTACATATCCGGTCAGAAAACATCACTTGAAGTAGTAGAAGTAGTTTCCTCTCTGTGGTTACATGTTTCCATATCGTATCCCATTTTACCCAGGACCCTGGTTGTTTTTGTTTGTGAACAGGCCCAGCTGTTTTTCAGCCCCGTCTGTCTTCAGCTAATCTAAGGGAGATTTTTTCCCCCCCACACAGACGGACTGTGTGTCAATCTGTCTGTGGGAATGTTTGTTGTCCGGTGTTTAAGTAAAATGTGTCTGTTTTAAAGTGCCTCACCCTAACCCAAAATTGTATTTTATTGTAGAGGGTAGAAATATATTTTATACATTGAAAGGCCAAGACGGATGCATTTATTTTTTTCTGGACTTTTTGCTGAATGCAGTCGCATGGAAACACCACTGAATGAGGCCTATATCCCATGGTCTTGATTTGGCAAGGAAACTAGGAATCCAAAAGGCTTCAAAAACATTCTGAAATTTCCACAGTGTACTTTCATGTGGCCCTTCTGTGAACTTTGGGCCTGGATGGCTATCTGCTGATACCTGGGCCTAGTCCTGCTTCTGTGAGCTATCTGGCAACCTGAGTCATCCTACACTCTTCCTATGGAGTAGGCACCAGTCTACACAGTGCAGGAGCTGTTCCACCAGTGTACTACCAAGCGGGGATAAAACCCTCTCCGAACCCATACCCCTTCTGGGCACCAGTGCCCATCCTCACACCCCATAGTCTACATGGAATCTCTTCTTCCCCGCACTGAAGCGGCCTACACTCGTCTGCCTGGCCTCTCACACAGTGTTCGATAGTCACCTACCTTGCAACCCAATACACACGTCAATCAGAGCTGTGTCGACAGTAGTTGGCTAGACTGCCGACCTTTCTTGTGGTTTTATCCAGTAAACTTTATCCACAATGGTCAAAATGGAAAGCATATCACCAGTAGCCAATCTACTCACCTTCTGTGGCGAGCAGAGTTGGGTGAGTAAATCCATAAACCCTGTGCGATCACCGCAGAGAATCTCCCCAACGACCGCCACGGACACAATGTTTCACTATGGCCAAGTCCCTTCTCTCCTGTCTACAAAGCACTCGGTTATCCTACAACATCTTCACAGCTTGTTGCTGAATGATTTTTTTAGATGTATCAGGGGGACACTGTTTCTGACTTTTGCAATAGACTAAATGCTAAGAAGGTGACAATGTGTAAAGACACAACTGAGATGTTTGGTTGTTTTATTGTTGTTGATATCTGGGAACATTCAACTAAACCCTGGTCCTGGCAGGAGTCTACAATGTTTGCAAATGCAGTCTGATTTTAAATAGTAGGACTGGTCTGGGTATAGTCCATTTTAAAGTTCAAAGCTTGGTTGGGGTTGAGACTACTAATGCAGATCAAATCAAATGTATTTATAAAGCCCTTCTTACATCAGCTGATATCTCAAAGTGCTGTACAGAAACCCAGCCTAAAACCCCAAACAGCAAGCAATGCAGGTGTAGAAGCACGGTAACATTTGTAATATCTGAAACTTGGCTGAGTAAATCTGTCCCCACTAAAGATATACTATTTATTTCAAATGTATTGCTGCTCTCAATCTATGTGCAAACAATTTGAAATGATTGTGGTCAATGTTGAGGTATTGAAAGACTGCCACCTTACTGTGGTAGGATGTTATAGACCTCCATCAGCCCTGAGCGAGACCGTAGTATCTTTCACAAATTACATGGCAAACCTATAGTACAGTGAAATAGTTAATGTTGGGGATCTAGACTGGGATTGGTAAAAGCCTGCCTCTGACAATGTCAAGGCTTACTGTGTAACTCAATTGATAAATGCCCTGACACGTCCTAATCTGTAGTGTCCTGAGAAATCAACCTTATTGAGCTCTTCTTGACTAATGTCCCATGCAAATATGTTGCCATTGGTGTCTTTTCTAATGTTGTGAGTAACCACTATGTTAAGAAGCACTAAGGTCCCTAAGACCAGGCCCTGTTTTCTCCCCCAATTTTTTTAACACTTCTCTGAACAAGGGTTTTTACATGATACAGTTGAAGTCGGAAGATTACATACACCTTAGCCAAATACGTTTAAACTCAGTTTTTCACAATTCTTGACATTTAATCCATGTAACAATTCCCTATTTTAGGTCAGTTAGGATCACCAGTTTATTTTTAGAATGTGAAATGTCAGAATAATAGTAGAGAGATTTATTTATTTCAGCTTTTATTTCTTTCATCACATTCCCATTGGGTCAGAAGTTTACATACACTCAATTAGTATAGTAACTGAGTCATGTTTGTAGGCCTCCTTGCTCGCACACGCTTTTTGAGTTCTGCCCACACATTTTCTATAGGATTGAGGTCAGGGCTTTGTGATGGCCACTCCAATACCTTGACTTTGTTGTCCATTTGCGACCAAGCTTTAACTTCCTGACTGATGTCTTGAGATGTTGCTTCAATATATCCACATAATTTTCCTGCCTCATGATGCCATCTTTTTAGTGAAGTGCACCAGTCCCTCCTGCAGCAAAGCACCCCCACAACATGATGCTGCCACCCCCGTGCATCACGGTTGGGATGGTGTTCTTCGGCTAGCAAGCCTCCCCCTTTTTCCTCCAAACATAACGATGGTCATTATGGCCAAACAGTTATATTTTTGTTTCATCAGACCAGAGGACATTTCTTCAAAAAGTACGATCTTTGTCCCCATTTGCAGTTGTAAACCGTAGTCTGGCTTTTTTTATGGCGGTTTTTGAGCAGTGGCTTCTTCCTGGCTGAGCCGCCTTTCAAATTATGTTGATATAGGACTCGTTTTACAGTGGATATAGATACTTTTGTACCCGTTTCCTCCAGCTTCTTCACAAGGTCCTTTGCTGTTCTGGGATTTGCACTTTTCGCACAAGTACGTTCATCTCTAGGAGACAGAACGCGTCTCCTTCCTGAGTGGTATGACGGCTGCGTGGTCCCATGGTGTTTATACTTGCGTACTATTGTTTGTACAGATTAACGTGGTACCTTCAGGAATTTGGAAATTGCTCCCAAGGATGAACCAGACTTGTGGAGGTCTACAAATTTTTTTCTGAGGTCTTGGCTGATTTCTTTTGATTTCCCATGTCAAGCAAAGAGGCACTGAGTTTGAAGGTAGGCCTTGAAAAAATCCACAGGTACACCTCCAATTGACTCAAATGATGTTGATTATCCTATCAGAAGCTTCTAAAGCCATGACATAATTTTCTGGGATTTTCCAAGCTGTTTAAAGGCACAGTCAACTTAGTGTATGTAAACTTCTGACCCACTGGAATTGTGATACAGTGAATTATAAGTGAAATAATCTGTCTGTTTCTTGGACCACTGTTGTTTACTGTCTATATTAATAATGTTGGTAGAAATGTGTCAAATTCTAGTGTAAATTGTTATGCTGATGACAGTTATTTATTGTTGTGCAGCAACGCAGATATTTTTGTCAGATGTTACAATGGATTACTGAAGTATAATTACAAGCATTTCGTACGTGTCAAAGGCTTTTATTGACAATTACATGAAGTTGATGCAAAGAGTCAGTATTTGCAGTGTTGACCCTTCTTTTTCAAGACCTCTGCAATCTGCCCTGGCATGCTGTCAATTAACTTCTGGGCCACATCCTGATTGATGGCAGCCCCTTCTTGCATAATCAATGCTTGGAGTTTGTCAGAATTTGTGGGTTTTTGTTTGTCCACCCGCCTCTTGAGGATTGACCACAACTTCACAATGGGATTAACCTTTCTCGCCCAGGGGTTCCGCTAGCGGAACACCCACAACATTTCCGCAGCGCGCGAAATTCAAAGATATTTTTTTGAAATATTTAACTTTCACACATTAACAAGTCCAATACAGCAAATGAAAGATAAACATCTTGTGAATCCAGCCAACGTGTCCGATTTTAAAAATGTTTTACAGCGAAAACACAACATATATTTATCTTAGCTCACCACCAAATCCCAAAAAATCAACAACAAAAAAACATTTTTTCACAGCAAAGATAGCTTTCACAAATCCCACAAATAGAGATAAAATTAATCACTAACCTTTGAACGTCTTCATCAGATGAGTCATATGACATCATGTTACACAATACATTTATGTTTTGTTCGATAATGTGCATAAATATATATAAAAAAAATCTCAGTTTACATTGGCGCGTTACGTGCAGTAATGTTTTGATTCCAAAACATCCAGTGATTTTGCAGAAATACTCATAATAAACATTGATAAAAGATACAAGTGTTATTCACAAAATTAAAGATAAACTTATCCTCTATGCAGCCGCTGTCTCAGATTTCAAAATAAACTTTACGGAAAAAGAATAATCTGAGAACGGCGCTCAGAGCACAATCCAGCCAAAGAAATAGTCGCCATTTTGGCGTCAACAGAAGCTACAAAAACACTATAAATATGCACTTACCTTCGAATAACTTCATCAGAAGGCACTCCCAGGATTCCCAGTTCGACAATAAATGACCGCATTTGTTCCATAAAGTTCCATAAAGCCCATCATTTAGCCACTTGTTGTTAGCATGTTCAGCCCAGTAATCAATTTTCATGACACACGAGCAATCCCTCCAGACAAAAACTCAAAAAGTTCCGTTACAGGTCGTAGAAACAAGTCAAATGATGTATGCAATCCATATTTAGGATGTGTTTAACATTAATCATCAATAAGGATCCAACCGGAGAATTTCATTGTCTGAAGAAAGAGCATTGGAACGAGAGCACTCTCTCTCGCTCGCGTGCAAAATGAGACTGAGAATTTCTGACGACCACTCAGTAAAATAGCTCCTATGAGCCCCTCCTTTATAGTAGAATCATATAACCAAAATCTAAAGATGGTGACATCTAGTGGAAGCCCTAGGAAGTGTTTGCTTATCCATAACTATATGGGGTATCATTTGGCACTGTTTTGAAAATCGAGTTCTCACTTCCTGTTTGGAAGTCTTCTCAGGTTTTTGTCTGCCAAATGAGGTCTGTTATACTTACAGACATAATTCAAACAGTTTTAGAAACTTCATTGTGTTTTCTATACAATAGTAATAATAATTTGCATGTATTACCTTCTGGGGCAGAGTAGGAGGAAATTCCGTTTGGGTACGCAATTCGTTCAAAGTGGAAATGCTGCCCCCTGTCCATAACTGGTTTTAAGGTCTGGGGAGTTTCCTGGCCATGGACCGAACAGATCGATGTTTTTTTCTCTGAGCCACTTAGTTATCACTTTGCCTTATGGCAAGTTGCTCCATCATGCTGGAAAAGGCATTGTTTGTCACCAAACTGTTCCTGGATGGTTGGGAGAAGTTTCTCTCAGAGGATGTGTTGGTACAGTCTTTATTCATAGCTGTGTTCTTGGGCAAAATTGTGAGTGAGCCCTCTCCCTTGGCTGAGAAGCAACACCACACATGAATGGATGCTTTACTGTTGGCATGACACAGGACTGATGGTAGCGCCCACCTTGTCTTCTCCGCACAAGCTTTTTTTGTCTGTGAAGCCCTTTTTGTGCAAAGCAATGATGATGGCACGTATTTCCTTGCAGTTAGCCATGGTTGACAGAGGAAGAACAATGATTCCAAGCACCACCCTCCTTTTGAAGCTTCCAGTCTGTTATTTGAACTCAATCACCATGACAGAGTGATCTCCAGCCTTGTCCTCGTCAACACTCACACCTGTGTTAACAAGAGAATCACTGACATGATGTCAGCTGGTCCATTTGTGGCAGGGCTGAATTGCAGTGGAAATGATTTTTGGGGATTCAGTTAATTTGCATGGCAAAGAGGGACTTTGCAATTAATTGCAATTCATCTGATCACTTTTCATAACATTCTTTAGTATATGCAAATTGTCATCATACAAACTGAGGCAGCAGACTTTGTGAAAATGTATATTTGTCTCATTCTCAAAACCTTTGGCCACAACTGTAGTCACTGTGCAGGATAAGCAAATAGAAAGTGTAGCAACTTACAAGTACTTGTTTCTTAAAAGACTAGTGTCACCTAAAACCTCACATCGAAGGTGTTGTGAAAAAGCGTATTTTTTTCTCATAATAAGGTACTTTTGTGCCTGTAATTGATGTATGGTGAGATCGTGGACATGTATCCCACTGTGGCATCATTACGTATGCTGGACACCGTGTACCATTGGGCGCTGAGGTTTGTTACTAACTCCAAAGCTCTCACTCATCACTGTACTCTCTATCTGAGAGTGGGCTGGCCTTCCTTAGCTCTTCGGAGATTAAATCCTCGGTACGTTTTTATTCATAAGGCCATATTGAGACTGCTCCCAATTGACTTGTGTAACTACATTGTCCAGCAGACAAATGAAAACTATGGCCTGCGCTCACATGACTGTGTTTTGTTGATTGTGCCTAAGGCCCATACAGAGCTAGGGAAAAAAGGTTTCCAGTTCTCTTCCCCTTCCACTTGGAACAAGTTTCAAAGGTCCTGAAATTACAGGAGCTTGTCCCTTTACATTTATTTAAAGATAGGTGAAGCACTATGCTGGAAAATGAAGCGGGGGCCTGTCAATGTTTTGGCCCCTAGTTGCACCACACTTTCTCAAACCATCTTGCTGTTCAATGTGTTAATGTATGTTTTTGTAAACTGTAGTGCTTTGTGTTTTATGTTGTAAATGTGTCTGCAACTTTGTGTGCGGATATTTTGGCCAGGTGTCTCTTGTAAAATAGATTGTTAATCTAAATTAGACTAACCTGGTAAAATAAAGTGAGAATAAAAAACATTATGTTTGGGGGGCTGTAGGGCTTGGGGTTTTTACGAGCAGAGCAGAGTTTGACCTCTGTGAAGGTTTGAGCTGTACTTGAACACAGTTGTGGTCATTGTTGGTAGCCGATGATTCTGCTCCTCCATCTCCCACCCCGACACACCCCCTTAGTCTCCCTCAGTTCCGCTCCCTGCTTTATAGTCAGGAAATGGCCGCCCCAAATGGACATAACATCCAGGTCAGTGGACAAGGAGTGAAAGGCCACGGCGGGGTCAAGCCGACCATAAATTGGATGACCGGGCATCTTTTTTTCTGCTGTTCTAATGGTGTTTGAAGTCTGATGGTCAGTCTGCACTGGGTCTGAAAACACAAATGTGCACACAACACACACGTGCAATGACACACACACATAATCACGCCTCTCTCTACCCTTTTACACCTCTACCCCTTTGTCCTTTTCTCTTGACACTTTCCAGTCCTCTCCTGTCTCCTTCCTCAGCTCTCTTTGTAGCTAGTCTTCTGTCTTTCCTTCTTTCTCAGCTCATCAGCTCCTCTCTGTCCACCTCATCCCTAAGCAACCGTGACAGGCGTGACAGATCTGCTCTTTGGCTCAAACGGCATCACATCTGACTTTACCCCCTACTCTGCCATACCTCTCATGGCCTGTACCCCATACCCCTCCAGCCCTTCTATAAGCTAACAAGAGGGAAGCGTCCAGCTGGATGGAACTGTTGTGTTCCCCTCTGGAGGGCTTTGATCCCCCATCATCCCCCCTGGCCCCCGAGCTCAGAACGGGGCTGTATAATTCCCTGATTTAGCACCTTTTCCTCCACCAGTGGGGATGGGGGCAAGAGGTGGAAGAGAGATGCACGCTTCTGCTATGCTCTGACAGCTGGGAGAGCCCCCCCCCCTTTTCTTCGCCTCTCTCCCTCAACTTCCCCCTAGCCAGCTCTCACTCCTCTTCCCTCAAGTCAACAGCAGAGGGTCATTGTCTCTACAAAATGCTATTCCCTGAGGAGAGAGTGGGGGGGAGGGGGGCACAGGGGGTGTTTAAACCCCCTCTCTCAGTTCCCTCTGATCCTGGCCCCATTTTTTTTTAGCTTTAAGACTGACCTGTCAGCCCTTCTCTCTTCCCCAGAGTCAATGCAGCCCGGCCCCCTCAAAGGGCATTCTGCACCGGCCTTCTGTTTGAACAGCCCCAGCTGAAGGACCCCTTGTGCGCCTGTAAATAAGATCAGAGTTAAAGTCCCTGTGCTCTTGTGTCCGGAGACAGGTGCTCTGAGCCACAGCTATGGTCCTTCCTTCTTGGATCACCACCCTATTCATATACTGTCTATTCACACCATTGTATACACTCAGTGGCCAGTTTATTAGGTACACCCATATAGTACCGTGTCAGACCGCCCTTTGCCTCCAGAACAGCCTGAATTATCTGGGCCACAGATCCTATAAGGTGTGGCATTTAAACGTTGCTAAATTGGTATCAAAGGACATAACGTGTGCCAGGAAAACATTATTTACACCACTGCCACCAGCCTGTACTCCAGGCAGGATCGGGCCATGGACTCATACTGCTTACGCCAAATCCTGACTCTGCCATCAGCATGACGGAACCGGACCAGGCAATGTTTTTCCTCTCCACAATTGTCCAGTGTTGGGGATCACGTGCCCACTGGAGCCGCTTCTTCTTGTATTTAGCTGATAAGAGTGGAATCTGGTGTAGTCGTCTGCTGCAATAGCCCACCCGTGACCGAACCGATGAGCTGTATGTTTCGAGATGCCGTTCTGCACACCACTGTTGTACTGCACCATTATTTGCCTGTTTGTGGCCCGGCTGTTAGCTTGCACAATTCTTGCCATTTTCCTTCGACCTCTCTCATCAACAAGCTGTTATCGCCTACAGGAGTGCCGCTGACCGGATTATTTTTGTTGTCCACCATTCTCTGTAAACCCTAGACACTGTCGTGCCTAAAAAGCCCAGGAGGCCTGCCAGTTTCTGAGATTCTGGAACGGTGCACCTGGCACAGATGTTCATACCACGCTCACATTTTTATGTCAATCGTTTTGCCCATTTTAAAATTTCAGTCAAACAGTATCTGAATGCTTCTGCCTGCATGCCTGCTTTGTATAGAAAGCCACGTCCATGTGACTCACTGTCTGTAGGAGCTAACCATTTTCGTGAGCGGGGTGATGTACCATAAACTGGCCAATGAGTGTATATACACTGAGTGTACAAAACATTAGGAACACCTTCTCTTTCCATGACATAGACTGACCTGGTGAATCCAGGTGAACGCTATGATCCCTTATTGATGTCACTTGTTAAATCCACTTCAGGCAGTGTAGATGAAGGGGAGGAAATGGGTTAAATAAGGATTTTTAAGCCTTGAGACTGTTGAGACATGGATTGTGTATATGTGCCATTCAGAAGTTGAATGGGAAAGACAAAATATTGAAGTGCCTTTGTACGGGGTATGGTAGTCGGTGCCAGTCACGCCGGTTTGAGTGTATCAAGAACTGCAACGTTACTGGGTTTTTCATGCTCAGCTTCCCGTATGTACTGTATATTTCGGACTCTGACATTGCTCATTCTGATGTTTCTTAATTTCTTAATTTTTTACTTTCGGATTTTGTTTGAATTGTTTTGTATTATTACTGCACTGTTGGAGCTAGAAACACAACCGTTTCACTGCACCTGCGATAACAACATCTGCAAATCTGTGTACCTGACCAATAAACATTCACCCCTAACCTGGCACATTCACCTCACAGGATATAGATATTGTGGACAGGAATAGACATGATGGACGACATCATCACATACAATCAGGCTGTTCTCTCAGCCTCTGGGCCCTCCCCAAAATGACACTATTATATCTCCAATACAAAAACATAACTGTCCCCTTACAAAGCACCAGGACAGGAGTGAGGCAGAGGTATAGTTTGATGTCATGTAAATATAGTGTTGTAGTAAAGACATGTAAATGAATTGCCCTATTTTATAAAAATGCAGTTTTACTTGCTGCTTTACCCCTATGGGTACACTCGATATGGCCGCCAGTCCCCCCCATTGCAGAAATGAATTGAATGAGAATGTCCGTTCTAGTAATTATATTTCTATGGCCCATGTAGTCCAGTTGAGCAGAGGAAACTGGCTTTCTTTGTAAAGGCAGATTTGTGTTGGGCTCTGGTTTAACAATTGTCTGTCCTGTGTGTGTGTGTGTGTGTTAGAGAGAGAGAGCGGCTAGAGTAAAAAAAAAAAAAATCATCCACAGTAGGAAAATGGTGTGCATAGATGAGAGAGATAGGCATACAGAGAATGAGAGGCGAAGTGAAAGGCAGAGGAAAGATGAACACAGAGCGGAGGGCAAGGTAGAAGTGTGATAACAGATGAGAGACAGGACAAGAGAAACCAAGATTGAGCGGTCGGGAGGGAAGGCAAGGTGTTCGAACAGAAGTGAGGGACACATAGGGAAGGAGAAAAGATGGAGTGAGTGAGAAAGTGAGGAAAATGGTTAGGCTAATAGACAGAGGTGGTGGTTATCTGGCAGGGCTATTAGTAGTGGATTAGGAGAGGGAAAGCTGGGCTTTAGCTGCAAACCGGATTACACAAGATCTCTGGCATCTCAGTTAGCAGTGCTTACAGACCCCCAGAGCTCTACACTAGATGGGGGATACAGACCTGAAGGGTCAGGCAAATTACATAACCCACACCTGGGGTTATGGGATAGAGTCCTGGCGATAACTCTTTGCTGCAGATATCTGGTTGTGAAGCATATTCCCTGATGTATATGTACTACATCAGGGTTGATCAAGGGTTTGAGACAGGTACTGACAAGCTATGGTTCTTCCTTCTTGGATGGCCACTTAACACTAGCACCTAAGTTGAGAAATGACTAAATCGAGGAACCTTTCAGCAACGTCCTTCAGAAATACTGTGCTACATGATCATGGCAAGCAGGCGAACCTTCTCACATGGACATCACAGTAAGCCATGGAGATTCAGAAAATGATGCAGTTTAGACCGGTATGTGAGTGTGTCCAATATGTCTTCAGACCAGTGTCTGGTGTGTGTCCAGTCAGTATGAGTCATGGGGGCTAATGTTTCAACGACAGGTGACACGGCCAGGCCCAGTAATCCCTCTGTCATGACAATTACACACGTGTCTGTGTGTCTGGAGCCACTGCACCACCTGTTCCCATTCCTTCATCATCAAAAGGGGACGACAGGCAGCGGGGGGGAGGAGGGGAGAGTGGGGGCACGCCTCTGTCATCACCAATGCACAGGGCCAGGGTTAACTTCACAATTGTCTGTTGTCCCTGTGTTTAGACATTCAAAAGCAGTGTTGCACCCAAGTTGTTTCGGTTAGGTGCAGCGTAACCATCATCCAGTTGCTGCCAACTGAAAGACAGTTGGCGAAAGGTCTCGCCCGCATAAGTACTTTGTCCTTTTAAGGGTTCGTTATGATCAACTAAAAAGGGGGAAAACCGAGTGGATTGGGTGCTTTACTGCAATCGCAGTGACTCACTAGCATCGCTGTGTGTTTTGTTTCTCTTGGTCGGTGGCAGACACTGGTTCGGGATGTTTGGGACACAGTAATTGTTTCCGGAAAAGCACACTGTTGAATCACTGACAGAGTGCCTTCTAGCGGTGTCTATAAAGAGGCTGGCTGGCTTTTAAGAAACCTCCTAAACTAGACTGAAAGACCTGTCTATCTCTGCCTCAGTGTTTCATGCGAGACAGTAGCATTTCTTCTGCCCCAGACTCTAATCAATCAAAACGTCTCTTTCTCTGCCTGTTTTTCTTCTTCCTTCCATATCTCGGTGGTAGGCTTTTTTCTTCTCTTCTCCCTCCTGTGAAGTGAGTGAGTAGATTGGGAGGAGGAAGCCGGGATATAAAAAAAAAAGGGAACAATTGTCCACTCTTTAAAAAAAAAACACGTTTAACTGCGGTCCGGGCTGCCCAGGGGCTTTTGTTTGGGTCCTGCGGTCCCCTGCGGAGCATTGTGGGATTGGTGCAGAGCAGCGATGGATTGTGAGAAATGCTGTGGGCCCAGCAGTTGCCTGGGCTGACAAATGAAAGGGCCAGAGCACAAACACGGACTCCAGGGACCCCAGCCAGGCACTGAGCACTGGGAAAAACTGGACCCAGCAGAGGGGACGCAAGAGACTGGAATCCAGTAAAGAATCAGGATCATATAAAGATCTGGATAGACTGTCACAGGATTCTAATATGGTGTCTATATACAAGGGCTGTCAACGTTGACGCGTTAATTACACTTAACTTTTGATTATTATTTTTTTTCTCGCATTTAATCTCAAAAAATGTTTTTCTCCCAAAAGTGTGTTTCTGCACGGAGAGTTTTAAGCGCAACACACAATACACTGTGCTCTCGTTTGGCAGCTGGCAGCAGCTTTCGAGTGTCTTGTCTCTTGTGGTGCTAAAACATACACAAGTGAAATGTTACATACACAGCTGGACAAGATGGAAATGAACACAGTGACAGTGCGCACCGAGGAAGAGAGGCCACGGACAGACAGAGATGAAACTTCACTGCTTGACATGTATGATGAAATCCTGGTTGTTGAGAACAAATTCTTATTTCCAATGATGGCCAAACCCGGGCAACGCTGCGCCGCCCTATGGGACTCTCAATCACGGCTGGATGTGATACAGCCTGGATTCGAACCAGGGACTGTAGTGATCTCTCTTGCACTGAAATGCAGTGCCTTAGACCGCCTCATCTGTTTGTATATGTGTGTGTGTGTGTGTGTGTGTTAACAATTTAACTGTACTAGAATGCTTAAAAGGCCGCATTTAAAAAAAATACCGTTATTGTTTTTTTTTTTGGCAAGGAAAATATTGGATATCGGTATTGTCCAAAAATGTCACATCGCTGAATCCCTAATTATTATGTTGCAATGTTGAGACAGTGAGGTGTGTGTGAGATGCTGTTTATCCAGTCCCAGCCCAGTGGCCCAAGATGTCCACTTCTGAGTTCAGAATGCCAGGAGGGAGGGAAAGAAGGGAAGAAGAGAGCAGCTTTAGGGGGATGGGCTGTTGTGGTTAGTGATCACACACAACCATGGCTGCCTATTAGAGCGACCACGCGTTTAACTTCAGTTCAAGTTCATTGGGAAGAGAGCGAGAGGTTTCCGGTGGGGGGTAGAGGGGGAAGAACGGAGCGAAGGGCAGTGAAGGTGAGAGGGAGGAGCAGTAATTAAAGAGTTTGAGAGGGGTCCCTTGCTCTCTGTTAGGTGCATTTCAGCAACCAACCCCTGACCATAAATCCCTATCCCAAAATGTAATGGGATAGCTGTGAGGTGAGTGTGTGTGTACACGTATGTGGCAGAGAGTATGTGTGTGTGTGTGTGTCCCACTAGAGAGAAATACGCACCTAATTGCTTCCAGCTACAGCGGTGTGTGTTTGTCTGTACAGGACTGGGCAGGGTAGAGCCTTGCAGGATAAAAGAGCTCTCTGCTTTGTGTGGGTAATCCTTAGGAGTGGTATATCTGGACATGAGGGGGATTATCCTAGGAGGGGCCATAAACATCTGAACATCTAAGTCTGTATGTGTGTGTGCGAGTGCAAGAGATTTTGTTGCCTTGTGTTTTTCATATGGCTCAATTGGTTAGAGCACAGTACTGGCAATACCAATTTTGTGGGTTCAAGGTGCCAGAGATTGTCGCGATGTAGACCTGAAGAAATGTCAGTATTTGTCCATTTTAGCGTTTGTGTGTGTTCGTGTACGTGCGTGCATGATTGTCCTTTGACACACATTCTCATGAGCAAATACTGTGCCAGCCCAACAGCTGATAATGTGAGCTATTTACTGTACAACACACACACATACAAAACCCTGAGGAGGGAGTGAGGGACGGCGGTATGTGAGTCAAAGAATCGTTGAACCTTTGGAACAGCTCTGAGAGTCAAGTTAACTCGTGGATACCATTTTTATGATCTGGTCTAGTATGAAGAAAGTTGTAGGTAGTTTCGCGAGCCAATTCTAACTAGCGTTAGCGCAATGACTGGAAGCCTACAGGAATAGCTAGCATGCTATCAATGAGTTCATCTGACTGGGGAAGAAGATAAAGGGCTTCATTGCCAAAATCCTGAACTTCCTTTAAGATGTCCTTTCATATACTGGACTTTCTCCATGTTCAACAGCAGTGGCAATGTCATATGAAGACTACACCATAGACATCCTAGTCTTCTTGTTCCCTCCCTAAACAGAAACCACTTCACTTTACTTACTCACCCAAAGAAAGAGAGACAACGAAAATAACCCCAGGGCCTGTCTATGGCTCTCTGTCTAAGTTTCCCATAGGTACAGATCTAGGATTAACGTCCCCTCCCCCAATAGAAACTTAACTATTAGTGGGGAAAATGCTAAACCCAAGATCAGCATCTCCAGGGACAACTGCACAGGGAGAGACAGAGAAAATACTTTGAGGGCAGATAGTGAGAGATTGACAGAGAAAAGAGACAGACAGAAAGATTTGACGGACAGACGAGTAAGAAAGGTCCAGTAATAACGACTCTATCCCCCAATCTGCATATGATCAACAAAAGGCCCTCCATCATTCAATCATAGTTGCAGTAGCCTAACTAGCTGTCTCTAAGTTAAGGAATTATCTTGCGTGGACAATTGGGTGTTTTGTTACAGCTCCTCTTCATCTGCGATGTCAGAGGGGGGAGCCGGGAACTTCTCTAAAGCTTTGAGGTTTGATCTGTCTCTCTTTAGGAGGCCGTTAGGGGGGGAAGGACCGAGAAGGAACAGCGGGGAGTTCACACTACATCACTCTACATCTCATCCCGCTTAATTGTTCCCTCCTGATCTTAAAGACACTGCCGCTCTTCTTCTTCTGGTGTGTGTGTGTGTGTGTGTGTGTGTGTGTGTGTGTGTGTGTGTGTGTGTGTGTGTGTGTAGCATAGCTACAACGAGCCAGGGAGGCTGTGGCACAACTACTGCTGGAGCTACCGTGCTGCTGAAGCATATCTGTTTTTTTCTTATTTTCTTTCTTTTTTCAAAGCTGCTTTTCCAAAAATATCTCTGAAAGGCCTCGTTCGGAAAGGAAAGGGAACAACAAGCACATTGAAAGAAAGTGAGTTTATTACCCTCCGCCCCCCCCCTCCTTTCTCTCTCTGTCTGCCTCGCCTGCTCTACCTAGTGCCTGCTCCTAACCTTGTTTTACCACGCCGTTGCTAAGACACAACAATCGGCGTGCCACACGTTCTTCTGCTCTAATGCCATGTCATGAAAGCCTTCCTCTTTCATCTCTAAAGGGCTGGCACCCACCTCACCCCCCCCTGCCCTGTAAACTCTAACTGGGGTAGGGGGAGTAGAGAGTGAGGGAGGGATGGTGGGGGAGTCCTCTCTGAACCCTCTTTAATCAAAGTCTGGAATATTCCGTTAGTGGCATTCCGTCATTTATTTATTTATTTGGGGGAGCGCTTCTCTTCCTCTACAGGATCGGTGTTGAGCTAATGTTCCTCTACAGGATGGTTGAGCTAGCGTTCGCTAATGTGATTAGCATGACGTAACTAACGAGAACTTCCCAGGACATAGACATGTCTTATATGGGCAGAAAGCTTAAATTCTTGTTAATCTAACTGCACTGTCCAATATACAGTAGCTATTACAGTGAAAGAATACCATGCTATTGTTTGAGGCGAGTGCACAGTTATGTACTTAAATGTATGAATAAACCAATTAGGCACATTTTGGCAGACTTGATACAACATTTTGAACAGATATGCAATGGTTCATTGGATCAGCCTAAAACTTGGCACATACACTGCTGCCATCTAGTGGCCAAAATCTAAAAGCCATATTAAAAAATAAAATGCATGTTTTTTGTCTTTGAATTATCTTTTACCAGATCTAATGTGTTATATTCTCTTACATTAATTTAACATTTCCACTAACTTCAAAGTGTTTCCTTTCAATTGGTATCAAGAATATGCATATCCTTGCTTTAGGTCCTGAGCTACAGGCAGTTTGATTTGGGTATGTCATTTTAGGCGAGAAAAAAAAAACAATCCTTAAATACAATACATCAGCTGAGGTTCTCTCCTTCTGCACCCCCTTCTCCATTTCTCTTTCTCTCTCGTTCCGTCTCTCTCACCCTCTTCCTCTTGCTCTCTGTTTCTGGTCCTCTCCCTCCCTCAATCTTTTTTTAAAGGCATAGTGGTAGTAAACGTCAGTGGATCAGGATGTGGAAGACAGTGAGGGAGGGGGATTTGGGGGAGAGAAGTTGATCCAGTTTGGAGAATTGTATTCGTCACATGCCTCAAAGAACAGGTGTAGAGTAACAGTGAAATGCTTACTTACGGGCCCTTCCCAACAATGCAGGGAAATAATATAAATATAAAACCAGCTCACCACTGGGGCTAATGCTGCCGTTCTGTCCTGCCAGCTAGGTTTATATTTAACATGTCCTTGTTCAGCCATGACTCAGAGAAACATAGGATATTATAGTTCTTCAGATCACGTTGATAGGATAGTCTCGAACGAAGCTCATCCAGTTTATTCTCCAGTGATTGCACGTTCGCCTATAGAACAAAGGGTGGAGGTGATTTATCCACTCGCCGACATAGTCTCGTAAGGTGTCCCGCATGCTGGCCTCTATAGCGCCGCCGCCTCCTCCTTCGAGTGTCGGGGATTTAGACCTGGTCTGGCATAATCAATGTCTTTCGCCTCTGACTCATTAAAGTAGAAGTCCTTGTCCAAATTGAGGTTAGTGATGGCTGTTCTGATGTCCAGAAGAAACAATGGCTGAAACATTATGTAAAACAACTAAAAACTAATGCACAATTGGTCAGGAGCCCGTAAAACGGCCGCTATTTCTTCTAGCGCCATTCTATTCTATATTTTGTTGTTCACACGGAGTGTAAGAACTTTGAGAAGAAGTTTGGGGAACTTATTACACACTTATTATTGACAGTTTTTCATGCAGTGATGACTTGCTGGCTGTTCTGTTCCTCAGGAGACCACGGAACATCGTTCCGTTTTCACAGTGTAATTACAGCTACACTACAGGACCAAAATTATGTGGACACCTGCTCGTCAAACAAGTCATTACAAAATCATGAGCATTAATATGAAGTTGTTCCCCCTTTTGCTGCTATAATAGCCTCCACTCTTCTGGGAAGGCTTTCCACTAGATATTGGTACGCTGCTGCGGGGACTTACTTCCATTGAGCCACAAGAGCATGTGTGAGGTTGGGCACTGATGCTGGGCGATTAGGCCTGGCTTGCAGTCGCCATTCCAATTCATCCCAAAGGTGTTAGATAGAGTTGAGGTCAGGGCTCTGTGCAGGCCAGTCAAGTTCTTCCACACCGATCTCGACAAACCATTTCTGTATGGACCTCGCTTTGTGTATGGGGGCGTTGTCATGCTGAAACAGGAAAGGGCCTTCCCCAGACTGTTGCCACAATGTTGGAAGCACAGAATCATCTAGAATGTCAATGTATGCTCTAGCGTTAAGAATCCCCTTCACTGAAACTAAGGGGCCTAGCCCGAACCTTGAAAAACAGCTCCATACCATTATTCCTCCTCCACAAAACTTTACAGTTTGCACTATGTAGTGTTCTCCTGGCAACCGCCAAACCCAGATGAATCCGTTTTACTGCCAGATGGTGAAGCGTAATTGATAACTTCGGAGAACGCGTTTCCACTGTTCCAGAGTCCATCGTTGGTGTTGCGCTTTACACCACTTCGGCCGATGTGTGGCATTGCGCATGGTGATCTTAGGCTTGTGTGCGTCTGCTTGGCCATGGAAACGTGTTTCATGAAGCTCCCGATGACAGGGGTGGAAAAAGTACCCAATTGTCACACTTGAAGGGGTATAGATCCCTTAATAGAAAGTTACTCAAGTAAATATGATAGTCACCTTGTAAAATACTACTTGAGTACAAGTCTAAAAGTATTAGTTCTAAATATACTTAAGTATCAACAGTAACAGTGTAAATCATAAAAAAATCCTTATATTAAGCAAACCAGACGGCACCATTTTCTTGTTTTTAATATTACGCATAGCCTGAGGTACACTCCACAATTCAGACATAATTGACAAACTATGTATTTGTGTTTAGTGAGTCTGCCAGATCAGAGGCAGTAGGGATGACCACATGTTCTCTTGATGTCATTTAAAAAAATAGACCGCAACACTCTACTCAGCAAACTGGATGTAGTCTATCACAGTGCCATCCGTTTTGTCACCAAAGCCCCATACACTACCCACCATTGCGACCTGTATGCTCTCGTTGGTTGGCCCTCGCTTCATACTCGTCGCCAAACCCACTGGCTACAGGTTATCTACAAGTCTCTGCTAGGTAAAGCCCCGCCTTATCTCAGCTCGCTGGTCACCATAGCAACACCCACCTATAGCACGCGCTCCAGCAGGTATATTTCACTGGTCATCCCCAAAGCCAACACTTCCTTTGGCCGCCTTTCCTTCCAGTTCTCTGCTGCCAATGACTGGAACGAATTGCAAAGATCACTGAAGCTGGAGTCTTATATCTCCCCCTCTAACTTTAAGCATCAGCTGTCAGAGCAACTTACAGATCACAGTACCTGTACACACCAAACTACCTCATCCCCATATTATTTCTTGCCCTCTTGCTCTTTTGCACCCCAGTATCTCTACTTGCACTTCATCTGCACATCTATCACTCCAGTGTTAATGCTAAATTGTAATTATTTCACCTCCATGGCCTATTTATTGCCTACCTCCCTACTCTTCTACATTTGCACACACTGTACATAGATTTTTCAAAAAAAATTATATTGTTTTATTGACTGTATGTTTGTTTGTAACTCTGTGTTGTTGTTTTTGTGACACTGCTTTGTTTTATCTTGGCCAGGTCACAGTTGTAAATGAGAACCTGTTCTCAACTGGCCTACCTGGTTAAATAAAGGTGAAATAAAATAAATAAAAATAAGTGTAAATGAATTGGAATTGGAATTGGACCATATCAAATCAAATTGTATTTGTCACGTACACATGGTTAGCAGATGTTAATGCGAGTGTAGCAAAATGCTTGTGCTTCTAGTTCCGACAATGCAGTAATAACCAACGAGTAATCTAACCTAACAATTTCACAACAACTACCTTATACACAAGTGTAAAGGGATGAAGAATATGTACATAAAGATATATGAATGAGTGATGGTACAGAACGGCATAGGCAAGATGCAGTAGATGGTATCGAGTACAGTATATACATATGAGATGAGTAATGTAGGGTGAGTAATGTAGGGTATGTAAACATTATATAAAGTGGCATTGTTTAAAGTGGCTAGTGATACATTTTTTACATGTATGGCAGCAGCCACTCAATGTTAGTGGTGGCTGTTTAACAGTCTGATTGCCTTGAGATAGAAGCTGTTTTTCTGTCTCTCGGTCCCTGCTTTGATGCACCTGTACTGACCTCACCTTCTGGATGATAGCGGGGTGAGCAGGCAGTGGCTCGGGTGGTTGTTGTCCTTGATGATCTTTTTGGCCTTCCGGTGACATCGGGTGGTGTAGGTGTCCTGGAGGGCAGGTAGTTTGCCCCCGGTGATGCGTTGTGCAGACCTCACTACCCTCTGGAGAGCCTTCCGGGTGTGGGCGGAGCAGTTGCCGTACCAGGCGGTGATACAGCCCGACAGGATGCTCTCTATTGTGCATCTGTAGAAGTTTGTGAGTGCATTTGGTGACAAGCCAAATTTATTCAGCCTCCTGAGGTTGAAGAGGCGCTGCTGTGCCTTCTTCACCACGCTGTCTGTGTGGGTGGACCAATTCAGTTTGTCCGTGATGTGTACGCCTAGTAACTTAACTTTCTTCCCACTCCACTACTGTCCCGTCGATGTGGATAGGGTGGTGCTCCCTCTGCTGTTTCCTGAAGTCCACAATCATCTCCTTTGTTTTGTTGACGTTGAGTGTGAGGTTATCATCCTGACACCACACTCCGAGGGCCCTCACCTCCTCCCTGTAGGCCGTCTCGTCGTCGTCGTTGGTAATCAAGCCTACCATTAGTGTCGTCCTGCTAAGCATTCAATATGTAACGAGTACTTTTGGGTGTAAGAGAAAAAAGACATTATTTTCTTTAGGAATGTAGCAAAGTAAAAGTTGTCAAAAATATAAATAGTAAAGTACAGATACCCCAAAAAACGAGTTAAGTAGTATGTTAAAGTATTTTTACTTAAGTACTTTACACCATTGTGCTAACGTTGCTTTGTTTTAAACTCCGTAGTGAGTGTTGTAACCGAGAAGACGATTTTCACGCGCTACACACTTCTGCACTCAGCGCACCCATTCTGTGAGCTTGTGTGGCCTACCAGTTCGCGGCTGAGCCACTGTTGATCATAGACGTTTCCACTTCACAATAATAGCACTTACAGTTGACTGGGGCACCTCTAGCAGGGCAGAAATTTGACTTACTGACTTGTTGGAAAGGTGGCATCCTATGACGGTGCCACGTTGAAATTCACAGTTCTTCAGCATGGCCATTCTACTGCCAATGTTTGTCTATGGAGATTGCATGGCTGTGTGCTCAATTGTATGTCAGCAACAGGTGTGGCTGAAACAGCCGAATCCAAAAAGGGGTGTCCACATACTTTTGTGTATATACAGTTGAAGTTTACATACCTTAGCCAAATACATTTAAACTCAGTAACAATTCCCTGCCTTAGGTCAGTTAGGATCACCACTTTATTTTAAGAATGTGACATTTCAGAATAGCAGTAGAGAGAATTATTGATTTCAGCTTAAATTGTTTTTGATCTCATTCCCAGTGGGTCAGAAGTTTACATACAATTAATTAGTATTTGGTAGCATTGCTTTTAACTTGTTTAACTTGGGTCAAACGTCTCAGGTAGCCTTCCACAAGCTTCCCATAATAAGTTGGGTGAATTTTGGCCCATTCCTCCTGACAGAGCTGGTGTAACTGAGWCAGGTTTGTAGGCCTCCTTGCTCGCACCCGCTTTTTCAGTTCTGCCCACCAAATTTCTATGGGATTGAGCTGAGGGCTTTGTGATGGCCACTCCAATACCTTGACTTTGTTGTCTTTAAGCCATTTTGCCACAACTTTGGAAGTATGCTTGGGGTCATTGTCCATTTGGAAGACCCATTTGCGACCAAGCTTTAAGTTCTTGACTGATGTCTTGAGATGTTGCTTCAATATATCCACATACTTTTCCTACCTCATGATGCCATCTATTTTGCGAAGTGCACCAGTCCCTCCTGCAGCAAAGCATCCCCACAACATGATGCTGCCACCCCCGTGCTTCACGGTTGGGATGGTGTTCTTCTCCAAACATAACGATGGTCATTATGGCCAAACAGTTCTATTTTTGTTTCATCAGACCAGAGGACATTTCTCCAAAAAGTATGATCTTTGTCCCCATGTGCAGTTGCAAACCGTAGTCTGGCTTTTTTATGGCGGTTTTGGAGCAGTGGCTTCTTCCTTGCTGAGCGGCCTTTCAGGTTATGTTGATATAGGACTCGTTTTACTGTGGATAAAGATACTTGTACCTGTTTCCTCCAGCATATTCACAAGGTCCTTTGCTGTTGTTCTGGGATTGATTTGCACTTTTCGCACCAAAGTACGCTCATCTCTAGGAGACAGAACGCGTCTCCTTCCTGAGTGGTATGACATCTGCGTGGTCCCATGTTGATTATACTTGCGTACTATTGTTTGTACAGATGAACGTGGTACCTTCAGGCATTTGGAAATTGCTCCCAAAGATGAACCAGACTTGTGGAGGTCTTGGCTGATTTCTTTTGATTTCCCCATGATGTCAAGCAAAGAGGCACTGAGTTTGAAGGTAGGCCTTGAAATACATCCACAGGTACACCTCCAATTGACTCAAATGATGTGATTGAGCCTGTCAGGAGCTTCTAAAGCCATGACATAATTTTCTGGAATTTTCCGAGCTGTTTAAAGGCACAGTCAACCTAGTATATGTAAACTTCCGACCCACTGGAATTGTGATATAGTGAATTATAAGTGAAATAATCTGTCTGTAAACAATTGTTGGAAAATGTACTTGTGTCATGCACTAAGTAGATGTCCTAATCGACTTGCCAAAACTATAGTTTGTTTGTTTACAAGAAGTGGTTGAAAAACGAGTTTTAATGACTCCAACCTAAGTGTATGTAAACTTCCAACTTCAACTGTATAGTGTACGTTCAAATTCTATTATGGTTGTCAATACCACTGGATCGACATCCGCTTCCCTCTTTCTATCAAATTCGTCTCTGCTCTCTCATCTTCCTCCCTCTCCTCAAACCTTAGTATGTTGATCGTGCCTCTGGATTTCCTGTCTCGGACAGTAAATGGATTTCTTTGATTGATTAAGTGATTGTATCAAAGAAGGTTAAATTAAAACATGAAACATAAAAATTCCCGGACTCCCTCCTCACCCAGGGGCCTAGGGCTTGGGTTCCCTGAGGTCGTAGTTATACCTACATGCTTGTAGTGTCTGCTAGGTAGCCTAGGTACGAGTCCTAACAGGCCCTAAGCATGAGCCCAGTGCCCCAGTGTTTACACCCACACCTCAGCCATTCCCTACGTGTGTTTCTTCTCTCTCTAATCTCCTTGCCTTGCCACGGGTGTCTGCTCTGCCCGCATGGTGAGCCGTGTGTGTGTGTGTGTGTGTGTGTGTGTGTGTGTCAGGCAGACAAAGACAGGCCTAGCCTTTTAATCACATCTGCCTGTGAACAGACAGGAGGTAAACATCAGCCTTGCTCGGGAAGAGCTGTTAATCACCGTTGGGGCATCACTTTTGGGGCGAGGATAGACCACAGCGATGTAGGGAGATGGATAGAGGAGGAGGGGTGTATGGAGTGGGGGAGGGATTGGTTCTATTCTACAAAGAGAAAGGGGAGAGGGTTAAAGAGAAGGGGATAGTGTGGCACTTTGAATTAGGTCAGGTTTTTTATTTAGATGGAAAGAAAATAGGAAATGTCTTGGTCACCTTTATCACAAACATGACACCCTAGACCCACTCCAATTTGCTTACTGCCCCAATAGGTTCGCAGGCGATGCAATCACACTGCACACTGCCCTAACCCATCTGGACAAGAGGAATACCTATGTAAGAATGCTGTTCATCGATTACAGCACAGCATTTAACACCATAGTACCCTCCAAACTAGTCATTAAGCTCGAGACCCTGGGTCTCGACCCCGCCCTGTGCAACTGGGTCCTGGACTTTCTGACGGGCCGTCTCCACGCCACTGATTTTAACACTGGGGCCCCACAAGGGTGCGTTCTCAGCCCTCTCCTGTACTCCCTGTTCACCCATGACTACGTGGCCATGCAGGCCTCCAACTCAATCATCAAGTTCACAGACGAAACTACAGTGGTAGGTTTGATTACCAACAATGACGAGACGGCCTACAGGGAGGATGTGAGGGCCCTTGGCGTGTGGTGTCAGGATAATAACCTCACACTCAACGTCAACAAAACAAAGGAGATGATCGTGGACTTCAGGAAACAGCAGAGGGAGCATCCCCCTAACCACATCGACGGGACAGTAGTGGAGAAGGTGGAAAGTTTTAAGTTCCTCGGCCTACACATCATGGACAAACTGAAATGGTCCACCCACACAGACAGCGTGGTGAAGAAGGCGCAACAGTGCCTCTTCAACCTCAGGAGGCTGAAGAAATTTGGCTTGTCACCGAAAACACTCACACACTTTTACAGATGCACAATCGAGAGCATCCTGTCGGGCTGTATCACCACTTGGTACGCAGGTTCTCCGCCCACAACCACAAGGCTCTCCAGAGGGTAGTGAGGTCTGCACAACGCATCACCGAGAGCAAACTACCTGCACTCCAGGACACCTACACCACCCGATGTCACAGGAAGGCAAAAAAGATCATCAATGACAACAACCACCCGAGCCACTGCATGTTTACCCTGCTATCATCCAGAAGGTGAGGTCAGTACAGGTCCATCAAAGCTGAGACCGAGAGACTGAAAAACAGCTTCTATCTCAAGGCCATCAGACTGTTAAATAGCCACCACTAACATTGAGTGGCTGCTGCCAACATACTGACTCAAATCTGTAACCACTTTAATAATGGAAAAATTGGATGTAATAAATGTATCACTCATCACTTTAAACAATGCCACTTTATATAATGTTTACATACCGTACATTACTCATCTCATATGTATATACTGTGTTCTATACCATCTATTGCATCTTGCCTATGCCGCACTGCCATCGCTCATCCATGTATTTATATGTACATGTTCTTATTTATTCCTTTACACTTGTGTGTGTATAGGGTAGTTGTTGTGAAATTGTTAGATTTCTTGTTAGATATTACTGCACGGTCAGAACTAGAAGTACAAGTATTTCGCTACACTCGCATTAACATCTGCTCAACATTTGTATGTGACCAATAAGATTTGATTTGATTGGTTGGTTAAGTGTGTGTCTGAATGACATAATGATATATATATATCATTCAGTCAAGGATTTCAAATGACAGGTGTGTGTTTGTGAAAAGTTCTGAATAAAAAATGTGATAAACATTGCTGTTCTTCATCCTCTCTCTCTGTTTGGTGTTTCCCCATAGTAAAGCTCTACAATGACACACGTCACACAATGATGGATGACCATAATGCCATAGGCCAAATTACCTCCATTGAGTTATAATCCTGATTCATGTTATTAATGTCTCAACCAGATTGCCAATGAGAAAAGGCCTTATGGAAGACACACGCACACACTCATTAGTCTCCAAACTGACCTGTAACACACACACACACACGTACCCACAAAAAGCTCGTAAAACTGATCTTGGTTGTCTTGTAAGATCATTTTGATGAGGTTTGTGGGGTTACGGCTGTAGGAAGGGTATGACTGAATGATTAGCAGGCTGAGGTCTCTAATGCAACTTTAATGAGCAGTGTGTTGCTATCTCCTCATAGATGTTTCTATTCTCTAAACAGTCATAATGACATCCAAATGTAATTAATCCCTCACATCGAGTGTGTGGATATCATCATCGTGACATGAAATCTCAATCATAACACTAGCAACTAGAGACTGAAACGCTGAACACTAATATCCTTTTGAAACAGTGTTGGAATGCATGTTGGTGTCAGCTGTTGAGTTCGTTTTGAAAGGCTGTGTTAGAGTAAATGGTATAGAAGGTCAGTCAGAATACAGAGTGAGAACTCACCCTCTGCCCCAATACTGTGGGAGTGTTCAGCTAACGTGGGTTTCGAGAGGAGCTGAAGTGTGTATTTTGTTTTGCAGTGCTGTTAAAAGTTTGAATAAGTTTTTTTCATTCGTAAAGCTGGTAAGCTTTCAGCAGTGTTTTTTTTGTCCTCTCTTCGATGACGTTTCAGTTAGCGCTACTAGTCTATAAAACACATACACTCCCCACCCCCATAGTGGAAAATGGGAAGTGTGCGTGTGCAACAGATCTAGCTAATCGGACAGAGAGCAGTAACAGAGAAAGTCACTGAAGCGGCATATCTCTAATACCGACCAGACAGAAGGGAGGAGCGCTGTGCTCAATCTAATATTAGGCCTACATTATTACATTACACACACACAACACTGCCGTTCAATTCCACACAGTTCTTCAGATTGCATTTTTTTATTTGGTTTGGGTGTAGTCAAATGATCTTAAAGGGAAATTGAACCGCTGCTCCATTTCACTATATACAGTGCCTTCGGAAATGATTCAGACCCCGTTGACTTTTTCCCACATTGTGTTATGTTACAGCCTTATTCTAAAATGGTTTAAACTGTATTTTTTCCCTCATCAATCTTCACACAATACCCCATAATGACAAAGCAAAAACAGTTTTTTAGAAATTTTTGCAAATGTATAAAAAGTTAAACTGAAATATAAAATGTACTTAAGTATTCAGACCCTTTGGCAGCGATTACAGCCTCGAGTCTTCTTGGGTATGACGCTACAAGGTTGGCACACCTGTATTTGGGGAGTTTCTCCCATTCTTCTCTGCAGATCCTCTCAAGCTCTGTCAGGTTGGATGGGGAGCGTTGCTGCACAGATTTTTTCATGTCTCTCCAGAGATGTTCGATCGGGTTCAAGTCCGGGCTCTGGTTGGGTCACTCAAGGACATTGAGACTTGTCCCAAAGCCACTCCTGCATTCTCTTGGCTGTGTACTAAGGGTCGTTGTCCTGTTGGAAGGTGAACCTTCGCCCCAGTCTGAGATCCTGAATGCTCTGGAGCAGGTTTTCATCAAGGATCTCTCTGTACTTTGCTCTGTTCATCTTTGCCTGGATCCTGACTAGTCTCTCAGTCCCTACTGCTGGAAAATAACCCCACAGCATGATGCTGCCACCACCATGCTTCACCATACTGATGGTGCCAGGTTTACTCCAGAAGTGACACTTGGCATTCAGGCCAAAGTGTTGTCTTGGTTTCATCAGACCAGCGAATCTTGTTTCTCATGGTCTGAGAGTCTTTAGGTGCCTTTTGGCAAACTCCAAGCGGGCTCTCATGTGCCTTTTACTGAGGAGTGACTTCCATCTGGCCACTCTACCATAAAGGCCTGATTTTGGTGGAGTGCTGCAGAGATGGTTGTCCTTCTGGAAGGTTCTCCCATCGCTACAGAGGAACCCTAGAGCTCTGTCAGATTGACCATCAGGTTCTTGGTCACCTCCCCCGATTGCTCAGTTTGGCCAAGCGGCCAGCTCTAGGAAGAGTCTTGGTGGTTCCAAACTTCTTCCATTTAAGAATGATGGAGGCCACGGTGTTCTTGGGAACCTTCAATGCTGCAGAAATGTTTTGGTACCCTTCCACAGATTTGTGCCTCGACACTATCCTGTCTCGGAGCTCTACGGACAATTCCCTCGACCTCATGGCTTGGTTTGCTGTGGGACCTTATATAGACAGTTGTGTGCCTTTCCAAATCATGTCCAATCAATTGAATTTACCACAGGTGGACTCCCAAGTTGTAGATACACCTCAAGGATGATCGTTAAATAGTACCCGCAAAACACCAGTCTCAACGTCAACAGTGAAGAGGCGACTCCGGGATGCTGGCCTTCTAGGCAGAGTTCCTCTGTCCAGTGTCTGTGTTCTTTTGCCCATTTTAATATTTTCATTTTATTGGCCAGTCTGAGATATGTCTTTTTCTTTGCAACTCTGCCTAGAAGGCATCCCGGAGTAAACTACTACCTGTTGTCCTTCAAGAAGGCAGAAGTTTCCATACTTTTTTGTAAAAATGGTCCCTCCCCATTAAGTCAAAATGTGATTAGTTGATTCCACTGTCACTCTAAAATGTTGCCCGAATACAGTTGAATGACCGATGCCTTCATCTAGCTTCTGATGGCCTAGCCAATGGCTGACTTAGCTTGCTAGATTTATCTCCCCAGAGACTTCAGTGTTACCCCTTTCCTTTGCAACAAAAAACTGAAGAGATTAAATCAGAACATCATTGAAAATAATAATAATAATTATTATTATTTTATAAATCCTTAGCCCGTAGAAGGCCTGAACTCTTACTATGGTGGTGATTTGACAAAATTACAATCATGGTCTTGAATTGGCCTCGCATTTTTCTGGTCTCGTTCTTGATTTGGTCTCGGACCTCTTGTCCCCCTTCTGGTCTCGGTCTTGACTCGCCGCCACCCCCCCCCCCCCCAGTCTTTGTCTTGACTCGATTTGCTCTGGTCTTGGTCTTGAATCGGTCTCGTTTTAGGTGGTCTCGAACACAACACTGGACAGCAGGTTTAATCAACCAATGACTTGAACTCTGCCGACTCAATAATTCTAAAATACAGCAATAGTGCATAAATATGTCTGAAACACTGTCTCATCACTCATAATTATGTAGAGAGACTGGAAAAACACCTCAAATACCGTCAAGCGGTTACGTTTCCCTTTTAAGTGCAAGGTGCAACAAATGCACATATTTTTGAAGGCAGCTGTTCAAGATTTCAAATAAATTGAGTAAAATTACGATAGCCTTAGGCTATAGTCAAAATATATATTTTTTAACGGACACTCCTTAACTATCTTGTGTCTAGCTGTGAGAAAAATACGTAGCTCATATTTCCTTTTCTCTACTTTCGATAGGCTATGAATATGGCTTTGGGCTATAGGCTACGCTTTCGTAGTTTTATGCAAGTTCCATCTCAAAAAGTTGTTTATAGAGCCTAAAAACACAAGGTAGCCAGGGGACTAATAATGAGAGAACAAACCATATCAATAGCCTGTAGAAACATCTAATGACAAGTTTAATCAAGTTTTAAGCTTATTAAGAAATAAATTATCCATGTGGGCCAAATAAAGTGGTGATCCTAACTGACCTAAGACAGGGAATTTTTACTTCGTATGTCAGGAATTTTGAAAAACTGAGTTTAAATCTACAGTTGAAGTCGAAGTTTACATACACCTTAGCCAAAAACATTTAAACTCAGTTTTTCACAATTCCTGACATTTAGTCCTCGTAACAATTCCCTGTCTTAGGTCAGTTAGAATCACTAATTTATTTTAAGAATGTGAAATGTCAGAATAATAGTAGAGAGAATTATTGATTTCAGCTTTTATTTCTTTCATCACATTCTCAGTGGGTCAGAAGTTTACATACACTCAATTAGCATTTGGTAGCATTTCCTTTAAATTGTTTAACTTGGGTTAAATATTTCAGGTTGCCTTCCACAAGCTTCCCACAATAACTTGGGTGAATTTTGGCCAATTCCTCCTGACAGAGCTGGTGTAACTGAGTCAGGTTTGTAGGCATTACCATGAAATGCTTACTTATAAGCCCGTAACCAACAGTGCAGTTCAAGAAGAAGAAAATATTTACCAAGTAGGCTAAAATAAAAAGTAACAATAAAAAGTAACACAATAAGAATAACAAGGCTATATACAGGGGGTACCGTTATCGAGTCAGTGTGCGGTGGGTCAGGTTAGTTGAGGTAATCTGTACATGTAGGTGGGGGCGAAGTGATTTATGCATAGGTAACAAACAAACAGCGAGTAGCAGCAGTGTACAAAAGAGAGGGGGGGTGTCAATGTAAATTGTCCGGTAGTGATTTTTATGAATTGTTCAGCAGTCAAATGGCTTCGGGGTAGAAGCTGTTGATGAGCCTTTTGGTCCTAGACTTGGCACTCCGATACCGCTTGCCGTGTGGTAGCAGAGAAAACAGTCTATAACTTGGGTGACTGGAGTCTGACAATTTTATGGGCTTTCCTCTGACACCTCCTACTATATAGGTCCTGGATGGCAGGAAGCTTGGCCCCAGTGATGTTCTGGGCCATTCGCACTACCCTCTGTAGCGCCTTACGGTCAGATGCCGAGCAGTTGCCATACCAGGCGGTGATGCAACCGGTCAGGATGCTCTCGATGGTGCAGCTGTAGAACCTTTTGAGGATCTGGGAGCCCATGCCAAATCTTTTCAGTCCTGAGGGGGAAAAGGTTTTGTCGTGCCCTCTTCATGACTGTCTTGGTAATTTTGGACCATGATCGTTCGTTGGTGATGTGGACACCAAGGAACTTGAAACTCTCAACCCGCTCCACTATAGCCCCGTCGATATTAATGTGGGCCTGTTCGGTCCGCCTTTTCCTGTAGATCAGCTCCTTTGTCCTGCTCACATTGAGGGAGAAGTTGTTGTCCTGGCACCACACTGCCAGTTCTGACGACCTCCCTATAGGCCGTCTCATTGTTGTCGGTGATCAGGCCTACCACTGTTGTGTCGTCAGCAAACTTAATGATGGCGTTGGAGTTGTGTTTGGCTATGCAGTCGTGGGGGAACAGGGAATACAGGAGGGGACTAAGTACACACCCCTGAGGGGAACTAGTGTTAAGGATCAGCGTGGCAGATGTATTGTTGCCTACTCTTACCACCTGGGGGCGGCCCGCCAGGAAGTCCAGGATCCAGTTGCAGAGGGAGGTGTTTAGTCCCAGAGTCATTAGCTTAGTGATGAGCTTCATGGGCACTATGGTGTTGAAAGCTGAGCTGTTGTCAATGAACAGAATTTTCACATAGGTGTTCCTTTTGTCCAGGTGAGAAAGGGCAGTGTGGAGTGCGATTGAGATTGTGTCATCTGTGGATCTGTTGGGGCGGTATGGGAATTGGAGTGGGTCTAGGGTATCCGGGAGGATGGTGTTGATGTGAGCCATGACAACAAAGCACTTCAAGGCTACCGACGTGAGTGCCATGGTGCTATAATCATTTTGGCAGGTTACCTTTGCTTCCTTATGCACCGAGACTATGGCGGTCTGCTTGAAACATGTAGGTATTACAGACTCGGTCAGGGAGAGGTTGAAAATGTCAGTGAAGACACTACACGTCCTGGTTTTCCGTCTGACCCAGAAGCTTTGTGAATGTTGACCTGTTTAAAGGTCTTGCTCACATTGGCAACCGAGACCGTTATCCCAGTCGTCCGGAACAGCTGGTGCTCTCGTGCATGCTTCAATGTTGCTTGCCTCGAAGCAAGCATAAAAGGCATTTCACTCGTCTGGTAGGCTTGCGCCACTGGACAGCTCGCATCTGGATTTCCCTTTGTAGTCCTTAATAGTTTTCAAGCCCTGCCACATCCGACGAGCATCAGAGCCGGTGTAGTAGGATTCAATATTAATCCTGTATTGACGTTTTGCTTGTTTGATGGTTCGTTTGAGGGCATAGCGGGATTTCTTAAAGTGTCCGGATTAGTCTCCCGCTCCTTGAAAGCGGCAGCTCTAGCATTTAGCTCAATGCGGATGTCGCCTGTATTCCATGACTTCTGGTTGGGATATGTACGTAGAGTCACTGTGGGGACGACGTCGTCGATGCACTTATTGATGAAGCCAATGACTGAGGTGGTGTATTTTTCAATGCCATTGAATAAATCCCGGAACATATTCCAGTCTGTGCTAGCAAAACAGTCCTGTAGTTTAGCATCCGCTTCACTAGACCAGTTCTGTATTGACCGAGTCACTGGTACTTCCTTCTTTAGTTTTTGCTTTGCTTGTAAGCAGGAATCAGGAGGATAGAATTGTCGTCAGATTTGCCAAATGGAGGGCGTGGGAGAGCTTTGTATGCATCTCTGTGTGTGGAGTAAATGTGGTCTAGGATTTTTTTTCCCCCTGGTTCCACATGTGACATGCTGGTTAAAATTTGGTATAACTGATTTAAGTTTGTCCTATCGTGATTTAGGAGAAACTTAAATCAAAGGTTGACATCGCCCAACCCTAGTTGAAGGACAAATAGAACAAATTGTGACCTCTATTTTAGTACTGATTGAGATTCTGTGAAAATGGCTCTCTAAAGTCAGTGGTGTGTTTTAGGGATGCATTTCCAGGTAACTCGATATGCTTTGAAGCTCTATGGGATTAGAGGAATGATCACACACAGAATCTGTGACAGATCTGGACTTTGCAGGGGATTACGGAACTGTCTTAAACAGCGGAGATCTCCTGCTTTGCTTCCTCCTTTTTCACGATCTCTCTCCCGTCGTACATAGGCATTCCTGTATTTGGATTGTTTGCCCACTAAAGCTATTCTATCCCTCTTTCCTGAAGACTCCTCTTATTCTTTCATCCTTTTCTATTTGGAAATAACTACTTCCCACCAACTTCCCCCCAACATCCTGCCAGTTGTGGTCATGCCCTTCACAGCGGTGCTAAAGAACGTTTGCCCCTTTCAGGCCTTGCTGTTTGGACCCTGGAGAAAAGGGAGGTATGGCGGTCCAAAGATATAGTGTCCCTGGTCTGAAAGAGGAACTACAATGTCTCTATTGGTCCCGGGCTGGCGGGAGGTGCGCTTGAGGTGCCCCAGAGGAGTGTTTGGCATTCCCCTCCTGTTTTGTGAGTGTTTGACAGGTGAAATAGTGTGGGAACCACAGGGAGGGTTTTCGTTAAAATGCTTTTTGTTGCGCCTGTCGGGGATGTGGAGGTGCGGAGTGAATGCTCAATAGCTCTGTAGGAGCCAGCGGTGAATGGACAAAATGGCCTCCAGTGGTAACTTCCTGTGTCTAAACTGTCCTCTCTCCGGAGCCTTCAACAGAAGGGGCCAAGTGAGGATTGCAGTGATATAAGGGGAGAATTAAAATAAGTAATGGTTGTTGTTGATGCCAGGTGTGTGTGTGCCCTTACCCGTGTGTGGGTGCCTTTGGTTTTGTGTCTCCTGGCTTGGCCTGGTTGGGAGAGCGCCGTGCTAACAGATTAGCTACACGTTCCACACAGACAGTGTGTGGTCGGTCACGAGTAACTCCTGCACTGGGGGAGAGATGTGAATGTGGACCATCATGATCCATACAGCCAACTCTGCGTCCACACTCTAGGCCTAGTTGATTGTTTTCATAAATTAAAATCGCACATTGGGCCTCATCGTAAATCAACCTTGATGTCATTATAGCAGCAATGACAATTATGTTATTAGTTCTCTATAATATTTCTCGCTCGTTTGCTCGGTCCAAACCTTTGAGGCAGCAGAGGACTTTTCACAGGATCGGGTAGGGGGGACAGATGGAGCTTGTGGGGGAGGGGTGGTCATCCACTTTTTGACAATTTGGGAAATAGGAGGGTCATTTGGGGTCCTGAGAACCCCGAAAAATGTGAGGCGCAGCTTTCTCATAGTCTCTCCTTCCTCTATTCTCCTGTTCCTCCTTTCGATTCAGTCTGTTTTCCTCGCTATTGCCAACGAAAGGCAGTGGGAGCAGGGAGAGAGGGGAAAGGGTGGCATAGGAGAGCGAGTGGGACATGGACAAGGGAAAGGAGAAAGAACCAGTGAGGAGAGATACGAAGTGAGAAAAAGAAGGGGGAGGGTGGTGGTAGCAAAGGAAGTCGTTTTATTAACTATGATACTCTGATGGAGTGAGGTATGAGGAATGAGTAATATGGGGCTTTTCTAGCTTTGGGTTGTTTTAAGAAAGAGAAGGAGAGCTAGAGGAAAAAAAGAGCGAAGAGAGGGATTGTTCGGAGTGAGTGCCTAGCAAGGGCCATTGTTCATCCCTCCCTTTTCAGCTAAAGGAGACAGGAGAGGTTCACACACCACTTTCAGGCATCCCGCTGGGCACCCCGGAAGGGGGCCTTTGCAGCCGGTAAAGAGGGCTCGGCCATACGGATAAATCACACTGAATGGAGGGGTCTGTGGTTTCTGTTTTATTCTCTTTCCAAAAAGGAGCCAGAGAGAGAGAATTCAACCACAACCACAGGTTGTCCGCCTCGGTTCTAGCATGGTCTTGCCTTCAAGTCAACAATTTAATGTGGGTTTTGTTGTTGTGTGTCTCACACGTGCAATTTTGCACGTTTGAGTGTGTGCGTTTGTGACTCTTAAAACCCACACCAATCAATCTTGAGCTACTAAGTGTCACATCATCTGTCTACAAAACAGCCATCTATTGTCCAACTTAACGCACTGTGAAAACTGTTTTGCAGACAGAATGAGTCGCCCTAAAAATCTTCCCTGGCTGAAACACGTGTTTGACCCAGGCCCAAACTCTTCTAGGAACTACTACAACTTCTAGGATGTTGTTCTCCAGTGTCTGGAGAAAGGACAGTGTGACAACATGGTGGATATATGACAAATTGGTCATTGTAAGGTGGCGTCTTATAGCCAGTCACATTCTGCTGAGCGGTCTTCTTCAGAGCAAGACTTTCCACAGACAGGATGTGTGTGTGTGTGTGTGTGTGTGTGTGTGTGTGGTGTGTGTGTGTGTGTGTGTGTGTGTGTGTGTGTGTGTGTGTGTGTGTGTGTGTGTGTGTGTGTGTGTGTGTGTGTGTGTGTGTGTGTGTGTGTGTGTGTGTGTGTGTGTGTGTGTGTGTGGTTACTCAAGTGTTTGTGTATGCGTGCTTGTTTTAGACAGATTATTTTATAGGTCAGTGTTGGACTGATAGCAGTGCCCTACTGTAAGCCATACATAAAGCCCCGCCTTATCTCAGCTCACTGGTCACCATAGCAGCACCCACCCGTAGCACGCGCTCCAGCAGGTATATTTCACTGGTCACCCCCAAAGACAATTCCTCCTTTGGATGCCTTTCCTTCCAGTTCTCTGCTGCCAACGACTGGAACGAATTGCAAAAATCAGTGAAGCTGGAGACTCACATCTCCCTCACTAGCTTTAAGCACCAGCTGTCAGAGCAGCTCACAGATCACTGTGCCTGTAAATAGCCCATCCAACTACCTCATCCCCATACTGTTATTTTTTTTGTTTTCCTTTGCACCCCAGTATCTACTTCCACATTCATCTTCTGCACATCTATCACTCCAGTGTTTTAATGGCTAAATTGTAATTATTTCGCCACTATGGCCTACTTATTGCCTTACCTCCCTTATTTGCACACACTGTATATAGACTTTTCTATTGTGTTATTGACTGTATGTTTGTTTATTCCATATGTAACTCTGTGTTGTTGTTTGTGTCGCACTGCTTTGCTTTATCTTTGCCAGGTCGCAGTTGTAAATGAGAACTTGTTCTCAACTGGCCTACCTGGTTAAATAAAGGTGAAATAAAAGTAAAGAAATACAAACTCTACTCATATTGGCAAACTCCATGTCGTGAACTCCATGTCGTGAACTAATGTCTTATTGTTATGGAACATGTGGACTCGCTGACTCTTCTACACAATATCTACATGGCCATTCTGCACTTTTCATTACAAGCCATTAGGGATGGGTATTTGAAATTATTTAGCTATTTGAATAATATCCTGCATTTTCTCCCAGATATCCAGATAGGAATGAAGAAAAATAAAATGCCACAACAGCAGACACTGCGCAGTTGTTTTCAAGGGGGCTATATCGGTAGTCTTTGGCTAACAGTAGCCTAGGCTAACAGCAACAGTGAAAGAGCGGTCTGATGTTTAAAAATACGTTTTCTGGCGAGTGTTTTGCATTGATCTGTGTCAGGTCTTGTGGACCCTCCATTGGTGCGCGCCTGTACTAGGCTAATTGCTATTTAAAGTGGGGGAAATAGTATACAGTTGTCAGGGCTGACTGGAGGGCTAAATAGGCTATGAAAGTAAAATGCCTTTTCATGGAAAACGCAACCCATATCCTGTAGCCCATGAGCGAGAAAATGAGCTTGAAAATAATACAACCACTTTGTGCGTCCTCAGTTCGTAGGCTACTTACAGTAACTATAAACGATGTACTGTCAAAGCCACGTGACATCTTAAGCAGCAGTAGCTCAGAGCGCCGTACATAAACGTTGAATTTCATTGAGACAAAGCTTTTGCATTGTTAAAATAGGCCTACAAAAATGATTTACAAATGAATATTAACATCCGTTCGGATATCTGGATATTCTATTAACCATGCCCATCCCTAGAAGCCATTGAGAATAGACAAGATGCATTCCAGTTATTAGTTTTACTATAAATGTTTGAACCCTGTAGATGGCTTTCTTTATGGCTCTAATGGTGGATATTGGATCTGTGTGGGTCTCCCTATTTGCTCTTTTCATCCAGCCTCACTCTGAGCCCATAAAGTGAGTTACAGCTTGCCTGGATGGAGTAATCCCATTTTATTACACATATCCCTTCAGTCTGAGATCACATTCACAGGCTGAGAGTGACTGGCTTGGCCAGAGGAAGGATCTGTCAACCCACACTGCTCCTAGAGGCTGTTCAAGAACACTGTGCTTTCCAGTGTTCAGAGCTAGTGAACAACTGGCAGGTATAGGCAAGGGACGTGTCTCGATAGCCTAAAGTAGCCTCATCATCTCGTCGTTTCCTTCATGTGTGCTGACCCACAAAGACAGGAAAGTGGAGCAAGGTATAGTGGGGTCATGCCTACTGGATGCACCAACTGTACATACCCAGGTTATTTTATATCAGTACAATGAAGGAAAGGAGAGTAGAAGAGGAATCAACTAGACTATTGAGATGCACCCAGACTATTCTCCAATCATCAGTCAGAAAGGAATACTATAATTTTGCCATGGCTCTCTCCCTATCGCTTTCCAGTTCTACTCATCTTTCACCTCATTCTTGTTTGATTCATAGCTGGAGTGGATTTCACTCTGTTAGCATGTGTACTCATTTTCAGGGTCCGTGTCTGAGGCAGGGGGATTGGGTGATCGATAAGGCACAGAGAGGGGCCCTAGTCTCCGAAGAGGTTTGGGTTGCACATAGAGGTTCAGAGGCTTGGCCCAGACAGGAGGCTTGTATTGTAGACTACTGTACTGGATCTTGTGCTGGACTGGACTTGGGCCAGACGATAGGGTTACACACACATACACACAGCTAAACACTGTGGCTTCAGCAGCATTCCTTGTATGCTGCGGAGAAAGACCGCTGGAATCAGAATTCCCCACCCCAAACATCGGTCACGGACGCACGCACACATACACACATAATGTTCATACTCAGCTAGCCAATTCAGCCAAGCCCATCTCTCTGTCTCCTTCCTCAGCCAAGCCCATCTTTCAAGCCCATGCCTCTCTCTATCTCTCTCCTGGGGGGTTGGGTTACCGTTTGTGTGTGTTGACCCTATATTACAATGATCAGCTTTCCAAGATCCTGTGTGGGTGTGGACGTGCGGGTGCTGGCTCTGCTGTAATTTCCCCATACATACGCTCATTTATAGTAGTACATTAGAAGGTAAATTGGGTGCTGGTGAAAGAAAACAGGAGGTAGTAGAAATAACTTTTTTCTTGACTTGTAGTACCACCAAATATGAAATAGCCAATTCTAGAATAGCCCATTATGTGTTAGTGGACTGCTGTAGGTAGTGGTAGATTGTGGGATGGGTTGTTTTTTCCCTGGAGGACCACCTGTCTAGCTCTGGCCATGCCGAGGGTCCTATGGGGTTCTACGCTCATATACACACATGCACGCCGGAGGTCACACACACACACACCCCAGCGTTTGGCAGCAAAGATGAAACCCTCACTACCTGGAAGGAAGTGAGGTTTTGGCTTACCCCCCACACTCTCTCTCACACACACAGCCAGGTGAGCTCTTATCTCTCTCTGATTGTTGTGTTCTGTCTGTCATGGCAGTGCCTCTGAAAGACCAGTGCCACAATGCCTGGCTGGCAATGAATTGTGGGGGAATGGCGTGTTCCCTTTTAAGATAAGTACCTGGAGAGGTTTCCGTCATCTAGTCTATTTATTCAGGTATTGATCTTACAATCGCCTCTAAAGATGGAATCCACATTAGGGGAAACAGCGCCACTGTTTGCCCAGCACCTTTTATTGTTTTTGTTTTGTTGACGAAACAACGGTGAGGTGTCGTGCAGCGAATAAAATAAAGAAATTGCAGTGCATATTCTGCTGTTCTATCGTGCGTGCAATGATGTCGGAGAAAAAAAGTGTTTGTTGTTTTCAATAACTTTGTTGTAATAGCCTATCCCAAACGGACGTGGCAGTTTCACCATTAAGGATTACAGTTTAGACACATTATTTTAGAAATGTTTCGAACCCCCAAAAATTATATTATTCAAAGGTATATGATAACTGCCAAAATAATGGAAACACTTAAGTAAATGTGGGATACAAAGTCTATTGAAAGCACAGGTGTGGTTCCTGAGTTAATTGAGCAATTGACTTAAAGATGGCGCCGTACTGAATGGCTGTGTCATTTCTTACAACCAACAACAACTTTTGAACATCAGATCGGCAGTTACTTACCACAATACTAGTTTCAACTTCGACTCATGCCTCGCCCATGGCTCTTTCTGTAATTCCATCCCAATTTTCGGGCTACCCAAGAGGAAATGCCGACCGTACAAAGGCAAGAGGGGGGATTCTAGCGAGATTAAGGCAAAAGGAGAACAAGCCATTCTACTCCCTCCATCTTATCTCCATTCACTCAATAATAAGATGGATTACCTCCGATTGCGGATTTGCTACCAACGGGACTCTCGAAACTTCAATATTCTCTGCTTTTCCGAAACATGGCTCTCTGACAAGATACCCTCTATGGCTATCCAATGGATTCTCTATTCACTGTGCCGACAGGTCAGTGGAGTCAGGGAAACAGTGCGGTGGAGGTGTCAACCCATTTGTTCACCTGTCTTGGAATACTTGATGGTTAAATGTCGACCCTTTTACCTCACAGTGGAGTTTTCAGCAGGACAAGAAATATAAGCTGGCACTTAACGAACTGTACGAGGCTATAACCAAGCAGGAAAACATACATCCAGAGGCTGCTTTTCCAGTTGCTGGCAATTTTAATTCTGCATCATTAAGACACGTGATGCCTGAACTTCCATCAGCACGTCTCCCTCGCCACTAAGGGCGATACATTCCTAGACCACTGTTATTCTACCCACAAGCAAGCATAAAAGGCCCCCCTCGTCCGTCATTCAACAAATCAGATCATGACTCCGTACTCCATCTTTCTGTTTACAAGCAGAAGCTCAAACAGGAATTGCTCATGACTCGCTCCGTTGAGAATTGGTCTCCAGAATCAGATATTATCCTATGGGACTGCTTTGTTAGCGCTGATTGGAATATGTTTCGGGACAACGCCGATAACATCGAGCGAACAACCTCATTCACCGGCTTCATTAGGAATAGCCCCTCTCTTCTTTGTCCCCAAGCATACTTCCAAAGTTGTGGCAAAATGGCTTAAGGACAATGAAGTCAAGGTATTTAGTCAAGGACCTGACCTCAATCCCATAGAAAATTTGTGGTCAGAACTGAAAAAGTGTGTGCGAGCAAGGAGGCCTACAAACCTGACTCAGTTACACCAGCTATGTCAGGAGGAATGGGCCAAAATTCACCCAACTTATTGTGGGAAGCTTGTGGAAGGCTACCTAAAACGTTTAACCCAAGTTAAACAATTTAAAGGCAATGCTACCAAATACTAATTGAGTGTATGTAAACTTCTGACYCACTGGGAATGTGATGAAAGAAATAAAAGCTGAAATAAATCATTCTCTCTACTAATATTCTGACATTTCAAATGATTAAAATCAAGTGTTGATCCTAACTGACTTAAGACATGGAATTTTTACTAGGATTAAATGTCAGAATTGTGAGAAACTGAGTTTAAATGTTTTTGGCTAAAGTATATGTAAACTTCCGACTTCAACTGTATGTATATGTGAACAATAAAATTTGATTTGTTTTGAAGGAGACCCAACCGTGATCTGCCAACCATTGCCTCTCTACCAGACGAACTCAATACATTTTATGCACGCTTTGACAATAACGTTGTGCCGTGTGTGAGACCCCGAAGATTGGGTGATCTCGCTCTCCGAGGCCGTTGTGAGTAAAGTCTTTAATCAGGTCAACACTTGCAAGGCCGTGGGGCCTGATGGTATTCAGGGCCACGTTCTCAAAGCATGTGCAGAATATCTGGCAGGTATATTCAGTCATTTTAAACCTCTCCTTGTCCCTGTCTGTAATCCCAACATTTTAAGATGACCACCATCATTCCTGTTCCCAAGAACTCTAAAGCTTCATGCCACAATGACTACCACCCTGTAGCACTCATCTGTAATCATGAAGTGCTTTCAGAGGCTGGTTATGGCACACATTAACTTTACCATCCCAGACACTCTAGACCCACTCCAATTTGCATACCGCCCCAACAGATCAATAGACTACACAATCTTAATTGCGCTGCCCTCACCCACCTAGATAAAAGGAATACTTAAGTGAGAATGTTTCTCATTGACTACAGCTCAGCGTTCAACACAATTTCCCCTCCAAGCTCATCACCAAGCTTAGGGCCCTGGGACTGAACACCTCCCTCTGCAACTTTAATCCTAGACTTCCTGACGGCCGGACCCCAGGTGGTGAGAGTTGGCAACATCACTTCCTCCACGTTGACCCTCAACACGGGGGCCCCTTAGCGGTGTGCCTAGTCCCCTCCTGTACTCACCCACAACTGCGTGGCCACGCACGACTCCAACACCATCATCAAGTTTGTTGACGACACCGGCAACGATGAGACAGCCTGCAGGGAGGAGGTCAGTGACCTGGCAGTGTGGGCCCCCATCCTCATTGACAGGGCTGCAGTGGAGCTAGTCGAGAGCTTCAAGTTCTTCAGTGTCCAAATCACTAAGAACATAAAATGGTCCACATACGCGCACAGTTGTGAAGAAGGCACGACAGCGCCTCTTCCCCCTCAGGAGGTTGAGAAGGTTTGGCATAGGCCCTCAAATCTTCAACAAGTTCTACAGCTGAACCATTGAGAGCATCTTGACTGGCTGCATCACTGCTTGGTATGGCAATAGCACCGCCCTCGATCACTTGGCGCTACAGAGTGTGGTACAGACAGCCCAGTACATCACTGCGGCCGAGCTCCCTGCCATCCATGACCACTATATCAGGTGGTGTGAAAGGAAGGCCCGGACAATCGTTTGACTACTACCACCCTAGCCATTGATTGCTCTCTCTGCTTCCACACGACAAGCAGTACCAGTGCATCAAGTCTGACACCAACATGCTCCTGAACAGCTTTTATCCCCATGCCATAAGACTGCTATTTAGCAATCAAAATGACTACACAGACTTTATGAGTTGACCTTATTTTATTCTTGCACTGTCTTTTCACATTCACAAAGCCCTACATCCAGGCTATATTACAACCGGCCGTGATTGGGACTCCCATAGGGCGGCGCACAATTGGTCCCGCGTCGTTCGGGTTTGACCTGTGTAGGCCGTCATTGTAAATAAGAATTTGTTCTTAACTTACTTGCCTAGTTAAATAAAGGTAAAACAAAAATAAAAGCACACTGTTACTCCAATACACATACAAACACTCACTCCATCATTTGCTCACACAAACAGAATATGCACATACAGTTATACTGACCCACTCACATACAATCATCATACTCTGTTTATCATATATCCTGATGCCAAGTCACCTTACCCCTATACATATCTACCTCCATCACTCCAGTATCCCTGCACATTGTAAATATGGTACTGGAGCTGACTGACCCTGTATATAGTATGCTTACTTACTTTATCATGTTCTTTTTATATATTGTGTATTTTTTCTATGTATTGTGTATTTTTGATCTACCTTGTTGTTTTTAGTATTACATTGTTATTGATTACTGCATTGTTGGGGTTAGAACTTGAAACCAAGGTATTTCACTGTAATTGTGCATGTGACATATACAAAACTTGATACATTGAAACAATTAACATTCCATCATGCTTCGAGTCATATATAAAAATGCTGGGCAGGCCATTATTTTGTCTACCTTGGCTATGCCCCCATAGGATGACAATGCCCCATCCACAGGGCACAAGTGGTCACTGAATGGTTTGATGAGTATGAAATTGATGTAAACCAAATGCCATGGCACTCTCAGTTACCAGATCTCAACCCAGTTGAACAAATGTGGAGCAGCGCCTGAGACAGTGTTTCCAACAATACACCAAATGATGAAATTTCATGTGGAAGAATGGTGTCGCATCCCTCCAATAGAGTTCCAGAGACTTGTAGAATCTATGCCAAAGTSCATCGAAGCTGTTCTGGCATCCTATTAATACACTTTATGTTTGTGTTTTCTTTATTTTGGCAGTTACCTGTATGTCTATCCACAGCTATTACTGTTCACTCATATGGTTTGAGTTTAATGAATCCACTCAACTTGTGGTTTCATTTTCTCTCTCTCTCTCTCTCTCTCTCTCTCTCTCTCTCTCTGTCTCTCTGTCTCTCTGTGTGTGTGTGTTCAAAAACACACGTGAGTTTGTGTGTGTTTTTGTATTGAACCCTGTCATTTTATAGGTCTTCTCAGTGCAAGTGGCCTGTGCTGTTTAAAGCATGTTGACAAATGCAGGCTCTCTCATGTGGCTCCATGTGACATGACTGCTCTGCCAACCCTAGACACAAGGCTCTAATTTAGTCCAACATAAACCCTCACTTAGAAAGCCATTCATATAGACCTGCATATACAACCCTGCTCATGGAAACCCATACACACTCATGTAAATTTAGCATAGATTCAATTGTTGATCAGCATGCACCAACCCAAATGAACAGTATTAGTTACGACCCGATCAAGTCTAAGAGGAGTAGTGTCTGTGTGAGCGTGTGTGTGTGTGTCTGTATGATGCTCCAGATAATTCCTTGTCTGATCTAGATTCTATGGGGTAAGAAAGGAACAGTGTTTTCAGGCTTTCTGTCTTTGTCATCAGTCATTAGGGCCTTAGTTCTAGCCTGGTCCATTGTTCTATGTGTCTGAAAGGGACAGGGACTGGAGACACTAAGGAGGGACCACACGCCTCAGGGGAGAGATTAGAAAGAGAAGGAGCCAGACATTTTTTTGTCTTTGTCGTGTTAGAAGCTTTTGGGAAGAGAGGGTGGGAGAGAATGAAGGAAAAGAAAACAGAAGAGAAGGATGGGGAGAGAGGGAGAGAGGAAGGGATAGAGGGAGAGAAATGAAAAGAGAGGCCATTAATTTAGTGCTGTGGGAGGTTTCTGAAGGTTAGTGTGTGTTTGGTGCCAGGCTCTCCTGGGTTGACTGATGCCTTTGTGAAGAGGCCAGGAACCAACCACACACACACACACACACACACACACAGTCTTTAACTGAGTTCAAAGAGAGAGAGAAATGGGAGGCTTTTTTCACTCCCTGTAATGGAACCGATTTGCTGAGATTCATATAAAGTTGGGGTATTTTTTTTGTTGCTTAATATTGTTTAGTGCAGCCTACTACACACACTCTTGAAGGCTCTCAGTGGAAAACATCTCACACACACACTTCACCCATTTCTCATTGAAGCTGTCAGCCTCTTTCAAAGGGGCTAAAAGCATCTCAGGAGGCATCGCAGCCTCACTCTCATGTCCATATGCAAGCACACACACACACACACACACACACACACAAAACGGATGGGTACACACTCTCACTTGCGTACAGTGTTCACACAGAACGCCTTAACATATGGAAGCCAGTAAAATGAAGGCCAGATATATGTATTGTACTACTTTAGCACAAGACTGTGGTTCAGCCCCAGCAGGGGGGGGGGGGGGGGGGGGGGGGGGGGGGGGGGGGGGGGGGGGGGGGGGGGGGGGGGGGGGGGGGGGGGGGGGGGGGGGGGGGTGAAACCATATCCATTGCACACACACACACACACACACACACACACACACACACACACACACACACACAACACACACACAATCACACCAAACACACCCACAAACACACACATCCTTCTCTGGTATGCGTAATACCATTATTTGGTGTGTGTGTGTTCAGGATAGATGGAGTGTATAAATGCACCAGTCTTGGCTACCAGGCTTATAACATACAGCTCATTGGGTTTATGACAGTCAGACTACATGAGTGAATGAGGCTGCTGAGGCTTTCATAAGCATATCTCACAGCTCTGCTATGGCATATTTTCCTTCCGATATATTGATCTTGATATGGTCTGTGCTCATAGGTGCAGTAGGTAACAGTTTTTGTTGTTTGTTATGGTTTGACTCAAGGCTGTGTTAGCCTATTTAACTAAAGCAGTGGTGGGCATACTTTTTGGCTCGAGGGCCACAGCTCTTAGGGCTGGTTTCCCGGACAAAGATTAAGCCTAGTCCCAGACTAAAAATCTATTTCATTGGAGATTCACCATTGAACATGCTTTTTAACACAGGATTAGGCTTAATCTGTACATGGGAAACCAGATCTCAGGCAAGGTTACTCATCACAAGAGGATAGTTCACCAAACCACCTCTGCTATACAAGCATGTCCTCTAAGTGTATTCTTTTAGCATTTTCCTAACCCGGTTCCGTCTTCTCTCTGTCTCTTTCCAGGCGTGTTGGGCAGTGCGGAGTGTTCATGCGGGCGCAACCACTTCACGTGTGCAGTGAGCGCGTTTGGGGAGTGTACATGTATCCCGGCCCAGTGGCAGTGTGACGGGGACAACGACTGTGGAGATCACAGCGACGAGGATGGATGCAGTGAGTTACACCTAAATATCTCCATTTGTCTTTCACTTTCGCTTGACGTCCTTTACTATATTTAGTACAATATCGAAATGTGCCACATCATTTTTTTGCTGTTGGGTGTAAATTAAATTTGGTGTCAGCACAGCTAGTACAAGTGGCTATACAGGCCTCATACACATTTTATTATTGTACTAGTCTTAGGACACATCGGCCATTTTTTTTTAATCTTTTGGAGTTTTTTTCCCCTTCAAATCTTCATAATTTATGCTGGACCTATATYTACAAAAGGCAATATTTTTTCAAAATCCACACACACGTGCACCAAACACACACACAAAAAACGATTTGGTGCCAGGCTCTCCTGGGTTGACTGATGCCTTTGTGAAGAGGCCAGGAACCAATATATTGCCTCTTGTAGATATTTGTCCAACCAATCTGTATACCAAATTATTAAAATCGGATCATTTGAACATGTCTTTCATGACTTTGAAAAAAAAAAAGACCCTCAAATGTTGATGTCCCAWGTGTCCAGAGTCTAAATTTTGTACAATATGGAGCAGTAATTCACGTACGCTTTGAAGAATATAAACAAGAAAATCGTCAGATTTGTCCATCAGTTAGCATGGAGGACAAATTTCCATTATTGCCATTTTAAAGTACTTCTCATCTTGACTCTGAAATGTGTTTTGGTTGGTTGTTTGTGCGTGTTGTCCAATAGATGTGTCTTATAGTTTGATACCTAGCTCTGTGGTCGTTGACCTCTGTCGGAGGAAGTGAACTGGATTATAAATTGCAACTCCATACAGAGCGTAAATAAACCACCCCGGGACTTCCCCATGACCAACTCCCATGTCATGACTGTTGAGTAGCTCTATTCAACCTCACACTCTGTAAAAGTTAGCGTCTGATGTAGCAGGCCAGTTACACCTATCCAATCTTTTGCGGTTACACCTTTGAGATTGACACTGGGGTTAAGGCGTCTAGGGGTTAAGGGTTGTCTCTGGGCAGGGTGGTAGTCTCTAGTTCAGGGGTGTCCAACTCCTTCCATGGCGGGCCGAGTGTCTGCTGGTTGTTGTTATTTCCTTTCAATTTGTGTCCAATTAAGACCTAAGACAACCAGGTGAGGTGAGTTCTTAAGTAATCAGTGACCTTAATGGACAAATCAAGTACAAGGGAAGAGTGAAARGCTGCAGACACTCAGCCATCCATGGAATGAGTTTGACGCCTGTGCTCTGGTAAATCCTTGTTCATACGGCAAGCCTTAATGCTCAAATCAGTTTTGTTTTTCAAATCTGTTTTGGACTACTGACTGTCCAAACAGCAAGTTAAAAGTGACCAAATCGTATTTGTGTGTGTGTTCAGACAGCAGTCATTTGCTGACATAGCTATGCTAGTTGTCATGGTAATGATTGGTGTGCGCGCAGTGGTGTARGCTGATTGGTGGTGGTGCTTGTGTTTCCTATCACTCAGAAGTTACTGTATGTAGCAAGCTAAGGTGGCAACAATGACTGCCATGGATGTTTCCCAGTTGCTTTAAATGTTTTAAATCATAGGGTAAGAACACTTTTAAAGCCTCAAAGGAACTTCCAAAACAAATCATTTTTGGCTAGCCACAGCAGTCACCTAGCTAGCTAGGTASCCATTAAGCTTTCTAGCACATTCACTAAATTGTTTGTAAACAATTAACAAGCTAGTTTGCTACCACATGTTCTTTTTAAACTGTCAACAGAGTAGCTAGCAAGCAACAAGATATGAAGGTGGTTTGAAATGTGACATGAAATATCAGATTCCATGTGCTTTTTGGATGTTCAGACTGCAGGAAAAAGAACAGATTTGAATCGGATATGCAAATAAATAGGATTTGAGTCACTTCAAAACTGCCAATGTGAACACTGCTTTAGATGGCCAAATGATGGCACTAAAACTGTTGAACAATCACATGATATGTATTTAGACTGCTATCAAGGTTTAGTTAGGATAAAGATGTGTGGTATATTTTGCTAGTCAAAATCAGATTTTTGGCTTGAGAGCTGTATTTATGGTCTCCCGAGTGGCGCAGCGATCTAAAGCACTGCATGTTAGTGCTAGATGCGTCACTACAGTCCCTGGTTCGATTCCGGGCTGTATCACAGCCGGCCGTGATTGGGAGTCCCATAGGGCTGCGCACAATTGGCCCAGCGTCGTTAGGTTTTGGCCGGGGTAGGCCGTCATTGTAAATATGAATTTGTTCTTAAACGACTTGCCTAGTTAAATAAAGGTTAAATAAAGGTTAAATAAATAAATGTGTGTCTTCTACTTCCACCAGTCAGTGACATCCTCTTTAAATACAGCTGATCTTATCACCCTATACCGCAGCTCCACATTGGCACATAGCACTGAGTCATTCAGCCAATCATTGATCTCATTGGTTCCATATGTACCAACCTAGTCCAGGTGGAGTCAATATGCACCTGGCCTGGCTGTGACCGGGTCACTGAAATGAGTGCCATTGGGTCAGAAATGGAGAACCATAACATTCGGTGGTCCACTCTGACTGTGTATATTCTCTGTGCTCACTAACGGATGCTTGAGTGACTTTTGGCCTCTGCTAAGCGTTCAGAGGAGCACTGGCACCAGAGCTGTTGGTGCTGATGTGTGTGCGCATGCGTGCATGTTTGTGCGTGTGTGGTAATGCATACAGGTACGTGTGTGTGCACATTTCCTCTCATCTGTCCACCTCTTTCCCAGTAAGGAAGGGATGAGGGAAGTAATTGGTGATGCCTTGCCCCAGGCACTAAGCATTATTGATCCCGGCCAGTAGAATCAGTGTGGAGTCTGATCACTCACTATACTCCCTCCGCTGGTACTGAGATCATTTAAGCAGACAGTAGATATTGGCCTTTTCAATTAGCCTTCTTCAATCCATTTAGTCATGTCTGATCGATCCCGGGAAGATCGCTTATTGTGATCACTTTGTGAGGCTGGCTTGAGGTAAAGCTGCCCATAACCACAGTTCTAGGATCAGTTTACTCCTATCCAACACTGAACCCATGTGCCCCGTTTTTGACAATGCATATCTGTTGCACTCCAAACTCACATTAATAAAGTAGGTGCTGAGGTTTGTCTATGACAAACATATAGGGTAAGATATGTCCCTGTCCGGAGACAACCCCTAGGCATGTGTAGATATGAATTATATAGTTGTGTACAGTTGTGTACATATGCAATATGGAAATAATGCATTAAAAAATAAATCCAAAATGTTATTGACAAAACTCAGAGGGCAAGGTGGAGCTAGCTACAATCACACTGCTTACACTTTTCCCCATTATTTCAGATCCATTTGAATTGCCCAAGGAAGTAAGGGCTATGGGTTGTTTCTAGACATGCAAATAATGATGTTCTTACTTTCAGAGAGAAGGCAGTTAAATAGAATGCAGATCAAATGGCATGGGGTTGTGGGTAATGGAGGAAAGTGTAGGTCATATGATCCGAGCCTCCATTGCACACATTTAATTAACTCTGAGCGCTTGTGGAGATGGGCTTAGAAAAAAACAACGTTGCGACTTTATGGTTTTAAATAAACATTCTCAAAACAGGGCAAATAATTGGATTAATCGAGTCAGTTTCTCTCAGGCTAGGGCCACAAATGAATTACATGACATGTTGCAGTAGCATAGGGGATACTGTTTGGCTGGGTGAATTATCTGAATGATCACACACACATGGAATTCCATGATTCAGCTGTAGGGTGTAGACTGTGGCTGAGTGCATCCTAACCACACACACACACACACACACACACACACACACACACACACACAGTCACCCACACACACACCAACACACACACACACACACACACACACACACACACACACACACACACACACACACACACACACAACACACACTGCAGTGGTTTTACTTAAGTGTGTTGCTGATAGCCCATGAGGAGCCAGTCACAATTTATATCAATTGAGCAATTTACAGAGAAAGCAGAAATACTCTGGGCTGGAAATGGCATGCATAGTATATTTTCTGTGCAGAAGTGGGTGTGGGTATGTGGTCAGTTTGTGTCGGAGTATTCCATGTAAACCTCCTGATCTAATTAAGGTCTGGAATTTAGAACACCAGTGTGTGTGGTGTGTCAAATGAAATCAAATGAAATCAAAGACATGGAAATCAAATGAAATTGTCACAAAACATGGTTAGCAGATGTTAATGCGAGTGTAGCGAAATGCTTGTGCTTCTAGTTCCGACAATGTAGTAATAAACCAACGAGTAATCTAACCTAACAATTTCAAAACAACTACCTTATCACACACAAGTGTAAAGGGATGAAGAATATGTACATACAAATATATGAATGAGTGATGGTACAGAACGGCATAGGCAAGGTGCAGAAGATGGTATAGAGTAGCTATATACATATGAGATGAGTAATGTAGGGTATGTAAACAATATTAAAGTGGCATTGTTTAAAGTGGCTAGTGATACATTTTTTGACATCAATTTTTCCAATATTAAAGTGGCTGGAGTTGAGTCAGTATGTGTTGGCAGCGCCACTAAATGTTAGTGGTGGCTGTTTAACAGTGAATGGCCTTGAGATAGAAGCTGTTTTTTCAGTCTCTCGGTCCCTGCTTTGATGCACCTGTACTGACCTCGGCGTTCTGGATGATAGCGGGGTGAACAGGCAGTGGCTCGGGTGGTTGTTTGTTCTGATGATCTTTATGGCCTTCCTGTGACATCGGGTGGTGTAGGTGTCCTGGAGGGCAGGTAGTTTGCCCCCGGTGATGCGTTGTGCAGACCTCACTTACCCTCTGGAGAGCCTTACGGTTGTGGGCGGAGCAGTTGCCCTACCCAGGCGGTGATACAGCCCGACAGAATGCTCTCGATTGTGGCATCTGTAAACGTTTGTGAGTGCTTTTGGTGACAAGCCAAATTTCTTCAGCCTCCTGAGGTTGAAGAGGCGCTGCTGTGCCTTCTTCACCACGCTGTCTGTGTGGGTGGACCAACACCARTGTGTGTGTTTCTGTCTGTCTGTCTGTCTGTCTGGACAGGGTGGCCCATATAGTGTTTCATTCGAGCACAGGGACCAAGGGACAGAGTGTTTATGTGTGTCTGGGCAAATGTTTTGATGCCAGATGAATAGGTTTTACAGTAACTTTTTTCAACTGGTGGTGCTACTGACTTTTTCAGCTTGTGGCACCAGCACATGATTTAGTTGCACCAATTTGATTTATATATTTTTTTAAATAATTGATAATGACATGGCCTGTGTCCCATAATGTGCCTGCATTCCATACAGAACCAGGCCAATAATGAATAGCCATCTTTTAAATTAGGATGCCCTCATGTTCTAACATTGATTTAGATAGATTTACTGTAAACAGCAAAGCAAGAGATTGTTAAAATAAAGTGCAAAATGTATTTCTCGCAGGTTTCAAAGTGCCATGAGTTATTTTCTGCGAAATCATCTATAAGGCAGAATTTGAAAAAACAAAACTTGATATCAAAACAATACCACGGCAAAACAATTACAAACAGGGAGGAGGACTGTGATTTCCCTCAATTTGTCAGGTTCTCAAAATCACCCTTAAATAAAAAAATAAAAAAATAGAACATTCAATTTTTTTTGTTTTTCTAAGTCCACAACAATGTTTAAACCACATCAGGGGACAATTTTTGAGGTAACGGTAACCCTTTAATCCAGGTGTGCACCAAACAGCCTGTTGTTTTTGGCTAGCGGTGTTTCAGTAGCACACTTCTGATGGAGTTTTCAAAACAAGTGGCCACTGGATTGATGCAAATAATCATGATTCTTATACCACTTCCTTATGCCATTTAAACCAGCGTTTCTCTCATGTTCTCAGCTTTCTTTCATTGACCAGTAGCCAAAGGCACAATAGTCATATTAGCAACCCATGCTAGTTGATCCATCTTTAGATCTCCCCTCTCAAAATCCCTAAGGGATATTTGCATCTCGCACATGTAACCTCTCACATGTGTGGTGCGCTTTTAAGAACGGTGTTTTCCCTCTAATTGCATTTAGAAACAGTTGAGCGTGTAGCCTACTGCAGTGTGCGCATTGCTGCGCTTATAATGTGAAGAAATAGTTTATCAACATATTAAGCTAAACCTTCTGATCTGYTGCATCAGCCTCATTTGCTTTTTTTTTTGTAGGCTACAGTGGTTGTATGAATTTGGGATCTACGTCGCACAACTGTGCCAGAGTCTGTCTGGAATATTTCTTTCTTGCACAGAACAACAAGCTGACCAATAGAATAAGTCAACTTTTCTACTATGGGGGATAGTAGATTGACATAAGCTAGTGATTTTGCAGTTCGTTACTCATCTTGTTGGCTGAGGAAAAGTAAATGTGGACAGTTCTTCGAACATCTTCAAGGTGCGCCTCGGAATTCGATAAGGGACTCAGGTCGTTGCATCCCGATGTGTCTGTCTTCACTTGTACTTCGGGCGCTGCGAGGCCTGTGAGAAGGACCCGATCACGTGACGGGCATTAGTTAATAAGAATTGAGATATCTGAGAGAGCCATGTGAGTGAGAGGTGCTTCGGAGCACGACGATTGGCAGAAGGGAATTATAATTATCATATTCAGCCCAAGGGCACAAATGTCACTTTTGCTGCAAGGCATGGATTTTTTGGGGGGGCCTTACGGCCACACAAGATGCCGCCGGGAAATTGGAGGACTGTCGTTATCTTTTAATTACCTTTCCATCTACTAGGGTATCTGTGGGAGAGACTAAAACCGTCAGCATGCTTCAGTTCGGCTGGCACCTAGCCAAAATGAACGAGTGTGCTTGCGTACTCCCTTAAAAGACAATCACTTGACAAATGAGAAAAAAGTGGCAGTAGTACTGTTTTGAGACGCCGAAGCCAGTTTACACGTCCTCAAAATAGTCCGAATTAATCTCCGATAACTTCAGAAATGTTGACATTTTACAGTAGTGGTGCAATTTTACATCTAACTACGATGTTTGGTGCAGTATTTCTCAAGGGGAAAAAATGTGCATGAAAACGAGTCGTCTCTCGTCGAATGACAACAAAGACTTTATTGAAGAATCSCTACCAACGAAGGGGTGTAAACTTCAGTTCCGATCTTCGGCTTGCCTCCAGAWTTTTTTTTTGTGTTCCTGAACTGCCCAAAAAAAGCTCACGAAGTCCAAAACAAACAAAAACGTCACAAAATGTTGTCATAATATATGCACAAACTCTTCCGAACTGTTTCCGCTGGGAAGGATGCGGACGCCTTAAGGATCCAGGTATAGAAGTTTTAGGATGTAGGACTCAAAACTGACCKTGTTCAGTGTGGATGGTATCATCTTAGAGGTGGGACAGAGGGAGGGGTCGTGGAAATTCATACGGAGAGAGTCATTTCTTCAAACAATCATCTTTTTTTAATAGTGATTCATTATTGCAATAATGAGGCTGGTCGACCCCACACCCTTGCGTGTTGGACCGAGTAACCCAACCTTTACACAAATGCAGAGTACTATATATAGCTGACACTAAAAATGCTTCGTCATGGTTGGTTCCACCCCTCCCATGCAGACAAAGGGGCATCATAATGCACTCTGGGTTCATCCGCTCATTATCTGCACGGGGTTGTTGTCTTAACCCCACCCTGGCTTAGTTTCCCAGTTGCAAGGATGCTTCTGAGACAATTAGGGATTGTTCTACTCCTAAGCTATCTCTTGTAAAAACACATCGTCTATGTAATCTATGTAGTCTTTAACTCATTTTTGTCATCTCAAGCCATCTCTAGTGACCATACACTCAGATTAGCTGCAGGGAACTAGAGTGGAGACCATAAAAACACAGACACTAGTAGGACAGAAATGTCTTACTATTAGTTAAATATGAATTGATAACCATTAATATAGAATAAATCAGGTAAATACAGAATTGTTCTATCACAGTAGGAAGGTGAAAATKACGTTAGAAAATGCACTTAGCAGCCGTCAAGTCTTCCTCTGAACCCCACATGTGGATGCCAAGTAATTTTTATGGAGCGGACCTCTGTGGTCCTCATGGGGTGTCCATCAATGTGCATGTTGAAAAACAGTGTGTGTGTCTGGTTATGTGTGTTTATGCTGTATGTGTGTGCTCATTAAATTGTAGGGCACAGCTTCTCATAGAATGCCTTTGGGCTAAAGCTCTGTTGGGGGTGTGTTCGCTGGAACCGGACAAAAAGAATTTCCTCTCTCCACGCTTCACTCCTCCCCATCAAAGTGTGTGTGCGTGAAGGTGTGTGTATGTTTGCTCCACTCCTATGTCTGATGTGTCAGTACAGCTGTGAAGCGGGCTTAGAGGGACGGGAGAGGGCAGCTACACACACACTAAAGAAAGCCTGGCAAGGTTAAACCATATGAATCTTCTATTGCACATACTGTAGGTGTAATGGACATTATAAGAAGAATAGAGAGGGAAGAGATCGATGGCTGGATATAGAGAGATGACAGGGTGAGCAGGAGAGATGGAGGGACAGAGAGAGATGACAGGGTGAGCAGGAGAGATGGAGGGACAGAGAGAGATGACAGGGTGAGCAGGAGAGATGGAGCGACAGAGGGAGATGACAGGGTGAGCAGGAGAGATGGAGGGACAGAGGGAGATGAAAGGGTGAACAGGAGAGATATAGAGATGACAGGGTGAGCAGGAGAGATGGATGGATATAAAGAGGGAGAGTTTGATGAAAGTTAGTTATGTCTGTCTGTAAGTGTAGTCTATCCTATTAGCCATTCCTTCCACCACTTTCTCCTAAATATCTATCTTTTCTACATTTCCTTCCTTTTTGAGGCAGTCTCTTTTATTAGTTTTCCATCTCTTTCTTTCATCTCTTCCTTATCCTTTTCTATTGGACTTTTCCCCCCATCTGATCTGCTCTCCTCCCTCACTTCAATGCTCTACCTCACATCTCTTACCTTCCTTCTATTCTTTATCCCTTTTTCCCCTCTCTCTCTCTCATCACCCTTCGGTTTTCTCTGCGCTGGCCAGCTTAGATTCAGGCCAGCGGGACTTGAGCTGGTACACACAGACACACACACACACACGTTTCTGGTAACCTCCTGCTGAGTTGAAAGGCTCAGGTTCTGGGGTGGGGGGGGTTGTTGTTTGTCTACTGAGGTAGCTGGTGGGCACGGGCTGTAAAGGAAATGTGGTAGTGATTGAAAATGTGGCTTGAGATATACCCACCACCACCTCCGAGTTTTGTGCTTGTGGGGAAGTTTTTACCTGAGGGGGCGTCCCCCCAAATTAAACTTTACCCCCCCACCCACCCAATAATCCTCTGTTCTCACCGGTCCTAGCCAATCAGAGACGAGTTGGCGGGGGAGCGGTTGAACAGCATGAGACAAGAACAGGCCTTAGAGGAAGAGATTAGAACACCACTCCCTCCATCCCTCGCTCTCTCCTTCCATCTCTCTATCTAGAGGGAGCTTTTCATCCAKTCCACATTATATCTGCCTGCTCGCCAGGGGGGGACCTGCAGTGACAGAATTCACTTTATTCTCTTTCTTTCGCTCTGAGGCCCTGTTTCTCTCTCATTTCTATCCCTCAGTAGTTTGGTTTCATCTTTTCATTTCTTCCTTCTCTCTCTCCTTTCAATCTCTCTCCCACCTCTGCTTTTCRTTCCCTCCCCCCATCTCTCTGTTTGCGTCCAGACAAAACAGCATAATCCTCCAACTTTCTCGCTCTAGCTGGGGCCCACCGCCATGGCCCTCTTAAGGCACTGAGATCCAATCTCCTCTGCCCTCCTTCCTAAATATTTACTCCCTGACTCAAGGATCGGGTAGAAGGGACACGATAAGTGAGTTATTGAGGAGAGACAAAAAGAGAAAGAACTCATTGCTTTTGGCTTTTCTTTAACAGCAGGCTTTTTGGGGGGAGCTAGAAACAGTGGGGCCGAATGAAGCTGGACTTTATTAAAGAAGTCTTAGTTTATAGGGGTAGTTTTGTGGTCTTTATCAGGTTCATCCACACATACACAACATGGCCAAAAGTAGGTGGACACCTGCATGTCGAACATCTCATTCCAAAGTCTTCGGCATTAATATGGAGTTTGTCCCCCCTTTGCTGCTGTAACAGCCTTCACTCTTCTGGGAAGGCTTTCCACTAGATGTTGGAACATTGCTGCGGGGACTTGCTTCCATTCAGCCACGAGCATTAGTGAGGTCTGGCACTGATGTTGGGCGATTAGGCCTGGCTCGCAGTCGGCATTCCAATTCATCCCAAATGTGTTTGATGCTGTTGACGTCAGGACTCTGCGCAGGCCAGTCTAGTTCTTCCACACCAATCTCGACAAACCATTTCTGTATGGACCTCGCTTTGTGCACTGGGGGATTGTCATGCTGAAACAGGAAAGGACCTTCCCCAAACTTTTGCAACAAATTTGGAAGCACAGAATCGTCTAGCATGTCATTGCATGCTGTAGCACTAAGATTGCCCTTCACTGGAACGAAGGGGCCTAGCCCGAACCATGAAAAACAGCCCCAGACCATTATTCTTCCTCCACCAAACTTTACAAGTAGCATTCTCCTGGTATCCGCCAAACTCAGATTTGTCCGTCGGACTGCCAGATGGTGAAGTGTGATTCAGTACTGACTTGTTGAAAAGGTGGCCATCCTATGACGGTGCCACATTGAAAGTCACTGAGCTCTTCAGTAAGGCCATTTTACTGCCAATGTTTGTCTATGGAGATTGCATGGTTGTGTGCTAAATTGTCAGCAACAGGTGTGGCTGAAATAGCACGAATCCACTAATTTGAAGGGGTGTCCACATACTTTTGTATATATAGTGTAGGTTTAGTTAGTTGTGTTGTATTTGGATCACGAACTCACACACATACAGAGATCTGAACAGGGCCTCCCTCATTTAGTACGGCACTTGTTTTTCCAGAGAACTCTTTAGCCATTCCCTAATCGCAGAAACCCAGAACAAAAATATTGCGTAATATTTCTCAGATGCTCGATTTAAGTTCTGGGGGCAAAATGAGAAAATATACTAGAACGGGGAACAGAAGCAGGGCGGTACCTCCACCCCACTCTCCTTGCAAGTTTATTGGCCAAATGTCCCCTCYCTTTCTGAAATTCGAAAGATGCTAAATCTGATTTGCAGCAACAATTTGTGCTTTTCAGGAGGGACTATTTACTGAATAATTCTGTGATGGTTGCAGTCCACAAAGATGAAATGGCATTGAACCAAATGAATAAGATCCATTGATTTAGGTTGAGGTGCCGCTAGTCCAGTTATACTGTACAAAAGACTGCCAGTTCATTGAAAAGTTTGGTGTCTACAAGCTATGAGTCCCCACTATAAAGAGAAAGTCTGCTACAAACCACACTCAATCTCAGACTAGTTTCTTTCCTCAGCTGTGCCACTTATAGTGTGGGAAAATGTGTATTTTTCGGGAACTTTTTAAATGCTATTTACAACAAATCGATTGCTTATTTTTCTACCAAACTATTGGGATAGTTCCACAACTATTTGAAGACAAACCTTTTACAATGTTTCCATTGTGTATGGTCATCTGTGACATTTTTTTCATTGGACCAATGAACGAATAGTTTGGTTTATATGTTATTGTCTTGCTTCTATTGTACTTTGTTGGTAATTGTCCTGACATTTTTGCTGTCTCCTCACATACTTCTGGTTAACCTTAGTGTCAGTGTCAGACACCTGACAACACTTGACAACAGATTGTAAACAGTGCAGTGTTATTTGTGGTCAGGTGTAGTTACAGACTGTGTGTGGGGGTAAGATTTTCTTTCAGTATGATCTGTAAAAGGGTCATGTTTTATACAGTGGTTCCCAAACATTTTATAGTCCTGTACCCCTTCAAATATTCAACCTCCAGCTGCATACCCYCTCTAGCACCAGGGTCAGCGCACTCTCAAATGTTTKTTTTTTTGCCATCATTGTAAGCCTGCCACACACGCACACTATACGATACATTTATTAAACATAAGAATGTTTAATAACACAAACCGGCTCATGGGAAGTGACAAAGAGCTCTTATAGGACCAGGGCACAAATAATAATAATCAATAATTTTGCTCTTTATTTAGCCATCTTACTTCTAAAACCTTATTTGTTCATCAAAAATTGTGAATAACTCACCACAGGTTAATGAGAAAGGTGTGCTTGAAAGGATGCACATAACTCTGCATTGTGGGTTGTATTGGAGAGAGTCTCATTCTTTTTCCACACACTGTGCCTGTATTTAGTTTTCATGCTAGTGAGGGCCGAGAATCCACTCTCACGTAGGTATGTGGTTGCAAAGGGCATCAGTGTCTTTACAGCGCGCTTTGCCAAGGCAGGATACTCTGAGTGCAGTCCATTCCAGAAATCTGACAGTGGCTTCTGATTAAATTCTATTTTCACAGCACTGCTTGTTGCAATTTCGATGAGGCTCTCTTGTTCAGATATCGGTAAGTGGACTGGAGGCAGGGCATGAAAGGGATAACGAATACAGTTGTTTGTGTCATCCGTTTCTGGAAAGTACCTGCGTAATTGTGCACCCAACTCACTCAGGTGCTTCACTATAATCACATTTGACATTGTCCGTAAGCTTGARTTCATTTGCACACAACAAATCATACAGTGATGGAAAGACCTGTGTGTTGTTCTTGTTAATGCAGACAGAGAAGAGCTCCAACTTCTTAATCGTAGCCTTAGTTTTGTCCCGCACATTGAATATAGTTGCGGAGAGTCCCTGTAATCCTAGATTCAGATCATTCAGGCGAGAAAAAACATCACCCAGATAGGCCAGTCGTGTGAGAAACTCGTCATCATGCAAGCGGTCAGACAAGTGAAAATTATGGTTAGTAAAGAACACTTTAAGCTCGTTTCTCAATTCAAAGAAACGTGTCAATACATTACCCCTTGATAACCAGCTCACTTCTGTATGTTGTAAAAGTGTTACATGGTCGCTGCCCATATCATTGCATAGTGCAGAAAATACACGAGAGTTCAGGGGCCTTGCTTTAACAAAGTTAACCATTTCAMTGGAGTGTCCAAAATGTCTTTCAATCTGGCAGGCATTCCCTTGGCAGCAAGAGCCTCTCGGTGGATGATGCAGTGTACCCAAGTGGCGTCGGGAGCAACTGCTTGCCCATGCGTTACTACTCCACTATGTCTCCCTGTCATGGCTTTTGTGCCGTCAGTACAGATACCAACACATCTTGACCAACAAAGTCCATTTGATGTCACATAGCTGTCCATTACTTAAAAAATATCCTCTGTTGTACTGGTTTGCAGAAGAGGATGTCTTCCTTAATTGACCCCCCATAAACGTAATGGACATATACCAGGAGCTGTGCCAGGCCCGCCACGTCTGTTGACTCATCCAGCTGTAACGCATAGAATTCACTGGTTTGTATGCGAAGCAGTAGTTGTTTCAAAACATCTCCTGCCATGTCACTGATTCGTTGTAAATCAGTGTTTGATGAAGGCATTGTCTGTTTCGTTTTTTTGGCCTTTTCCCCCAGCATTGTCCCAGCCATATCCTCGGTAGCAGGAAGAATTAAGTCCTCCACAATAGTATGGGGCTTGCCTGTCCTAGTCACTCGGTAGCTCACCATATAAGAAGCTTTTTAATGGTATCTGTTGGTTTTATACATGTCTTACTACTCGAAAGTCGTCTTAATTCTCTCTCAAAAAAATCGCTTTGCTTATTTTTCAAATTGGCATGTATTGTTTCTATATGTCTGCRCAAGAGTGAAGGTTTCATCGAGTTGTGAGAGTACTTTTGCACATACAGTTGAAGTCAGAAGTTAACTTTTTCATTTTCATGTTTGGATGAAAAGCATGCCCAGAGTAAACTGCCTCCTACTCAGTCGCAGATGCTAATATATGCATATTATTATTAGTATTGGATAGAAAACACTCTGAAGTTTCTAAAACTGYTTGAATCATGTCTGTGACTATAACAGAACTTATTCGGCAGGCAAAACCCAGAGGAGAAACCATTCAGATGTTTTTCTTTTTGAGGTCACTCTCTTTTCAATGGGTTTCATTGGGAATCCAGATTTCTAAGGCACCTTCCTGCAGTTCCTATCGCTTCCACTGGATGTCAACAGTCTTTAGAAATTGGTTGAGGTTTTTCCTTTGAGAAATGAAGAAGTAGCCATGTTCAGAATGAGGCTCCAGTGAAGTGTACTGTTTGTTAGAGGCGCGTGACCAGAACGCATGCTACACATTGTTTTCCTCCGGTATTGAATACAGATCATCCCGTCTTCAATTTTATCTATTATTTACGTAAAAAAATACCTAAAGTTGTATTACAAAAGTAGTTTGAAATGTTTTGATAAAGCTTATAGGTAACTTTTGAGATATTTTGTAGTCAAGTTGTGCACGTTGAAACCGGTGTTTTTCTGGATCAATTAATCGAACAAAAGGACCATTTGTGATGTTTATGGGACATATTGGAGTGCCAACAGAAAGAAGCTTGTCAAAGGTAAGGCATGAATTATATCTTTATTTCTGCATTTTGTATCGCGCCRGGAGGGTTGAAATATGATGTTCTGTGATTGTTAGCTGGGGTGCTATCCTCAGATAATAGCATTGTTTGCGTTCGCCGTAAAGCATTTTTGAAATCTGACACGTTGGCTGGATTCACAACAAGTGTAGCTTTAATTTGGTATATTGAATGTGTGATTTCATGAAAGTAAAATGTTTATAGTAATTTATTTGAATTTGGCGCTCTGCATTTTCACTGGATGTTGGCCAGGTGGGACGCTACCGTCCCACATATCCCAGAGAGGTTAACACACATTTAGGTTGGAGTCATTAAAACTCGTTTTTCAACCACTCCACAAATTTCTTGTTAACAAACTATAGTTTTGGCAAGTCGGTTAGGACATCTACTTTGTGCATGAGACAGGGTGCCACAGGGTTCAATTCTCAGGCCGACTCTTTTCTCTGTATACGTCAATGATGTCGATCTTGCTGCTGGTGATTCTCTGATCCATTTCTACGCAGATGACACCTTTCGGTATACTTCTGGCTCTTTTTTGGACACTGTTAACAAACCCCCAAGACTGGAGGTCGACCGATTAATCGGAATGGCCGATTTAATTAGTGCTGATTTCAAGTTTTCATAACAATCGGTAATCAGCATTTTTGGACGCCGATTACATTGCACTCCACAAGGAGACTGCGTGGCAGGCTGACTACCTGTTACGCGAGTGCAGCAGGGAGCCAAGGTAAGTTGCTAGCTAGCATTAAACTTATCTTATAAAAAAACATCTTAACATAATCACTAGTTAACTACACATGGTTGATGACATTACTAGTTTATTTAGCTTGTCCTGCGTTGCATATAATCAATGCGGTGCCTGTTAATTTATCATCGAATCACAGCCTACTTCGCCAAATGGGTGATGATTAACCTCTCTAGGGTACGTGAGACGGTAGCGTCCCACCTCTTCAACAACCAGTGAAACTGCAGGGCGCCAAATTCAAAACAACAGAAATCCTATAATTGAAATTCCTCAAACATACATGTATTTTACATCATTTTAAACATACACTTGTTGTAAATCCAGCCACAGTGTCCGATTTCAAAAAGGCTTTACGACGAAAGCAAACCAAACGATTGTTAGGTGAGTGCCTATTCACAGAATAACACAGACATTTTTACAGCCAAAGAGAGGATTCACAAAAAGCAGAAATATAGATAAAATTAATCACTAACYATTGATCTTCATCAGATGACAGATGTATGTTTTGTTCGGTAAAGTTCATATTTATATCCAAAAATCTGAGTTTACATTGGCGCCTTACGTTCAGAAGTCACAAAACATCTTTTGATTTTGCAGAGAGCCACATCAATTTACAGGAATACTCATAATAAACATTGCTAAAAGATACAACTGTTATGCATGAAATTTTAGATGCACTTCTCCTTAATGCAACCGCTGTGTCAAATTTCAAAAAAGCTTTACGAAAAAAGCAACCCATGCAATAATCTGGGTTGCATTAAGGCCTTACTTATTTTTAACCATTTATACATTTTCGAGCAAACGGAATGAGCAGCATGTATGTTTGGCTACATACGGACCGTTAGTGGAATTCCCGCGAGAGAGTACCAGTTTAATGTGATTGGATGTTAATTATTTGACTAGGCTACCTGTATTTGACATTGTGTTGTTATTTCGCTGAACTCTAGATGTTTTAATTTTATTTTTGCCAGTKAAACAAGGCTACTCAGACGAGGGGGAAAAAATCACTCAAATGTATAGCCCATTGGAAAATATAAATGGACTGTTTGAAAATCTGTTAAAAATAAAAGATTATGTGAATCACAATTTTTKGGGGCGTACCCTGTACGGCAAGTACCCCAGTATGGGAATACCTGCCTTAGAGCAATGTCTACATAAGGCTGCAAATTAAAAACACTCACAAAAGCTGATACGTAAAGCTTAATAAGGAGCAGTGATAATAGCAAACGCAGTGTGCAGGTTATTTCTTTTTTCTCAGGCCTTAGATCTATAAAAGGAGACATTTATCAACCCAGAGATTTTATTTAACCATTCATCCTCTTAGGAAGAGCATATGATCAGTGTGTGTGTGAGTGACAGCGACTTGAGTGTCGCTCTCATGTCTCCTTCGCTCTAGGGGAATTTGTCATGGCAACACATAAATGTGTTTCTGTTTGAAAAGTTTACGGTAGACTGAGATAATAACTAGCTATTACCGTCACACGTCTCAAACAGAAAACAGACTTTAGATAGTTGTCCTCTCGCATGTGTGAAGACCACAGATGGCAGCTTGAATCTTTACTGAAGTCCCAAATGGCACTCTATTGAATATGTAGTACTGTTGACCAGAGCCATTAGCTTTATATGAGGTTTTTGGCCTTYTTCATCAATTAAATAACCTATGTGTTTGCTCTACCTGGCTGAACTGAAGCCAGTTTTTCCTTTGTTGTGTTGACATGTCTCAGGCTAACTATGTAGATTAAAGAATGTCTTCTTCATTGATCTGGTCCATCTCAATTCCACAGCACTTCAAACTCACACAAACAGAGACACACACACACACAAATATACACTGAGTGTACAAAGCATTAGGAAACATTCCTAATATTGAGTTGCACCCCCTTTTGCCCTCAATCAATACTTTAAATTGCTCGAACAGCACCAGAACATCAAGATGAAATGTATTTTGAATGTTTTTGTTCCAGCAATACGGAGTATTAAAGCTAAAGCAGATTTACCTAGCTCAGTGGAGACCGTAGGAACCTCAAAAGTTAACCAATCCTGTTAACAGGTTAGGCAACTCAGGTGTCTATAAGTTAGATGAGACGGAAGTTTATGGAAGTAGGGCCAAAAAGGGAGTAATGTAGAGATCTACGTGTTTTAGCGAAGTCCAGCCAACCTTTTGATACAGGATACAGGGATAAGTATCAAAACTGTCACCTGTAACACAATTAAGGGTAGATGGTAGATGTCATCCAAAGGTTTAAGAGTAGTAGCAGCTGCACTTTGATAAATTATATATTTTGTCTTGCCCATTCACCCTCTGAATGGCACTCATACACAATCCATGACTCCATTAACTTGAGGCTTAAAAATCCTTCTTTAACCTGTCTTCTCCCCTTCATCTGCACTGATTTGAAGTGGATTTAACAGGTGTCATCAATAAGGAATCAGAGCTTTCAACTGGATTCACCTGGTAAGTCTATGTCATGGAAAGAGCAGGTGTTCTTAATGTTTTATACACTCAGTTTAGGTGTACAGTTGTGGCCAAAAGTTTTGAGAATGACACAAATATTAATTCCCACAAGGTTTGCTGCTTCAGTGTCTTTAGATATTTTTGTCAGATGTTACTATGGAATTCTGAAGTATAATTACAAGCACTTCATCAGTGTCAAAATCTTTTATTGACAATTACATGAAGTTGATGCAGAGTCAATATTTGCAGTGTTGGCCCTTCTTTTTCAAGACCTCTGCAATCCGCCTGGCATGCTGTCAATTAACTTCTGGGCTACATCCTGACTGATGGCAGACCATTTTTGCATGATCAATGCTTGGAGTTTGTCAGAATTTGTTGGTTTTTGTTTGTCCACCCACCTCTTGAGGATTGACCACAAGTTCTCAATGGGATTAACGTCTGGGGAGTTTCCTGGCCATGGACCCAAAATATCGATGTTTTGTTCCCCAAGCCACTTAGTTATCACTTTTGTCTTATGGCAAGGTGCTCCATCATACTGGAAAAAGGCATTGTTCGTCACCAAACTGTTCCTGGATGGTTGGGAGAAGTTTCTCTCGAAGGATGTGTTGGTACCATTCTTTATTCATGGCTGTGTTCTTAGGCAAAATTGTAAGTGAGCCCACTCCCTTGGCTAAGAAGCAACCCCACACGTGCCGTCATGGGGCATCCAGCAAAAAAGCTTGTCCGGAAAAGATGAGGTGAGTCCTGTGTCATGCCAACAGTAAAGCATCCTGAGACCATTCATGACATAAATCAATTGTGTCATGAACAATCGGAAAGGGGATTCATCAGAGAAAATGACTTTATCCCAGTCCTCAGCAGTCCATTCGCTGTACCTTTTGCAGAATATCTGTCTTTCCCTGATGTTTTCCTGGAGAGAAGTGGCTTATTTGCTGCCCTTCTTGACACCAGGCCATCCTCCAAAAGTCTTTGCCTCACTGTGCGTGCAGATGCACTCACACCTGCCTGCTGCCATTCCTGAGCACGCTCTGTACTGGTGGTGCCCCGATCCCGCAGCTTAATCAATATTAGGAGACGGTCCTGGCGCTTGCTGGACTTTTTTGGGCGCCCTAAAGCCTTCATCACAACAATTTAACCACTCTCCTTCTTGATGATCCAATAAATGATTGATTTAGGTGCAATCTTACTGGCAGCAATATCCTTGCCTGTGAAGCCCTTTTTATGCAAAGCAATGATGACGGCATGTGTTTTCTTGCAGGTAACCATGGTTGACAGAGGAAGAACAATGATTCCAAGCACCACCCTTCTTTTGAAGCTTCCAGTCTGTTATTTGAACTCAATCACCATGACAGAGTGATCTCCAGCCTTGTCCTCGTCAACACTCACACCTGTGTTAACGAGAGGATCACTGACATGATGTCAGCTGGTCCTTTTGTGGCAGGGCTGAAAAGCAGTGGAAAAGTTTTTTAGGGATTCCGTTCATTTGCATGGCAAAGAGGGACTTTGCAATTAATTGCAATTCATCTAATCACTCTTCATAACATTCTGGAGTATATGCAAATTGGCATCATACAAACTGAGGCAGCAGACTYTGTGAAAATTAATATTTGTGTCATTCTCAAAACTTTTGGCCACGACTGTACACACATAAGTACCCACACTCCTCACGGCTCTCCATTCTAGTAGCACTTCAATCAGTCAAGCGTATTGACCACGTCGGCTCGATAGCATTGTAGGCCTATTTACTGTAGTGGGGCTGAGGAGGCCAAGAAAAGAGCCTATCAAATCAAATCAAATCGTCTTGGTCACATACTGTCACGACTTCCTCTCCTTGTTCGGGCGGCATTCGGCGGTCGATGTCACCGGTCTTCTAGCCATCGTCGATCCACTTTTCATTTTCCATTTGTTTTGTCTTGTTTTCATGCACACCTGGTTTACATCTCATCATCATTACTATGTGTATTTAGCCCTCTGTCCCCTCCATGTCTGTGTGGGGTATTGTTTATTTTGTCAAGGTTGGCACGCTTCCGTCTGGTTTGCACCGGGTTTTGTTTTATGCCCGTGCTTTGTGGCAGCCGGTACTTTGTACTTGTGTTTTGTACTTTGTGCTGCCTCACTTGTTCCTTGTGCATTGGTTTTGTGACGCGGTTGCGTTCTGTATTATGATTGTCTAAGTAAAGTGCTTTTCCCACTCATCTCTGCTCTCCTGCGCCTGACTTYCATGCACCAGCTACACCCACCATTGACACACACACATGGTTAGCAGATGTTAATGCGAGTGTAACGAAATGCTTGTGCTTATAGTTCCGACAGTGCAGTAATATCTAACAAGTAATCTGACAGATTCACAACGACTACCTTATACACACAAATGTAAATGGATGAATAAGAATATGTACATATAAATACATGGATGAGCAATAGCCGAACGGCATAGGCAAGATGCAGTAGATGGTATAGAATACAGTATATACATATGAGATGAGTAATGTTGGATATGTAGACATTATTAAAGTGGCGTTATTTAAAGTGACTAGTGATACCTTTTATAAAATCCATTTATTAACTGTATTAAAGTGGCCAGAGATTTGAGTCTGTATGTTGGCAGCAGCCTTTCTATGTTAGTGATGGCTGTTTAACAGTCTGATGGCCTTGAGATAGAAGCTGTTTTTCAGTCTCTTGGTCCCAGCTTTGATGCACCTGTACTGGCCTCGCCTTCTGGATGATATCGGGGTGAACATGCAGTGGCTCGGGTGGTTGTTGTCCTTGATGATCTTTTTTGCCTTCCTGTGACATCGGGTGCTGTAGGTGTCCTGGAGCGCAGGTAGTTTGTCCCCGGTGATGCGTTKTGCAGACCTCACTACCCTCTGGAGAGCCTTGCGGTTGTGGGCAGAGCAGTTGCCATACCAGGCGGGGATACAGCCCGACAGGATGCTCTCGATTGTGCATCTGTAAAAGTTTTTGAGTGTTTTAGGTGACAAGCCAAATTTCTTCAGCCTCCTGAGGTTGAATATCTGACGGGCCCCACAGCTGCCTCTGTTGCCAAGACAAACTATATTTGCTGCACCACTGCTCTCTGCTGATGGTATGAAATGATGTGCTGGGTCAGAGCCATGCCAAGAATCACATAAGCCACCTCTGTCAGTATAGGTTATGAAAGGAAAACACAAAGCGAGAGGGGTAAATGGGGGGGAGGGGGTGTGTGTGTGTGTGTGTGAGAGAGATAGCAGAGAGGTCTTGAGCAGATGTTCTTAAAAATAGATTTATAGTTAGATAAACTTTTTTAGATAAATATTTTTTGTCAGGGACATATACAGGATGCTACCCTCTACAACATAACCACTTCAAATCAAAACTTAAAACCTACAACCTGATTTTGGACGGAATTACGGCTTACAACTACCAACGATTATTTTTCCAAAGCTATACAGCAAATGCTCTGGAAAAGAACAGAAACCTGAAAACAACATCCAACCTGGAACTGTGTGAGAATTGTTTAGTCTGAARCTATATTTTATTTCCAAAAACCAAGAATTAAAATACATTACATTACATTACTTTATATGGACTGAATGCTACGTTAAGGCTTTCAAGCTTGAAACAACTTCAATTAGCACTGACGTGTCAAATGAGAGGTGTCAAAGCCCTTTAGGCCAACAATGGCAGGAGAGTCGCACAGTCTACTCCAACCAAATGGAAAGGCCGTAGAAGCTGCCTCCCATTTTTCAGAGGTAATTAAAATACAGTACCCTGTGTATGTAAAGAATGATACGACACGAGAAGAGCACAAAATGAAACTCCTTATGGAAAATCAAGAGACACTTTTTGCTGACTATTATAAAAATGGGAACATCAGCAACCTCATCTTCCACACAGACCATCCCCTGGCATGGCACAGTGCTATATTACCACACTACCCCTCTGTTAAGAGGGGGGGGGGGTGTTGCAGAGGGGTGGAAATTCAGGATATTAGACAATGAGGACTCTGAGTCTGGAACAGTATTGGTACAGGGCAACCCCAAACAGTTTCAGCTGGACTTTMACCTAATCAAATAATTAGCTCAACAGGAGAAGCTCTCCCTTGAGAAAGATACCCCCACCCCGAGCGGGTCAGACCAGACCTCTTAATTATATAACCCCACAGACGAGCAACCCCAAGCGGAGTAGCGGAAAGTACTACTCCCTCATTGACCACCCAGTTGGAGRTAAGGCAGGTGGAGCTGGAACAGCAGGTGATTACACTCCAGTCAACACAGACCCAGACAACAGTCCAGCACAACAACACCCCTTTAACCAGACCCGGAGAGCTGGAGGTGGAGAGAGACATATCTGCACTCTGGACTGTGGTGAGACAACTTCAACAGGATAAAAAGCAGGAGCAGGAGAAGAACAGAGCACTAGAGAGGATCAGACTGCTGGAGGTGTGGGGGATGGCGTGTGACAGAGAACAACCTACTAGAGAGGTGACCACCACCGCAGAACAGCCCACCTCAGCTCCCGACAAAAGTCTCTACACCACAGCAGAACAGTCCACCCTAGACCCTGATCATAGCGTCGACATCACAGTGGGACAGACAAATGAAGAACCCCAAGCCTGGGGGTTCTCACCCCCTCTGAGCACCCCCCCCTGTCAGCCACCCTGATAGCCCTCCTGACAACCCCCCCACACCCACTGAGGACATACACAAGACACAGATTGTACTCCTTATGGACTCAAACAGGAAATATCTACAAGAAAGAAAAAAAACATTTTCCCAAACAGTGTGTCTAAACTCTGGTGTCCTACACCTTCTGTCTGAGGACCAACTAGGTTCACCTAGCCACATAATAATACACACAGGCACAAACGACCTGAGAGCACAGCAGGAAAGGGTGGCCACAGCACCCAAGGGAGTGATTGATAAAGCTTCTTCTACTTTACCCAATGCACAAGTGGTTATATCCACCCTGCTACCACGAAAATATTTCCACCTTGCTACCATACAGTAAATGCAAGTATTTCCAGTGACTGTGCCTCAAAACCAAATGTTTACCTGGCCCAACGCTCCACCCTGGACTTGAACAGCCTTTATGACCAGGTCCACCTATACAAGGCATCGCTCTCAAGTGCAGCCCTAACAATTCACACAGGAGGAACAGATCAATAGACACCCCGCCCAGACCAGTGAGACACTCCCAGACCTGCGGGACCCCCCCTCCCCGGACCTACACATAGAGGACCCTCCCTGAGAGGACCTATATCCAGACCACAACACCACCAGCCACATCCACAGCCCCACCCCAACCAATCAACACCACCCAAGTCAACCATGCCCACACCCCATTTAGGCCCCCTCAGATCAGACCTATGCCCCTCCTGCCCACCCCATGCACCCAACCCCCGCAAAGAGGTCCTCAACATGGAAATCACACATACGCCCAGGCCGTGAGCAGGCAAACAGGCCCAACCCCCACTCTTGCACTAGCCCAAGCCAATGGCATGTACCAGATGCTCAGCAGGCTCTGCTCACACTTACTGGTCTGAGGCCAAATCACAAGACCAACAACATTGGACACTTTATGGAACACAAAGCCTTCACTATCTCATCCTGGAATATCCAAGTCCTGAGGTCATCTTCCTTTAGCCTAAAGAGCAGGAACCTGGACTTCATAAAATAAATCGGAAATACAGACATGCTACAAGAAACATGGTATAGAGGAGACGGACCCACTGGTTGCCCTCTAGGTTACAGAGAGCTACAAGGTGTGAAACAGGGAAGAGACTCAGTGGGTATGCTAACGTGGTATAGAGCAGACCTAACCCACTCTATTAAATTAGTCAAAACAGGAACATTTTACATCTGGCGAGAAATGAATAAGGAAATTATCTCAACAGACAAAAATGTCCTCCTGTGTGCTACCTATATCCCCCCACTAGATTCCCCATACTTTAATGAAGACAGCTCCTCCATCCTGGAGGGGGAACTCAATCATTTCCAGGCCCAGGGACATGTATTAGTCTGTGGCGACCTAAATGCCAGAACCGGACAAGAACCTGACACCCTCAACACACAGGGGGACAAACACCTGCCTGGAGGTGACAGCATTCCCTCCCCCATATGCACCCTAGGCACAAARGCACAACTATGACAACATAACCAACAAAAACGGGTCATAATTCCTGTAGCTCTGTCGCACACTGGGTATGTACATAGTCAATGGTAGGCTTCGAGGGGACTCTTATGGTAGGTACACCCATAGCTTATCTCTTGGCAGTAGTACTGTAGACTACTATATCATTGACCTCAACCCAGAGTCTCTCAGAGCGTTCAGTCAGCCCACTGACACCCCYATAAGATCACAGCAAAATCACTGTCTACTTGAACAGAGCAATAATCAATCATGAGGCATCAAAGCCAAAGGAACTGAGTAATATTAAGAAATGCTATAGATGGAGGGAATGTAGTGTGGAAACCTACCAAAAAACAATTAGGCAATAACAATTCAATCCCTTTTAGACAACTTCCTGGACAAAACGTTCCACTGTAATAGTGAAGGTGTAAACTTGGCAGTAGAACATTTTAACAGTATATTTGACCTCTCAGCTTCCCTATCAAATCTAAAAATGTCAATCAGAAAACTGAAGAAAATGAACAACAATGGCAAATGGTTTGATGAAGAAGGCAATAACCTAAGAAAGAAATTGAGAAACCTATCCAACTAAAAACATAGAGACCCAGAAAACCTGAGTCTACGCCTTCACTATAGGGAATCACTAAAACAATACAGAAATAAACTAYGGAAAAAGAAGGAACAGCACGTCAGAAATCAGCTCAATGTAAATGAAGAATCCATACACTCCAACCACTTCTAGGAACATTGGAAAACTCTAAACAAACAACAACACGAAGAATTATCTATCCAAAATGGAGATGTATGGGTAAACCACTTCTCCAATCTTTTTGGCTCTGTAACAAAGAACAAAGAACAAATAGCAAAAACATATACATGATCAAATACAAATCTTAGAATCAACTATTAAAGACTACCAGAACCCACTGGATTCTCCAATTACCTTGAATGAACTACAGGACAAAATAAAAACCCTCCAACCCAAAAAGGCGTGTGGTGTTGATGGTATCCTCAATGAAATGATAAAATATACAGACAACAAATTCCAATTGGCTATACTAAAACTCTTTAACATCATTCTTAGCTCTGGCATCTTCCCCAATATTTGGAACCAAGGACTGATGACTCCAATCCATAAAAGTGAAGACAAATTTGACCCCAATACCTACCGTGGGATATGTGTCAATCAATCACATTTATTTAAAGCCCTTCTTACATCAGCTGATGTCACAAAGTGATGTAAAGAAACCCAGCCTAAAACCCCAAACAGCAAGCAATGCAGGTGTAGAAGCACAGTGGCTAGGAAAAACTCCCTAGAAARGCTAGAAAGGCGAGAAAAAGAGAGCGAATTAGAGAGAGCATAATAAATTCMCACAGGACAGCAGATAGACATGAGAAATACTCCAGATATAACAGACTGACCCTAGCCCCCCGACACAAACTATTGCAGCATATATACTGGAGGCTGAGACAGGAGGGGTCGGGACACACTGTGGCCCCGTTCGACGATACCCCACGGACAGGGCCAAACAGGCAGGATATAACCCCACCCACTTTCCCAAATCACAGCCCCTAYMCCACTAGAGGGATATCTTCAACCATCAACTTACCATCCTTAGACAAGGCCGAGTATAGCCCACACAGATCTCCCCCATGGCACAACCCAAGGGGGGGTGCCAACCAGACAGAAAGACCACGTCAGTGACTAAACACACTCAAGTGACGCACCCCTCCTAGGGATAGCATGGAAGAGCACCAGTAAGCTAGTGACTCAGCCCCTGTAATAGGGTTAATCATAGGTCATAGGACCTACTGAAGAGATGAGTCTTCAATAAAGACTTAAAGGTTGAGACTGAGTCTGCGTCTCTCACATGGATAGGCAGACCATTCCATAAAAATGTAGCTCTATAGGAGAACGTCCTGCCTTAAGCTGTTTGCTTAGAAATTCTTGGGACAGTAAGGAGGCCTGCGTCTTGTGACCGAAGCGGACGTGTAGGTATGTACGGAATGACCAAAATGGAACGATAACAGCAAGCTTGGGAAAATCCTCTGCATTTATCATTAACAGCAGACTGGTACATTTCCTCAGTGAAAACAACGTACTGAGCAAATGTCAAATTGGCTTTTTACCAAATGATCATACAATAGACCACGTATTCACCCTGCACACCCTAACTGACAAACAAACAAACCAAAACAAAGGCAACGTCTTCTCATGCTTTGTTGATTTCAAAAAAGCGCTCGACTCAATTTGGCATGATGGTCTGCTATACAGATTGATGGAAAGTGGTGTTGGGGGGAAAACAGGACATTATAAAATACATGTACACAAACAACAAGAGTGCTGTTAAAATAGGCAAAAAGTACACACATTTCTTACCACAGGGCCGTGGGGTGAGACTGGGGTGCAGCTTAAGCCCCACCCTCTTCAACATACAGTTGGAGTTGGAAGTTTACATACACTTAGGTTGGAGTCATTAAAACTAGGTTTTAAACCACTCCACAAATGTCTTGTTAATAAACTATAGTATTGGCAAGTCGGTTAGGACATCTACTTTGTGCATGACACAAGTAATTTTTCCAACAATTGTTTGCAGACAGATTATTTGTATTTATTTTTATTTAACCTTTATTTAACCAGGTAGGCTAGTTGAGAACAAGTTCTCATTTGCAACTGCGACCTGGCCAAGATAAAGCATAGCAGWTCGACACATACAACAACACAGAGTTACACATGGAATAAACAAAACATACAGTCAACAATACAGTAGAAAAAATAAGACAAAAAGTATATATACACTGAGTGCAAATGAGGTAAGATAAGGGAGTTAAGGCAATAAATAGGCCATGGTGGCGAAGTAATTACACTATAGCAATTAAACACTGGAATGGTAGATGTGCAGAAGATGAATGTGCAAGTAGAGATACTCGGGTGCAAAGGAGCAAGACAAATACAGTATGGGGATGAGGTAGTTGGATGGGCTGTTTACAGATGGGCTATGTACAGGTGCAGTGATCTGTGAGCTGCTCAGACAGCTGGTGCTTAAAACTAGTGAGGGAGATATGAGTCTCCAGCTTCAGTGTTTTTTTTCAKTTCGTTCCAGTCATTGGCAGCAGAGAACTGGAAGGAAAGGTGGCCAAAGGAGGAATTGGCTTTAGGGGTGACTAGTGAGATATACCTGCTGGAGCGCGTGCTACAAGTGGGTGCTGCTATGGTGACCAGTGAGCTGAAATAAGGTGGGGCTTTACCTAGCAAAGATGACCTGGAGCCAGTGGGTTTGGCGACGAGTATGAAGCGAGGGCCAGCCAACGAGAGCGTACAGGTCGCAGTGGTGGGTAGTATATGGGGCTTTGGTGACAAAACGGATGGCACTGTGATAGACATCCAATTTGCTGAGTAGAGTGTTGGAGGCTATTTTGTAAATTACATCGCCGAAGTCAAGGATCAGTAGGATAGTCAGTTTTAAGAGGGTATCTTTGGCAGCATGAGTGAATGATGCTTTGTTGCGAAATAGGAAGCCGATTCTAGATTTAATTTTGGATTGGAGATGCTTAAATGTGAGTCTGGAAGGGGAGTTTACAGTCTAACCAGACACCTAGGTATTTGTAGTTGTCCACATTTTCTAAGTCGGAGCCGTCCAGAGTAGTGATGCTGGACGGTTGGGCAGGTGCGGGCAGTGATCGGTTGAAGAGCATGCATTTAGTTTTACTTGCATTTAAGAGGAGTTGGAGGCCACGGAAGGAGAGTTGTATGGCATTGAAGCTCGTCTGGAGGTTAGTTAACTTCTTATGGGACGCTAGCGTCCCACCTGGCCAACATCCAGTGAAATTGCAGAGCGCCAAATTCAAAATACAGAAATAGTCAAATTAAACATTCATAAAAATACAAGTGTTATACATCGGCTTAATGATGAACTTCTTCTCTTAATCCAGCCGCTGTGTCAGATTTCAAAAAGGATTTACGACGAAAGCATACCATGCGATTATCTGAGGACAGGGTCCCGCTTACAAAAGCATACAAACATTTTCCAGCCAAGTAGAGGASTCACAAAAGTCAGAAATAGCGATAAAATTAATCACTTACCTTTGATGATCTTCATATGGTTGCACTAACAAGACTCCCTGTTACACAATAAATGTTCGTTTTGTTGGATAAAGTCCCTCTTTATGTCCCAAAAACTCAGTTTTGTTGGCGTGTTTTGTTCAGTAATCCACTGGCTCAAAGGCTGTCATGACATGCAGACGAATACATCCTAATARTACCAGTAAAGTTCGTTGAAACATGTCAAACGATGTTTATAATTAATCCTCAGGTTGTCTATTRTCTAAATAATCGATAATATTTCAACCGGACAATAGCGTTTTCAATAGAAAGGAAAAATAATGAAGGGTGTGCAATCGGTCACGTGCGCAAACCAGCTCTGCATCTTTCTACAGTCCACTGAAAGAATGGTTTCATTCTTCCTAATTTTTCAGAAAACAAGCCTGAAACAATATCTAAAGACTGTTGACATCTAGTGAAAGCCATAAGCACTGCAATCTGGGTCCTAACCCATTAGATACACTATAGGGATTCAATTGAAAAGTACCCACATCAATTTTTCTCAGGTTTTCACCTGCCATATCAGTTCTGTTATACTCACAGACATTATTTTAACAGTTTTGGAAACTGTAGAGTGTTTTCTATCCAATACTACCATGCATATGCATATCATAGCATCTGGGCCTGAATAACAGGCAGTATACATTGGGCACCTCATTCATCTAGTCACTAGTGCGCGATGAGACAAGGATATCCCTGCCAAACCCACCCTAACCCGGACGACGCTGGGCCAATTGTGCGCCGCCCCATGGGCCTCCTAGTCGCGGCCGGCTGCGACAGAGCCTGGACTCGAACCCAGAATCTCTAGTAGCACAGCTAGCACTGCGATGCAGTGCCTTCGACCACTGCGCCACCTGGGAGGCCAAGAGCGACATCATTGATGTATACAGAGAAGAGAGTCGGCCCGAGAATTGAACCCTGTGGCACCCCCATATAGACTGCCAGAGGTCCGGACCACAGGCCCTCCGATTTGACACACTGAACTCTATCAGGGAAGTAGTTGGTGGACCAGGCGAGGCAATCATTTGAGAAACCAAGGCTGTTGAGTCTGCCAATAAGAATGTGGTGATTGACAGAGTCGAAAGCCTTGGCCAGGTCGACGAATACGGCTGCACAGTGATGTCTCTTATCGATGCCGGTTATGATATCATTTAGGACCTTGAGCGTGGCTGAGATGCACCCATGACCAGCTCTGAAACCAGATTGCATAGCGGAGAAGGTACGGTGGGATTCGAAATGGGTCGGAAACTGTTTGTTAACTTGGCTTCGAAGACCTTAGAAAGGCAGGGTAGGATAGATATAGTCTGTAGCAGTTTGGGTCTAGAGTGTCTCCCCCTTTGAAGAGGGAGGATGACTGCGGCAGCTTTCCAATCTTGGGGAATCTCAGATGATACAAAAGAGAGTTGAACAGGCTAGTGATAGGGGTTTCAACAATTTTGGCAGATAATTTTAGAAAAGAGAGGTCCAGATTGTCTATCCCGGCTGATTTGTAGGGGTCCAGATTTTGCAGCTCTTTCAGAACATCAGCTATCTGTTTGGGGTGAAGGAGAAATGGCGAGGCTTGGGCGAGTTGCTGTGGGGAGTGCAGGGCTGTTGACCAGGGTAGGGTAGCCAGGTGGAAAGCATGGCCAGCGTAGAAAAAATGCTTTTTGAAATTCTCAATTATAGTGGATTTATCGGTGGTGACAGTTTTTCCTAGCCTCAGTGCAGTGGGCAGCTGGAAAGAGGTGCTCTTATTCTCCATGGTGACTTACAGTGTCTGTGACGTTCGTTGTTTGAAGGTGACCAATGTGCAGCGTGGTAAGTGTTCATGATTCTTTAGTTACTCAGAACACCAAACAAAAACAACAAAAAGAATAATGAACGTCACGTTCTGCAGGCTTCACAGAGCTAACAAAAAACAAGATCCCACAACATAGGTGGGAAAAAAGGCTACCTAAGTATGATTCCCAATCAGAGACAACGATAGACAGCTGCCTCTGATTGGGAACCACACTCKGCCAAACACAAAGAAATACAAAACATAGAATGCCCACCCMACATCACACGCTGACCTAACTAAATAGAGAAATAAAATGGCTCTCTAAGGTCAGGGCGTGACAGTGTCCCAGAACTTTTTTGAGTTTGAGCTACAGGATGCAAATGTCTGCTTGAAAAAGCTAGCCTAAGCTTTCCTAACTGCCTGTGTATATTGGTTCCTAACTTCCCTGAAAAGTTGCCTATCACGATGGCGATTCGATGTTAATGCAGAATGCCACAGGATGTTTTTGTGCTGGTCAAGAGCAGTCAGGTCTGGAGAGAACCCAGGGCTATATCTGTTCCTGGTTCTACATTTTTTGAAAGAGGCATTCTTATTTAAGATGGCGAGGAAGGCACTTTTAAAGAATGACCAGGCATCCTCTACTGACGGGATGAGGTCAATATGCTTCCAGGATACCTGGGTCAGGTCGATTAGAAAGGCCTGCTCACTGAAGTGTTTTAGGGAGCATTTGACAGTGATTAGGGGCGGTCGTTTGACCGCGGACCCATTATGGATGCAGGCAATGAGGCAGTGATCGCTGAGATCTTGGTTGAAAACAGCAGAGGTGTATTTGGAGGACAGGTTGGTTAGGATGATATCTATGAGGGTGCCCGTGTTTACGAATTTGGGGTTGTACCTGGTGGGTTCATTGATAATTTGTGTGAGATTGAGGGCATCAAGCTTAGATTGTAGGATGGCCAGTGTGTTAAGCATGTCCCAGTTTAGGTCACCTAGTAGCATGAGCTCCTAGTAGCACGAGCTTCACTTATAATTCACTGTATCACAATTCCAGTGGGTCAGAAGATTACATACACGAAGTTGACTGTGCCTTTAAATAGCTTGGAAAATTCCATAAAATGATGTCATGGCTTTAGAATCTTCTGATAGACTAATTGACATCATTTGAGTCAATTGGAGTTGTACCTGTGGATGTATTTCAAGGCCTACCTTCAAACTCAGTGCCTCTTTGCTTGACATCATGGGAAATCAAAAGAAATCAGCCAAGACCTAAAAGAAAAATTATAGACCTCCACAAGTCTGGTTCATCTTTGGGAACAATTTCCAAATGCTTGAACCACGTTCATCTGTACAAACAATAGTATGCAAGTATAAACACCATGGGACCACACAGCCTTCATACCGCTCAGGAAGGAGATGCGTTCTGTCTCCTAGMGATCAATGTACTTTGGTGCGAAAAGTGCAAATCAATCCCAGAACAACAGCAAAGGATCTTGTGAAGATGCTGGAGGAAACAGGTACAAAAGTATCTATTTCCACAGTAAAACGAGTCCTATATCGACATAACCTGAAAGGCCTCTCAGCAAGGAAGAAGCCACTGCTCCAAAACTGCCATAAAAAAAGCCAGACTACGGTTTGCAACTGCACATGGTGACAAAGATCATACTTTTGTCCTCTGGTCTGATGAAACAAAAATAGAACTGTTTGGCCATAATGATCATCGTTATGTTTGGAGGAAAAAGTGGGAGACTTGCAAACCGAAGAACACGATCCCAACCGTGAAGCACGGGGGTGGCAGCATCATTGTTGTGGGGGTGCTTTGCTGCATGAGGGACTGGTGCACTTCACAACATAGATGGCATCATGAGGGAGGAAAATTATATGGACATATTGAAGCAACATCTCAAGACATCAGTCAGGAAGTTAATAACCYCTCTGGGATAGGTGGGACATTAGCGTCCCAAATCCAGTGAAAATGCAGAGCGCCAAATTCAAATAAATCACTATAAAAATGTAACTTTCATGAAATCACACAGGCAATACACCAAATTAAAGCTACACTTGTTGTGAATCCAGCCAACGTGTCAGATTTCAAAAAGGCTTTACGGYGAAAGCAAACAATGCTATTATCTGAGGATAGCACCCCAGCAAACATACACAGACAAWCATATTTCAACCCTCCAGTCGCGACACAAAACGCAGAAATAAGGATATAATTCATGACTTACCTTTGACRAGCTTCTTCTGTTGGCACCCCAATATGTCCCATAAACATCAAAAATTGTCCTTTTGTTCGATTAATTCCGTCGATATATATCCAAAATGTCCATTTATTTGGCACGTTTGATCCAGAAAACACCGGTTCCAACTCGCGCAGCTTTATCCAAACATTTCAAAGTACTTTCCGAATACAACTTTAGCWATTTTTTWACGTAAATAATCGATATAATTTTAATTTAAGACGGGACATACTGTGTTCAATTCCGGAGGAAAACAAAGTGGAGAGTGCTTTTCAGGTCACGTGCCTCTATCAAAGAGTACACTGCCCTCTACTCTCATTCTGAACAGTGCTACTTCTTTATTTCTCAAAGGAAAAACCTCAACCAATTTCTAAAGACTGTTGACATCCAGTGGAAGCGATAGGAACTGCAAGAAAGTCGCTTAGAAATATGGATTCCTATTGAAAAGGGAGTGACCTCAAAAAATAAATAAATCTGAATGGTTTGTCCTTGGGGTTTTGCCTGCCAAATAAGTTATGTTACACCCACATACATGATTCAAACAGTTTTAGAACCTTCAACGTGTTTTCTGTCCAAATCTACTAATAATATGCATATCTTAGCTTCAGGGCCTGAGTAGCAGGCAGTTTACTTTGGACACGCTTTTCATCCCAGAGAAGTTCAAGCTTGGTTTCAAATGGGTCTTCCAAATGGACAATGACCCCAAGCATTTTTCCAAAGTTGTGGCAAAATGGCTTAAGGACAACAAAGTCAAGGTATTGGAGTGGCCGTCACAAAGCCCTGACTTCAATCCTATAGAACATTTGTGGGCAGAACCTAAAAAGTGTGTGCGACCAAGGAGGYCTACAAACCTGACTCAGTTACTCCAGCTCTGTCAGGAGGAATGGGCCAAAATTCACCCAACTTATTGTGGGAAGCTTGTGGAAGACTACCCGAAACTTTTGACCCAAGTCAAACTATTTAAAGGCAATGCTACCAAATACTAATTGAATGTATGTGAACTTCTGACCCACTGGGAATGTGATGAAAGAAATAAAAGCTGAAATAAATCATTGTCTCTACTCTTATTCTGGCTTTTCACATTCTTAAAATCAAGTGGTGATCCTAATTTTTACTTGGATTAAATGTCAGGAATTGTGAAAAACTGAGTTTAAATSTATTTGGCTAAGGTGTATGTAAACTTCCGATTTCAACTGTCTATATCAAAGAATTGGCGAGGGCACAAGAACAGTCTGCAGCACCCGGCTTCACCCTACTCGAATCTGAATTCAAATGTCTACTGTTTGCTGATGATCTGGTGCTACTGTCACCAACCAAGGAGGGCCTACAGCAGCACCTAGATCTTCTGCACAGATTCTGCCAGACCTGGGCCCTGACAGTAAATCTCAGTAAGACCAAAATAATGATGTTCCAAATAAGGTCCAGTTGCCAGGACCACAAATACAAATTCCATCTCGAAACCGTTGCCCTAGAGCACAAAAAAACTATAACATCAGCGCCACAGGTAACTTAAACAAAGCTGTGAACGATCTGAGAGACAAGGCAAGAAGGGCATTCTATGCCATCAAAAGGAACATAAAATTCGACATACCAATTAGTATCTGTCAAAAAAATACTTGAATCAGTCATAGAACCCATTGCCCTTTATGGTTGTGAGGTCTGGGGTCCGCTCACCACCAAGAATTCACAAATGGGACAAACACCAAATTGAGACTCTGCATGCAGAATTCTGCCAAAATATCCTCTGTGTACAACGTAAAACACCAAATAATGTATGCAGAGCAGAATTAGGCCGACACCCGCTAATTATCAAAATTCAGAAAAGAGCCGTTAAATTCTACAACCACCTAAAAGGAATCAATTCCCAAACCTTCCATAACAAAGCCATCACCTACAGAGAGATGAACCTGGAGAAGAGCCCCCCCTAAGCAAGCTGGTCCTGGGGCTCTGTTCACAAACACAAACAGACCCCACGGAGCCCCAGGTCAGCAACACAATTAGACCCAACGAAATCATTAGAAAACAAATAGATAATTACTTGACACATTGGAAAGAATTAACAAAAAAACAGAGCAAACTAGAATGCTATTTGGCCCTAAACAGAGAGTGCACAGTGGCAGAATACCTGACTACTGTGACTGACCCAAACTTAAGGAAAGCTTTGATTATGTACACACTCAGTGAGCATACTCATGCTTTTGAGAATTGCCACCATAGGCAGACCAGGCTCTCAAGAGAAGACAGGCTATATACACACTCATTTTGCCCACAAAATGAGGTGGAAACTGAGCTGCACCTCCTTACCTCCTGCCAAATGTATGACCATATTAGAAAGACATATTTCCCTCAGATTACACAGACCCACAAAGAATTCGAAAACAAATCCATAAACTCCCATATCTACTGGGTGAAATACCACAGTGTGCCATCACAGCTCCAATATTTGTGACCTGTTGCTACAAGAAAAAGGCAACCAGTGAAGAACAAACACCAGTGTAAATACAACCCATATTTAAGATTATTTATTTTCCCTTTTGTACTTGAACCATTTGTACATCGTTACAACACTGTATATATACATAATATGACATTTGTAATGTCTTTATTMTTTTGGCACTTCTGTGTGTAATGTTTTCTGTTCATTTTAGTGTTTATTTCACTTTTGTGTATTATCTACTTCACTTGCTTTGGCAATGTTAACATATGTTTTCCATCCCAATAGAGCCCCTTGAATTGAATTGAGAGAGAGAGAGAGAGTGTACATCGTTACAAAACTGTACATAGCCAATAATATAACATTTGAAATGTCTATATGCTTTGTGAGTGTAATGTTTACTGATTACTGATTTTGCCAAAGCAAATAGAATAGACAATAAACAATATAAACATATGCTTCCCATGCCAATAAAGCCCTTTGAATTGAATTGAATTGAGAGAGACGGTTATCAAGAAGGAGAGTAAGAGAGAGGGCTTGTATGTGTGAGACAGAGAAAGCGAGAAGGGGAGTTTGAGAGAGCGAGAGCAAGTTTGTTTGAGGAAGAGAGAGAGCAAGTCGGAGGCGAAGAGACCGTCCCTGCAGGTATTCTGAAATTTCTGAGGTGAGCCAGCCACCTGAGATGACCTATAAACCTCTACTAGAGTGAGTTCATGTCACAGGTTTGCTATGTGTGTAAGTGTCCATTACATTTGCCAATACACAAAGTCAATTATGCTCTCTCCGTACATAAAATAGGAATAGGTAAATAGTATAGTAGTTACAATGTGATTGAAAAGCCACATTTTTCTTCACAGACAGTATATTGGTCCCATTAGGGGTACTTGATGTAGCTCTGTTCCAGCAAAGGAGAGCCTATTACCTTTGCTCCTCCAAGCCACCAAAAACCTCCCACATTCATCTCATAAAACGTCCCCCTCTTCCTTAGGAGAGGGGGAGAGAGTGTCGGAGGGGGAGAAAGAGAGACTCTTGTACACACCTTTCCTCTTCATCTACAGTATTTCTCTCTCGCTCGCTCTCACTCACTCACACACACCATAAACCAAGTGGCCCGTGTGTTTGCACATGAGTGCGCATACCRGTGATGGGAATGGCAGGTGTGTGGGAACACTGGTTGGAATGTGAGTTTGAATCCTGTGGCTCTGCCAGGAATAGCCTTGGGAAAGGCAAAGTCAGAGTGTGTGGCTTACACTCCGACACCCTGGGAGAGATGGTGAAGTTGAAGCACGTTCTGCTTCTTAGACCTTGGAGAGTGATGAGCAAAAGTGGATTTGTGTGCGCATGTGCATGTGCCTGTGCGCGCTTGGAATGCAGTGGGATGAGAGGAGCTGGGCAGGCATCGAAGCATTAGGAGGAGACCTCATCAACTCCCAACTGATCTATCTGATACCACAACCAAGACATGCAGCGTGTGTGTGTGTTAGATTTCTCAACTGTGTGTGTGCAGTAATGTAGTGGTAAAAAATAGGTGGGTAAACGTTGTTTGCCATCTGCGGAGAGTAAATCAACACTATATACTTTCAATGCTTATTTCTGCAAACAGTGGGTAAACGTTCACGCAAAATAAGAACGTTGCGTATTTGCAGTTTGTGTGCATGTATCCTCCACTACAACATTGTTTGTGTGTGATTGCTCATGTGTGTGTTTGTGTGAGCACAAATGTTTTTTATACCTTATGGCGACGTGTTTCTTTGTTTAACTTATGCTTGTGGGTGCCCTGCCTGCATACGTCTGTATTTACACTGCGCTCTCTGTCGCCCAGATCAGTTGAATAATTCGAAGATGTTATATTGAAAACTTTGAAAAGGGAATTCAGTGTTAGGTGCTAGCTCAAAGACTGTGCTAGAGTGCTAATACAAACAATCTCATGGTAGAAGTTGCCCCTAAACACAGCTCTTGGATCAGATTACCCTACACCCAATCCTAACCTTATCCACTAATAAAGGCTAAAAAAGTTGTGTCCCTGTATCAGTGGTTCGGGCAAGTTCTACAAAATCTTGTTAAGACACTAACACACAGCTCTTTACTTCTACTCTTCACTGAACTGTGACTGAACTATGTTTCATTCTCCACGTCACTGATTCAACTCACTGTAATTGACACTACCACCGCTGCACTGATGTGACCACTATATATCCTATCATTCTGGAGAGACAAGGGATGGTTCTAGGGAGAAGGCGATTATTGACTAAATACGGATGCACCGATCTGACATTTTTGGCCGATACCGATATATATATATTTCCTTGACCCCCCCCCCCCCCCCCCCCCCCCCCCCCCCCCCCCCCCATTTTGTGCGGCCTCTTTAAGCATTCTAGTACAGTAATATAGTTCGATCTCACACACACACACACACACATGGACGCAGCGGTCTAAGGCACTACATCTCCGTGCAAGAGGCATCACTACAGTCCCTGGTTCGAATCCAGGCTGTTCACATCCGGCCATGATTGGGAGTCCCATAGGGCGGCGCCTGGGTTTTGCCGGGGTAGGCCGTCATTGTAAATAGAATTTGTTCTTAACTGACGTGCCTAGTTTAAATAAAGGTGACACACACCTAGGGTTGCAAAGGGTCGGAAACTTTCCGGGAAATTTCCGGAAATTGTCAATGGGAAGTTAAGCCCAGGAATTTGGGGAATTTTGCTTAAATTCATCAAAAAGGTTAGCTGCTAACAGTSAACCTTTTTTTGTGRGATACACAAGGCAATTCTAGGTCTTGTGGCATATTTTGGTTAAACTATCCCCAACTCAATTTGAATTGCWACCCTCTGCATGCACAGTGCACTCTTCCATCACATGTACAGCTGATTCTCAAGATCTTGCACACTAATGAGATGCTGTTGAGCCCACACTACTACACTGTCTGAGCCAAGGACGACATGCTTTTTATACAGCAAAGTCTGTATAAATCATTTCTAACTTGTTAACAATTTCTGCTAGTTAGTTTTTGCTACCATGCGGGTTTTAACTTGCTTGAGCCTGCTAACTGAGGAGTGTTAATTCTCCTGTTTCCATACGTTTCATTTTAAAACATGTATCTTACAATGGAGTTGTTTAATCTAACTGCTTAACTATTTATCTGTTCATGGAATTGTATTTTTTTTTAAACATTTTACAGGAAAATGCCACGGGCACTATCTGATGTGTGGAGACGTTTCACTGCAGCTAATGTAGAAGGAAAAGCTGTGTACATTTGTGTCAAATCATATGTGAAGAATGCAAAATAGATGCAGAATCATCTGGCCAGGTGCATAAAGTTCCCTCAGCGCTCACAACAAACAACCTCTGACAAAAGTCCCTCTACTTCTATTCGAGGTGAAAATTATGAATCGGACACCTTATCGACAGCAACAGCTCATGTTTTTTTTTACTCAATGGAGGAACGTGGTCAGAGAAATGCTGATGAATGTCTTGCTCGAGCTGTGTATGCAGCTGGTTCACCTCTGATGCTCACAGGCAATGTGTATTGGAAGAGATTTCTGAATGTTCTTTGCCCAGCATACACCCCTCAACCAGACATGCTTTATCTACTCATTTGCTGGATGCAGAGTTCAACAGAGTTCAAGTGAAGGTCAAGCAAATCCTAGAGAAAGCAGACTGTATTGCAATCATCTCTGATGGGTGGTCGAATGTTCATGGGCAAGGAATAATTAACTACATCATCTCCAGCCCTCAACCAGTATTCTACAAGAGCACAGACACAAGGGACAACACATACACACCAGTCTCTACATTGCAGATGAGCTGAAGGCAGTCATCAATGACCTTGGACCACAGAAGGTATTTGCACTGGTCCTACCCTCACATCACACCTATTGGCTGTGCTACGCATGCATTGCATTTGCTCCTCAAGGACATCTTGGCACTGAAAACAATGGATACAATCTACAAGAGAGCCAAGGAAATGGTTTGATATGTGAAGGGTCATCAAGTTATAGCAGCAATCTACCTCAGGCAGAGTTGCAAAGAAAAAGCCAAATCTCAGACTGGCCAATAAAAATAAAATATTAAGATGGGCAAAAGAACACAGACACTGGACAGAGGAACTCTGCCTAGAAGGCCAGCATCCCGGAGTCACCTCTTCACTGTTGACGTTGAGACTGGTGTTTTGCTGGTACTATTTAATTAAGCTGCCAGTTGAGGACTTGTGAGGCGTCTGTTTCTCAAACTAGACACTCTAATGTACTTTTCCTCTTGCTCAGTTGTGCACCGGGGCCTCCCACCCCTCTTTCTATTCTGGTTAGAGGCAGTTTGTGCTGTTCTGTGAAGGGAGTCATACACAGCGTTGTACGAGATCTTCAGTTTCTTGGCAATTTCTTGCATGGAATAGCCTTCATTTCTCAGAACAAGAACAGACTGATGAGTTTCAGAAGAAATGTCTTTGTTTCTGGCCATTTTGAGCCTGTAATTGAACCCACAATTGCTGATGCTCCAGATACTGAACTAGTCTTAAGAAGGCCAGTTTTATTGCATCTTTAATCAGAACAACCGTTTTCAGCTGTGCTAACATAATTGCAAAAGGGTTTTCTAATGACCAATTAGACTTAGAATTAGACTAAAAATTATAAACTTGTATTAGCTAACACAACGTGCCATTGGAACACAGGAGTGATGGTTGCTGATAATGGGCCTCTGTACGCCTATGTAGATATTCCATAAAAAAATCTGCCGTTTCCAGCTACAATAGTCATTTACAAAATTAACAATGTCTACACAGTATTTCTGATCAATTTGATGTTATTTTATAGGACAAAAAATGTGCTTTTCTTTCAAAAACCCCATGCTTTTGAACGGTAGTGTATCTCATCAGCCACCTGGTGGAAGGGACTTTGTGGATCTGAGGCGCTTCCCCCTGTTGCCTCCATCATCCTCCAAATCCCACCAACATCAGCTGCCTCAGAGCGCAACTCTTCCTTGATTGGGAACACACACACACCAAAGCACGCAACAGGCTGACCAATACAAGGGTTAAAAAATTGGTGGCCATCTGGGCAAATTTGATGCTTTTTGAGCCTGACAACCAGCCATCCTCAACAAGGTTGGAAAGTGACAGTGAAGATGATGCCTCAGAGTCTGAAGTTCATGAGGTGGACATTGAGGAGATCCAGGGAGAAGACATGGAAGCCTGAGAGGAAGACAACCAAAGCTTTAGTTTCTAGACTATCATTTTACAGATGTATGTTGAAAACGTTTTTTGGGATCATTCAATATTCCCTGTCTTTTGTTGTTCAGTGAAATCATCCCATGTGAAGAGTCAACTCATTTAATTAAAGTTCAATTCATAGCTAAATAGTTTTTATTTCTATCATTTGCAATTATGTCTTCTCATGATACGGTAAAGGTTTATGTTTCTGTCTCCATATGATATGGTAAATATGTCCAATGCAAAAAAACATCTACATTTAAATGGTTTTAATATTAATTTGCATATATTTCCATTAATTCCCAAATATTCCCGTTAATTCCCGTATATTCCCGTTAATTCCCAAGGAAAGTTTCCACCTCTGAATATTCCCCAAAATGTGAAACCCTACACACACCACACACCACACCGACCAAACAGTTATTTTGTTGGCATTTAGGTATGTCCCCATTACCAGTAAAACATAATCAAAACCTATTTCTTTCCCTTACCTTCTGTGCTGTTTTGTTCAGTCGTTTCATTCTCAACTAGGATTTCATCATACATGTCAAGCCGAGAAGTTTCAGCTCTGTCCGTGGCCTCTTCTGTCGTGGGTCCTCTTCCTCGGTGCGCACTGTCACTCTGTCCGTTTCGTCTTGTCTAGCTGTGTATATAACATTTCACGTAAACTCTGTTTCTTGTCTGCATCGAAGTAGTGGTCCTTGTACCTAGCATCGAGCATGGTGGACGACACAGTAAAGAGGCTCAGAGAGAATGCCACCGAATCGCTTGTTCACAGCCTTTAACCCCACGGTCTGTGTTGGCAGTTTTGTTGAGCAGGCGTTTCATTGCCATGACAGAGGGTATCACGTCTGCTGCAGACGCAGTTGATGAGCTTATTTCTGGAGTCCGTTTTTCGAATGGCACTAGGAGTGTGTTCATGTTTCCATCTCTTTAGCTATCATACTCTAATTCCACTGATTTCAAAACTTGATCTTCCAGAGAGTGGAAAGCAACACTTAGCTATGCAGCTCCACTACACTATATATATATATATTTAAAAAAGCTGAGTTCGACAAGATTACCAACACAAACTGACCATCTCAAATAGACAGAAGCCTCTATATGGCAGACMAATCCGAACTCCTCTCTCGGCATGTCCAGCCCACTCATTATCTCAGCCAATCATGTCTAGTGGGAAGGTTGCTGCCTTTTTCTGTGGCTTAACCAATAAGGCTCGTAATTTAAAAGTTGTATTCGTATTTACACATGGCGTACACGTTTGTTATTAAGGCACATGAAAGTTCACATGTTCGAGAAGGCATATMTGCCAAAAAACAACTTGCAACAAACAAAACATGTTTTACATTCAAACAGCTCTCCTGTGAAGCTGCAGGAGTTGTGACCAGTTTTTGTTGGTTATGCTGTCATAGTTGTGTCTAGGCGGGACATGTGGGGGAGGGAATGTTGTCCCCTCCAGGTAGGTGTTTGTTCCTCTGTGTGCTGAGGGTGTCAGGTTCTTGTCCAGTTCTGGCATTTAGGTCGCCACAGACTTGTACATGTCCYTTTCCACCCCCTCTAGGATGGAGAAGCAGTCATCGTTAAAGTATGGGGATTCTATTGGGGGGATGTAGGTAGCACACATGAGGACATTTTTGTCTGTTGAGATAATTTCCTTATTAATTTCTCGCCAGATGTAAAATGTTCCTGTTTTGACTAATTTAATAGAGTGGGTTAGGTCTGCTCTATACCACGTTAGCATACCCACTGAGTCTCTTCCCTGTTTCACACCTTGTAGTTTGGGGGATGGGACTACCAGCTCTCTGTAACCTAGAGGGCAACCAGTGGGTCCGTCTCCTTTATACCATGTTTCTTGTAGGATGACAATGTCTGTATTTCCAATTTCTTCTCCCCTCTCTCTCTCTCTCTCTCTCCGCCCTGTCTCTCTTTTTTGCTTTCTTTATCTTTTTCTCTCTCTGTTAATAATACAGGACCCATACAGGACTATATGGGTCAGTGGGGCTTTCCTCACCCAGTTACTCCATAATGCCTCTGACACACACACACACACACACACACACGCACACACACACACACACACATTATTCATTCATAAATCACTCAGTCAGTTCAGACTTCATAGCTGGCTGCCGCATGGGCTGCTTTACTCAGTGACGTCATGCATTTTTCATGTAGTCCATGTTGGACGGTCAATATTTCATACTTCATATCAACAGGCATGCACGTGTGTGTGTTTGTGTGTATATATTAGTGGCCTGAAGGCCCACAAGAAAGATAACTCTTCTGCTTCTTCTTCCTCCTCCTCTTCCTCCCCTTCTCCTTGTGGTAATTTCATTATCTGTTGATGACAAAGAGCCAGTCATTCTGCGATGGGTATAGTGGACTCAGCGGATATGCAGTTAGTGAGGAATGCACTGAGTTTTGGACTCAGGGAACGGACACATAGAATAGGATATGGAGGATAATAAATAACCAACCTCCTCTCCATCCAGTGTATTTCCCTGCCATCACCTTGCTTCTTTCCTATACTTTCTTTTCTCATTCTGTCTCTGTCTTTTAATTGTATTGCTATATACACTGAGTATACCAAACATTAGGAACACATTACTAAACAACGTGTCGTGAGCGTTCCCCAGGGATGCTGGCCCATGTTGACTCCAACACTTCCCACCGTTGTGTAAAGTTGGATGGATGTCCTTTTGTTTGGAGGACCATTCCTTATACATACAGGAAACTGTTGAGCGTGAAAAACCCAGCAGCGTTGCAGTTCTTGACACATGCCGGTGTGCCTGCCTTTTGTCTTGCCCATTCTCCCTCTGACTGGCACACACACACACAGTCCATGTCTCAATGCTTAAAAATCCTTCTTTAACATGTCTCCTCCCCTTCATCTACGCTGATTGAGGTGGATTTAACAAGTAACATCAATAAGGGATCATAGGTTTCACCTGGATTCACCTGGTCAGTCTATGTCATGGAAAGAGCAATGTGTTCCTAATGTTTTGTATACTCTGTGTATTGGCTGTGACCATCGGGCCATGTTCGCTATCATGCATTTGTGTGTGTATGCTCGGGCTTTGCTTCGGCTGTGTTAATGGCTGGTGTTTTCCTCTGTAGTGCTGCCCACCTGCTCTCCACTGGACTTCCACTGTGACAATGGAAGTGTATCCGCCGCTCCTGGGTGTGTGACGGGGACAACGACTGTGAGGATGACTCTGACGAACAGGACTGTCGTAAGTCACCACACACACACACGCACACACACACACCACACACACACACACACACACACACACACACACACACCACACACACACACACACACACACACACACACACACACACACACACACACACACACACACACCACACACCACACACACAACGTTACCTGTCACCACATAGCTTGATAGGGGGTAAAAAAAAATCCCTAAAGGAATAGCAATGTCATTATTTGTTGGCTAGCTAGGCTACCAGTTAGTCTTTACTGTTGACTAACCCCATTCCATACAAATTTGGGTAATTGTGGCATTCAAACAAGGCTGCAATGAAAACGAATGGGACTGTAGCGACTGTGTTGGCATCAAAATCCAGGGTGTGAACTATGTTTCTATTCAAGTGTTGATTGACATGATAATGGCCCGATAGTATTGGAGAAAAGTTGAAAAAATGGACCCCGCTGTACAGTAAATATTGACGTGTCATGACGTAACGTACAGTGCGCATAATGCAACTCATTCTGTGTCGTATAGCCTCTCTCCACCAGGTGTAGCGCTTCTCTCAGATTAAAAACAAGAAAGGGACAGGGACAGAGTAAGGGCGGATACTTAGTCAATTGTACAACTGAATGCATACATTTTTTGCATCATCACTGCCAGCCATCATGACTCTCAAAAGCTGCTACAGCAGCTGTTTACTTCTGAAGATAACTTTAGCACCTCCCTTTAAACCTGATTCAAATTCGACACAAACCTTCAAGTAGGCATGTTAAAACTTCTTATGGCTGCGATCCCGTTACCGGGATCAACATCCGGGGAAATTTCAGAGTGACAAACTAAAAATACAACGTCGTAACATTAAACATTCTTAAAAATGCAAGTGTCTTACATCCTTAAGACATGCCACTGGCTTTGAGTAAAGCCATACTTAACACTACACGTCAGCAACTACAGCAACTGAAATGATTGCAACACTTAACAAAGAGTTGTAGTTCGTTTCGGAATGTGTAGCAAGGAATAAGTTAGTATTTCCAAGTATTTCCAAAACTAAAAGCATTGTATTTGGGAGAAATCATTCACTAAACCTCAACTATGTCTCATAATGAATAATGTGGACATTGAGCAAGTTGAGGTGACTAAACTGCTTGGAATAACCCTGGAGTGTAGTAAACTGTAATGGTCAAAACATATTGGTACAACAGAAGCTAAAATGGGGAGAAGTCTCACCATAATAATGCGCTGCTCTGCCTTAACACTATCAACAAGGCAAGTCAGAGGATGGTAGACGCAGGATGGCGCCGGAGAAGATTGTTTGCTTATTTGCGTTGTTTGTAACTTATTCTTTTACTTATTTTGTACATAATGTTTGCCGCTACCGTCTCTTATAACATCTAGACATCAGGACTGCGATTACTCACCACGGACTAGCAGAATCCTCTTTTTCCGTTCACGACTCTGAYGAGCCCGACGTGACTTCCTCGGGAACWGGCCCCGATCCCCGTGATCTGCGTGAAGAGGAGGCGGAGGAAGAGGGGCCGAAGGTCCGGCTGCCTTCTGAGAATTCACAGGTGATCGAATAAACCCCTACTTCCCTCCATTCTGCTAGCAAACGTGCAATCTTTGGACAATAAAATCGCAGAGTAACGCGGAAGATTAAACTACCAACGGGACATTAAAAACTGTAACTTTTATCTTATGCTTCACGGTGTCATGGCTGAACGACGACAACGTCAACATACAGCTGGCTGGTTATACGATGTACCGGCAGGATAGAACAGCGGCGTCTGGTAAGACACGAGGTGGCGGTCTATGTGTTTTTGTAAACAACAGCTGGTGCACGATATCTAAAGAAATCTCAAGCTATTGCTCGCCTGAGGTAGAGTTTCTCATGATAAGCTGTAGACCACACTACCTACCGAGAGAGTTTTCATCTGTATTCTTTGTAGCTGTTTACATACCACCACAGTCAAAGGCTGGCACTAAGACAGCGTTGAATGAGCTGTATTCCGCCATAAGCAAACAAGAAAACACTCACCCAGAGGCAGCGCTCCTAGTAGCATGGGACTTTAGTGCAGGGAAACTTAAATCAGTTTTTCTTATCAGTCTTTTTTTTACTTCTATTTTTTATAGGTATTTTTTTTAAACTGCGTTGTTGGTTAAGGGCTTGTAAGTAAGCAATTCACTGTCAGGTTGTATTCGGCGCATGTGACAATTAGATTTTATTTGAAATGGTCTGTATGCTCTAGAATATCATAAACATGTCATGTAAAGATATCCCCTGATATGGATCCTTTTCGTCCAGTACGGGGGGGTGGGTGTGTGCTGTGCCTGTGTGTGTGTGTGTGTGTGTGTGTGTGTGTGTGTGTGTGTGTGTGTGTGTATATACACACACACACTCCCATTAGGGAGGTCACTGCTCCCATGGCAACCACACCTTACTCTGGGGATGACCTTTTACCTTACCGTTCACACGCTTTCTCCTGTTGCCTGGGGGAACACTTTGTGTGTGTGTGTGTGTATGCATTTGTGTATGCATGTGTGTGCACGTGCCGGGGAAAGAAACTGGAAAAGGCTTCAGCTGGCTGGCAGCAGTAGAAAGGCATCGAGAGAGTGGGAGGGTGTGAGTGAGGAGTGTGTGTATTTATACACTCATATTTATATCGCCATGTACTTACACACGTCAGGAATTGGTGCATATTTATACTTACATGTACTTATATGCTTCATCCCAAATGGCACCCAATTCCCTATATAGTGCACTACTTTTGAGCAGAGCCCTATGGAATAGGGTGTCATTTGGGAAGCAGACATACACAGGGCACTGATGTTTCCCTATCCACTCCAGCTGTCAGTGTCAGAGTTGTTTCTGGGTTGAGATGTAGTTAGTGGTCAGACTAAATGAAGACTTTGTCCTACTGCTTTGATCCAGAGTGACTCACTGGGTTGAAAGTGTCCAATATAATCCATGTAGAGGCTGAGTATTTCCATTGGCCTGATCATACTGCTATATACCCTGTTACCAGTGTAGTGAGTGGAAATGTATGCCGGGAAATTATTTTCAACTATGCTATGGCTCTTGAGGGAGACTTCAAAATAATGTTCTGGATTAATTTAAATATTTTTAAATGCTTAAAGGGATTTATAAGTTTGCGCGTGCACACACAATCACAACTGTCTATTACAATAATATGTCACAATAAGTACCCTGTGGTTGAGATAGATTTCAGTCCACACACCTCCGCACCCATTAAGTCATTATCAGAGATCACCACATAGATCGGAATGAGAAATTTGGTACGATTCATTTCCAACTCCATGGATTGAATTTCCTGAATTTCTGGAGATGGAATTGACCCAAGCTAACCCTGCCAACTTGTAGCTCAGTTCATCCTTTTTTTCTAAATTACTCGTTAGATGGAGGTAAGCTCTCTCTCTTTCTCAGATTCTCTCGTTCCCTCATTTTTCCCCCAGATAACTCTGTATAGAGGTGGGCTTTCTTTCTCTCTGATTCTCTTTCTCTGATTTTCTCTCACTCGCTCCGATTCTCTCATTCCCTGCTTCCCTCTCTCCTGTCTGACCCATATTTCAGGAGCAGACATAGATCCCATCCTGAAATGGGGAGGTCCGTCTGCCGCGAGCCACCTATTAAAAAATTTGTTCATCTCTCGTGCCCCAGCCCCGTAAAATTTCCCCCTCCGTCGCTCCTCGGCCTACTTATAATTTCAGCCTTTTTTTCTCTCTGTCTTTCTGCCCCCTCCCTAGTTTCTTTCCCCCCACTGTTGTTGTTTTATTCCATTATTTAAAGAGAGAAAGGAGAAAGATGGGGAGAGATCCGTCATGCTCCACTTGAGCCTATGCGACTTGTCAAAAGTTTTCAGACAACAAAAACTGGAAAAAGAGACGTGTGTGTGGTGGTGGTTGTGTGTGTGTGTGTGTGTGTGTGTGTGTGTGTTGTGTGTGTGAAAGTGAGTAGCCGAGTGAGTGTGCCGGTATGGGTGTGTGTGTTCCTACGTTCATATCATGTTCTTGTTTGTTGTTCAAACATTCAGCAGAGACACCCATAACTACATATTCACAGTTTTATCCACACAAATCAAATCAAATGTATTTATATAGCCCTTCTTACACAGCTGATATCTCAGTGCTGTACAGAAACCCAGCCTAAAACCCCAACAGCAAGCTATGGCAGGTGTGAATCACGGTGGCTAGGAAAAACTCCTAGAAAGGCCAAAACCTAGGAAGAAAACCTAGAGAGGAACCAGGCTATGAGGGGTGGCCAGTCCTCTTCTGGCTGTGTGCCGGGTGGAGATTATAACAGAACATGGCCAAGATGTTCAAATATTCATAAATGACCAGCATGGTCAAATAATAATAATCACAGTAGTGTCGAGGATGCAGCAAGTTAGCACCTCAGGGTAAATGTCAGTTGGCTTTTCATAGCCGATCATTAGAGTATCTCTACCGCTCCTGCTGTCTTCTAGAGAGTTGAAAACAGCAGGTCTGGGACAGGTAGCACGTCCGGTGAAACGTCAGGATTCCATAGCCGCAGGCAGAACAGTTGAAACTGGAGCAGCAGCATGGCCAGGTGGACTGGGGAAGCAAGGAGTCATCATGCGAGGTAGTCTGAGGCATGGTCCTAGGGCTCAGGTCCTCCGAGAGAGAGAAAGAAAGAGAGAAAGAGAATTAGAGAGAACATACTTAAATTCACACAGGACACCGGATAAGACAGGAGAAGTACTCCAGATATAACAAACTGACCCTAGCCCCCGACATAAACTACTGCAGCATAAATACTGGAGGCTGAGACAGGAGGGTCAGGAGACACTGTGGCCCATCCGATGATATCCCCCGCGACGAGGGCCAAACAGGAAGGATATAACCCCACCCACTTTGCCAAAGCACAGCCCCCACACCACTAGAGGGATATCTTCAATCACCAACTTACCATCCTGCGACAAGGCCGAGTATAGCCCACAAAGATCTCCGCCACGGCACAACCCAAGGGGGCCGCCAACCCAGACCTAGGTTAGAATACTATTCAGAGCTTCTGCTCTTTTTTATAACCTGTAGGTAGGTAGGACTGGAGTCTGATGGGATAGTTCACAACTTCTGCTCTTTTCTATGTCAACTCATGGGATGAGAGGAGGATGCAAGGCAGGCAGGGGCAAGGAGGGAAGGCAAATCCTGAAAGTGCATAGGTACTACTCAAGGAAACATAAAACGTGTTATAAAATTAATATATTTCGTTTTATTTATTTTTTCACACACACACAAACACACCTACCTCAAAGCATAATGACCCTGGTAATGAATCACAGTGACCGTTCATCTCTAACCTCTGCCTGCTCTCTGACTGATGATCTGCCTAAGGACACGTGACTTCTGAACTTTCTGGTTTAGGAATTAGAGGGAGGGAAAGAGGGAGACAGATGAGAGATTCAATTAAATTCTACTAAGTGTGCCAAGTGAGTTTTTGGAATGAGATTCAGCCATAGAGTTATAGTTTAAAGACTAATCTAGGGGCTAGCTTTGTCTTCTGCTCCCGCTCCGGGTCCTTCTCCTACTCTGTTGCATCTGAATAGGAGAGGGGCGAGAGTAATCTTAAATAAAAATACTACTATATCTCGTCTTTTCTGTTCTGAGGACTCTGTTGGGTCAAAGCACAGGAAACCTGTGTGTGAGAAAACAAGAGAAAGAGATGAGAGGTAGTTGATTCGGGTCACGTTCCGTCTCAATAGTCACTGAGGTAGGAAGTACAGTCTCAATGAAAAATACTCATTTTATCCTCAAACATATCTGTGGCCGTCCCTTTTTTCCTGTCTACTCCTCTGAACTACCGTCACATTTGTAAGTGGGTTTCTTTGACTGAGCGTCTGTATGCATTTTATTCGCATGCATTTTATTCGCAGTCCATGTATAAGTGAGGTAGATTTAATAATTAGTTAACCTTCTAAGGCAGCAACCCCCCTCTAACTCACACACACACACACACACACACACACACACACACACACACACACACGCACAGAAACAACACGCTTAAAATAATATATCACTCCCGGGCTGGGGCTATTCAGGCAGAAATCATGGTACTTCCTTCTGATACTAACCTGTTTACCTGGCCCTCCTTTAGCCAGGACTATTGTTTTAGTGGAACTAATGATAACGTCAGAGAAATTATTGTAAGGAGGTTTTGGGGGGTTGTTGTGCTGGATGTGACAATGTATTTTAGATCAGAGATTAACCATCAGTGTGAAGATGGCGGTGGAAGAAATGGCAGCCGTTTTACGGGCGCCTAACCAATTGTGCTATTATGTGGTTTTTTTCATGTTATTTGTAACTTATTTTGTACATAATGTTTCTGCTACCGTATCTTGCGTTAAAAAAAAGCTTCTGGGTATCAGGTCAGTGATCACTCACCTCGGATTAGACAAAGATTTTTTCTGCAACAAGCAGGACGCACAGGATGTACTTCAGACACCCGACAAGGCCAATATCCCCGTCATTGGCAGGAGAAAGAGACGCAGGTATAGAGGACACAGGGCGAGGTGCCTTGTAAGGATCCGCCAACGGCGAGTGTGAAATCTGCCTTTACCATCAATATTACTTGCCAAAGATAGACGAGGTACGATCACGAATATCCAATCAACGGGACATCAAAAACTGTCATATCTTATGTTTCACCAAATCATGGCTGAATGACGACATGGATAACATTCAGCTGGCGGGATATGCGCTGCACCGGCTAGATAGAACAGCACACTCCGCTGTATAAGGAAATAAGCAAACAGGAAAACGCCCACCCAGAGGCGGCACTCCTAGTGGCTGGGGACTTTAATGCAGGGAAACTGAAATCAGTTTTAACTCATTTCTATCAGCATATTAGATATGCAACCAGAGGGAAAAAAAACTCTAGACCACCTTTACACCACACACAGAGACGCATACAAAGCTCTCCCTCGCCCCCCATTTGGCAAATCTGACCATAATTCCATCCTCCTGATTCCTGCTTACAAGCAAAAACTAAAGTAGAAGGCACCAGTGACTCGGTCAATAAAGAAGTGGTCAGATGATGCAGATGCTAAGCTACAGGACTGTTTTGCTAGCGTAGACTGGAATATGTTCCGGGATTCCTCCGTTGGCATTGAGGAGTACACCACATTAGTAACTGGCTTCATCAATAAGTGCATCGATGACGTCGTCCCCACAGTGACTGTACGTACATACCCCAACCAGAAACCATGGATTATAGGCAACATCCACACTGAGCTAAAGTGTAGAGCTGCCGCCTTCAAGGAGCGGGACTCTAACCCGAAAGCTTATAAGAAATCCTGCTACGCCCTCAGGCGAACCATCAAACAGGCAAAGCGCCAATACAGGACTAAGATTGAATTGTACTACACCGGCTCCGACGCTCGTCAGATGTGGCAGGGCCTGCAAACTATTACAGACTACAAAGGGAAGCACAGCCACGAGCTGCCCAGTGACACGAGCCTACCAGATGAGCTAAATCACTTCTATGCTCGCTTCAAGGCAAGCAACACCGAGGCATGCATGAGAGCATCAGCTGTTCTGAACGACTATGTGATCACTCTCTCCATTGCTGACGTGAGTAAGACCTTTAAACAGGTCAACGTTCACCAGGCCGCTGGGCCAGACGGATTAGCAGGACGGTTGCTCCGGGCATGTGCTGCCTAACTGGCAAGTGTCTTCACTGACATTTTCAACATGTCCCTGATTGAGTCTGTAATACCAACATGTTTCAAGCAGACCACCATAGTCCCTGTGCCCAAGAACACGAAGGCAACCTGCCTAAATGACTACAGACCTGTAGCATTCACATCCATAGCCATGAAGTGCTTTGAAAGGCTGGTCATGGCTCACGTTAACACCATTGTCCCAGAAACCCTAGACCCACTCTAATTTGCATACCGCTCAACAGATCCACAGACGATGCAATCTCTATTGGACTCCACACTGCCCTTTCCCACCTGGACCAAAGGAACACCTACGTGAGAATGCTATTCATTGACTACAGCTCAGCGTTCAACACCATAGTTCCCTCAAAGCTCATCACTAAGCTAAGGACCCTGGGCCTAAACACCTCCCTCAGCAACTGGATCCTGGACTTCCTGAAGGGCCACCCCCAAGTGGTAAGGGTAGGCAACAACAGATCTGCCACGCTGATCCTCAACACGGGAGCCCCTCAGGGATGCGTGATCAGTCCCCTCTTGTCCTCCTGTTCACCCACGACTGCATGGCCAGGCACAACTCCAACACCATCATTAAGTTTGCTGGTGACACAACAGTGGTAGGCCTGATTACTGACAACGACGAGACAACCTATAGGGAGGAGGTCAAAGACCTGGCCGAGTGGTGCCAGAATATCAACCTATCCCTCAACGTAATCAAGACAAAGGAGATTATTGTGGAGTACAGGAACAGGAGGATCGAGCACGCTCCCATTCTCATCGATGGAGCAGGTTGAGAACTTCAAGTTCCTTGGTGTCCATATTACCAACAAACTAGAACGGTCCAAACACACCAAGACAGTCGTGAAGAGGGCACGACAAAGCCTATTTGTCGAATGGGTGGGTCCTCAGATCCTCAAAAGGTTCTACAGCAGCAACATCGAGAGCATCCTGACTGGTTGCGTCACTGCCTGGTACAGCAACTGCTCAAACTCCGACCGCAAGGCCCAGTACATCACTGGGGCTAAGCTGCCTGCCATCCAGGACCTCTGTACCAGGCGGTGTCAGAGGAAGGCCCTAAAAATTGTCAAAGACTCCAGCCACCCCAGTCATAGACCGGAGCGCAAGGTCTCGGACTAAAAGGCTTCTCAACAGCTTTTATCCCCAAGCCATAAGACTATCCATTGTTGGTTAAGGGCTTGTAAGTAAGCATTTCACTGTAAGGTGAATACCTGGTGTATTCGGCGCACGTGACAAATAAACTTTGATTTGATGGGAGGTTGTGCACTGGAGTTTAAAAGACGGCTACTTTTTTCTGTATGAATGTAAGAGAAATGTTACTAAGCGGTTTTGTGCGTGCATGCGTGCGCCAAAATATTAGATTCTTACATCATACAAGTGGTGTATAGGATGTTGTTTGTGTCATTTGTCCTTTGATTGACATCCCGTCTCTCTCGCTTTGTCTGTAGCTCCTAGAGAGTGTGAAGAGGATGAGTTCCATTGTCAGAACGGCTACTGCATCCGCAGCCTGTGGCACTGTGATGGGGACAATGACTGTGGGGATAACAGTGACGAGCTGTGTGGTGAGCTACACACGCACAAACACACACATGCACACCATACATTCACTCCTACAGTATACACATACATTCAGAAATGTATTGTCTTTGTCACAACTCAATCCGTTGACTATAATAACTCAATATCTCTCTTTCCCTCTCTTACTTTCTCTCTCTTTCTCCCCTCTATCTCTCTCTCTCTCTCTCTCTCTCTCTCTCACTCACTCACTCACTCTCTCACACTCACTCTCTCACACTCACTCTCTCACACAGACATGCGTAAGTGTTCCGATAAGGAGTTTCGCTGTACAGATGGGAGCTGCATTGCTGAACACTGGTACTGTGATGGAGACACTGACTGCAAGGACGGATCAGACGAGGAAAACTGCCGTGAGTTGCCCTGTGTGTGTGTGTGCTTATATTTGTCCTGTTTCACACATGTACAAGAGATGGAGACTGTCTAAAAATGAATAAATCCAAAACTGAGGAATTAATCCAAAACTAAAGCTTAAACACAAAATAAAGATGTTTATTAAAACATCCTGATGCCCAAAAAATCATCAGTGCATAAATGAAAGGTGAAAACAAAACACAAACGTTTCGGCCKCAGGCCATCATCAGTGTAAATTGTCCAAAACGGGCCAAAACGTTTTTGTTTTCACTATTCATTTATGCACTATGAATTTTTTGGCAACCATGCTGTTTTAGTAATTGCATTCAAGCCTCAGTTTTGGATGTATTCCTTTTTTCTACAGTGTGTGGGTCTCCGTCTCTTCCAGTATTCTTCTTTTGACTCCTACACACCTGGAACAGACACTATTCAGTATTAAGGACCATCAGACTCGTATTATTTATACGCATGTTGTGAAATGGAAATGTTTAGTTTTTTTGCATATCCCAACACCTCCTGAGACACATACTGTACGTGTGTGTCCTCACTCTCTCTCTTCTCTCTCTCTCTGTTCTCTTTCTCTGGCGAGGGGGATTTCAATAGTATAGATAAAGGATTGGTAGMAGGATTTCAAAGGGCCTCACACAGGTGTACAGTCGTGGCCAAAAGTTTTGAGAAAGACACAAATATTAATTTCCACAAAGTTTGCTGCTTCAGTGTCTAGATATTTTTGTCAGATGTTACTATGGAATACTGAAGTATAATTACAAGCATTTCATCAGTGTCAAAGGCTTTTATTGACAATTACATGAAGTTGATGCAAAGAGTCAATATTTGCAGTGTTGACCCTTCTTTTTCAAGACCTCTGCAATCCGCCCTGGCATGCTGTCAATTAACTTCTGTGCCACATCCTGACTGATGGCAGCCCATTCCTGCATAATCAATGCTTGGAGTTTGTCAGAATCTGTGGGTTTTTGTTTGTCYACCCGCCTCTTGAGGATTGACCACAAGTTCTCAATGGGATTAAGGTCTGGGGAGTTTCCTGGCCATCCATGGACTCAAAATATTGATGTTTTGTTCCCCGAGCCACTTAGTTATCAGTTTTGCCTTATGGCAAGTTGCTCCATCATGCTGGAAAAGGTATTGTTCGTCACTAAACTGTTCCTGGATGGTTGGGAGAAGTTTCTCTCGGAGGATGTGTTGGTACCATTCTTTATTCATGGCTGTGTTCTTAGGCAAAATTGTGAGTGAGCCTACTCCCTTGGCTGAGAAGCAACCCCACACATGAATGGTCTCAGGATGCTTTACTGTTGGCATGACACAGGACTGATGTTAGCGCTCACCTTGTCTTCTCCGGACAAGCTGTTTTCCGGATGCTCCAAACAATCGGAAAGGAGATTCATCAGAGAAAATGACTTTACCCCAGTCCTCAGCAGTCCAATCCCTGTACCTTTTGCAGAATATCAGTCTGTCCCTGATGTTTTTCCTGGAGAGAAGTGGCTTCTTTGCTGCCCTTCTTGACACGCAGCTAAATCAACTTTAGGAGACGGTCCTGGCGCTTGCTGGACTTTCTTGGGCGCCCTGAAGCCTTCTTCACAACAATTGAACCGCTCTCCTTGAAGTTCTTGATGATCCGATAAATGGTTGATTTAGGTGCAATCTTACTGGCAGCAATATCCTTGCTTGTGAAGCCCTTTTTGTGCAAAGCAATGATGATGATGGCACGTGTTTTCTTGGAGGTAACCATGGTTTACAGAAGAACAATGATTCCAAGCACCACCCTCCTTTTGAAGCTTTCAGTCTGTTATTCGAACTCAATCAGCATGACAGAGTGATCTCCAGCCTTGTCCTCGTCAACACTCACACCTGTGTTAACGAGAGATTCACTGACATGATGTTAGCTGGTCCTTTAGTGGCAGGGCTGAAATGCAGTGGAAATGTTTTTTAGGGTTTCAGTTCATTTGCATGGCAAAGAGGGACTTTGCAATTCATCTGATCACTCTTCATAACATTCTGGAGTATGCAAATTGCCATCATACAAACTGAGGCAGCAGACTTTGTGAAAAGTAATATTTGTGTCATTTTCAAAACTTTTGGCCACGAYTGTACACTCTGAGCATTATCTTTGTGGTCATCTTTGTGGTCAAGGGTGTGTGTGTCGACATTCCCAACTTCTCCAAATTATCCTCATCCCTGACCTTTTTTGACTGCCCTAGTGTAAAACAAACTGAATGTCAGAACCACACATTGTCTTTATAGTTTATGACAGAAAAGTTTGGGGGTGAAAGAGAATGTGTGTTAAATATCTACCCCTCTCCCTCTCTTTTTCTCCCTTTCTCTCTCCCTCTGTAGCATCTGATGTAATGACGGCCACTTGTAGTGTTGAAGAGTTCCAATGTGCGTATGGACGCTGTATTCTGGACATTTACCACTGTGACGGAGATGACGACTGTGGAGACTGGTCTGATGAGTCCGACTGCTGTAAGTACACACACACACATCGGATTCAGGTGGCTAATCATTGACATCTGCAGGCTCCAGATAGGGCTGGGCGGTATACTGTATTTTACAATATACCGGTGTTGATGCATGGACCGGTTTAGGTTTTTACTTYACCTTCTATAACGGTATTTAAATGTTTGGTTTGTTTAATGGGATACGCCGTGTTTAACGTCCATTTTCATAGTTTACTTCGCTACTTGAGTCATCTCTCTCCGCTCACTCTCTCTCCATATCTCTCTGCTCTCTCTCTCTCCAGACCTAGCCCCGCCCCCTGTCACTCAAGGAGCACATTTGTTGTTCTTCAACCACGAGACACTTACGTTCAGTCTGCATGGTCAATGCAGCATATGCAACAATGTTGATTACAACAATGCTGTTTTCACTTTGCTTCTTCATATAAATCCAGTAGCGTTCTATAATTACACTATTCGTTTGTGTTGCTTACATCTGCAAACAGCAAGTTTGTCTTTTCTTAGGAAGTTGGGTCTTCTTAGCCGCTAATCGCTAGGTAGCTAGCTAATAAATGTACTGAGCCAGAGCAAACATAATTAGTTATACAGCCTAATAATACCAGTGATGGTGTAGACCTACATCAGCATGTTGTTTGTGCAACAGTACCATCTAAATCAAAGAGGAATGCAAGAAGTATTAATATGTTAGCTACATGAAGCTAAGAGAAAACAGACAATGTAGCCAAAGATTATAGGGTCCCCTAGGAAACAATTATCAACACTTTGATTCCTAAAAAAAACACTTTTTTGTTCCTACCCTATCACAATAACTCCTCCTTAGCATTTCTATTCATTTTCATGTTAAACAACACTATTTAAAGTGCCCACTATCATATTCTAATGATAGAATTGGAATAATCATTCTATTTCCATGATTCCAAATGTTTTGCTCTAAATCATAAGTCAAATCGCAATTGCAACATTTGGTTCAAAATAAGGTTTTGATTCTTTGCCCAAATCGTTCAGCCCTACATGGCAAAGTGGAAATTATCTCAAATGAGTGCAGGAAATGCAGAAATGTATGGGTTGAAGTTGAATTGAACAGTATAAACAATCAGAATGGAGAAAGACCCATTGAAATCACTTAGAATGTATGTGTTGCCACCCTGAGTTCATGCACTACTTATAAAGCAAATTTAGAAATGTTATAATTTAAAAACATAAAATACTGTCAAATGCCATCATACCAGCAAAAAAATAATKAAATACCATGATATGATATTTTGGCCATATCGCCCAGCACTAGCGCCAGCGCCATAAATGCTACATCAGAGGCTGCTACACTGCCATGCAGAAAACACATACTGTACCTCAAATTCCTCTGCTACACACACAAACACACACACACAGAGAACCTGTTGTGGCCAGACGGCCTGTTGGAATTCTACCCAGAATGCCAAGCGACCTTTTTCTCAAGTGGAATGTAAACAAAGGGGTCAGTAGGTTAGGGGCAGGGAGGATTGCAGTTGGGCTACAACTTTGAGGGACGGGAGTGAGAGAGTTCAGTGTTTGAGAGGTGCCACTGACATCCTTTGTCTTTTTAAGGCCTTGTCAGGTGAAAGCAATAGTGTCAATACTTCCAGTCAAGTATACATAAAAGAAAAGAGATAAGGATAGGATCGGATCAGTTGGCCTCCCGAGTGGAGCAGTGGTCTAAGGCACTGCATCACAGTGCTAGCTGTGCCACTAGAGATCCTGGTTCGAGTCCAGGCTCTGTCACAGCCGGCCATGACCGGGAGACCCATGGGGCGGCATACAATTGGCCTAGCGYCGTCCGGGTTAGGGGAAGGTTTGGCCGGCAGGGATGTTCTTGTCCYATCGCGCACTAGAGACTCCTGTGGCAAGCCGGGCGCAATGCACRCTGACACRGTCGCCAGGTGTACGGTGTTTCCTCCGACACATTGGTGTGGCTGGCTTCCGGGTTAAGCGTGCATTGTGTCCAGAAGCAGTGCGGCTTGGCTGGGTTGTGTTTCAGAGGATGCACGGCTCTCGACCTTCGCCTCTCCCGAGTCTGTACAGGAGTTGTGGCGATGAGACAAGACTGTAACTACCAATTGGATACCACGAAATTGGGGAGAAAAGGGGTAAAGGTAAAAAATAATAAAGTTCAGCTGAGGTTGAACAGAATTGAGACAAGTTGGTGATGACAGATCCAGCTGTTACCATTGTAGCAATGATTGAGCTTGAGCACTGAGCAGTGACATGTTAAATGGCTACACTGCCGAAGTCTGTCTCCCTCACTCATTATGGCTCTCTGAGCGTTCCCTGACACAGATTCCTGGAATGCTCTGTCCCACTCTCCTTGCTGTCGTGCTAGAGTCTGCTGCTCCGCGGTGTGTCTATGTTACTTGTGTGTGTGCATGTCTGCGTGCATTGGAAAACATTTCCCATATTTTTCTTTCGAATACACGCAAGCTTGCTAGTGTTTCGATTAGCACAGGCTATCACGTTTCTCTTCATCACTCCAGAGAATATACGCTGTTAGACTACTGCTAAGACCTCACTGCTTTCACGTCCTTTCTTTCTGTTAATTTTTCTCTATCTGTCTTTCATGTCTCTCTTTGTACTATCTGTCTGTCCCACAGTCTCTTTCTTTCTCTCGCACTCACTCTCATTTTCTCTGTCATGGTAGCCCACACAAATGCCTGTATATGGGGCTCTGTTAGCATGCATCAGACTAGGGAGTAGGATGAGAGGAGAGAGAGCAGTGATTCTCAAACTCCTCTCTTCTTTGATGTTGTCTTCAATGGTGATAAACTTTTATTTAAGGCTTTCATCATGACTGACTGATAAGTAAGGTCATGTTTAGTTGAATGTCTTCGCCCCCCCCCTCCCACCTCTTCTTCTTCCTCTATCATCCCCTTCTCCCTCCCTCCTTTCTCAGTAGGAACACAAGCATTTTGCTACACCCGCAATAACATCTGCTAAATATGTGTATGCGACCAATACAATTTGATTTGATTTGATAATTGCCCCCTGCCTGGAGATATTTAGAAATTTTGGGAAAGTGGAAAACGCATCAAGAAAAGAAACAAGGTCAGAGATAAATAAGGAAAATAAGATATTACACTACAGCTGGGAGAGGAGACATACCAGAGAGGAATAAAACTAGCCATCCTCACACTGCATTTCTTGGCATTGACTGTATGCTGGACGCTTTGATAGAAAAAACACTGGCACACTCTCAGATGGGCATGGTTTGTGTATTCAGAATGGAGAGAGATCTGGGCACACAAGCAGATCAAACGATTCTCTGTGTGTTTAGTGGTGTGTTTGTGTGTGTGTGTGTGTGTGTGTGTATGTATATATCTGTGTATTCGGTGTGTGTCTGTATTCTGAGAGTTGGGCACACACAAGCAGATGAAACAGTTCTCTGTGTATGTGGGTGTCAATGTGGGCGACAGGGTACCAGCTGATAAGTGGGTTTGAACATGAGAACACTGTCCATTTAATGTTTTCTTTCCATTTCTCTCTCTCTCTCATATATATATAACACAATACAGTTGAAGTCGGAAGTTTACATACACCTTAGCCAAAACATTTAAACTGTTTTTCACAGTTCCTGACATTTAATCGAAGTAAAAAATCCCTGTCTTAGGTCAGTTAGGATCACCACTTTATTTTAAGAATGTGAAATGTCAGAAAAATAGTAAGAGAATGATTTATTTCAGCTTTTATTTATTTAATCACATTCCCAGTGGGTCAGAAGTTTACATACACTCAATTAGTATTTGGTAGCATTGCCTTTAAATTGTTTGACTTGGGTCAAGTGTTTCGGGTAGCCTTCCACAAGCTCCCCACAATAAGTTGGGTGAATTTTGGCCCATTCCTCCTGACAGAGCTGGTGTAACTGGTCAGGTTTGTAGGCCTCCTCGCACATGTTTTTCAGTTCTGCCCACCAATTTCTATAGGATTGAGTTAGGCTTGTGATGGCCACTCCAACACCTTGACTTTTTGTCCTTAAGCCATTCTGCCACAACTTTGGAAGTATGCTTGGGGTCATTGTCCATTTGGAAGACCCATTTGCGACCCAGCTTTAACTTCCTGACTGAGTCTTGAGATGTTGCTTCAATATATCCACATCCTTTTCCTCCCTCATAATGCAATCTATTTTGCGAAGTGCACCAGTCCCTCCTGCAGCAAAGCACCCCCACAACATGATGCTTCCCGTGCTTCACGTGGGATGGTGTCTTCAACTTGCAAGCATTCCCTTTTTCCTCCAAACATAACGATGGTCATTATGGCCAAACAGTTCTATTTTTTTTCATCAGACCAGAGGACATTTCTCCCCAAAAAGTACGATCTTTGTCCCCATGTGCAGTTGCAAAACCGTAGTTTATAGCGGTTTTGGAGCAGTGGCTTCTTCCTTGCTGAGCGCCTTTCAGGTTATGTCGGTATAGGACTTGTTTTACTGGGATATAGATACTTTTGTGCATGTTCACAAGGTCCTTTGCTGTTGTCTGGTTGATTTGCACTTTTCGCACCAAAGTACGTTCATCTCTAGGAGACAGAACGCGTCTCCTTCCTGAGCGGTATGACGGCTGCGTGGTTCCATTTATACTTGCGTACTATATTTTGTACAGATGAGCGTGGTACCTTCAGGCATTTGGAAATTTCTCCCAAGGATAACCAGACTTGTGGAGGTCTACCATTTCATTTCTGAGGTATTGGCTGATTTCTTTTGCTTTTCCCATGATGTCAAGCAAAGAGGCAATGATTTGAGGTAGGCCTTGAAATACATCCACAGGTACTCCTCCAATTGACTCAAATGATGTCAAATTACCTTCAGAAGCTTCTAAAGCCATGACATTATTTTCTGGAAATTCCAAGCTGTTTAAAAGGCACAGTCAATTTAGTGTATTGTGAGACAGTGAATTTATAGTGAGAATAATCTGTCTGTACACAATTGTGGGAAAAAGTACTTGTGTCATGCCACAAGTAGATGTCCTAACGACTTGCCAAAACTGTGATGACTCCAACCTAAGTGTATGTAAACTTCCGACTTCAACTGTATTTATATATATGTGTATGTAGTGTGTGTGTGTGTGTGTGTGGGTGTTGCGGCGTGTGTGTGTGGTGTGTGATTTTTGTATTTCTCTCCACCACCTGGTGTTTTGATCATCCCCTCATCACACACACTGCTTTATTCTTCTCTTCTTTCTTTTCTCCCTCTCTTCTGTGCTGTTGGCCCTGTTCCCTTCTCTTGTCTAACTGATAACACTGCACACGGACACATGCAGACACGGTGTTCTACAGCACTTGTTCTCTCACGCTTTCTCTCTTTTTTTACTCTCCCTCGCTTTATTCATTCCTCGCCTCTCTGTCCTTATCTTCTACCCTCAGCCCTTCAGCCTCATGTGAACAGGCTCTTATTGTTAGATCATTAATAAAAGTGTGTGTGTGCTCGTGTGGGTTCGTCTGGTCTTGGATAGATATGTTTGATTCTTTAGAAACATGCATGTCCTGCCCCAAATGTTTATTTCTGTTTTGTCCATGTAAAAGCATTGTTGTATTACCAGGGTCCTTCAGATAAATTGTTTTACACTGTCAGGGATGATTAAAGTTCCAAAATAATTTTCCTTTCATCTCACGGTAGTGGTTGTGTGTGTCCTGCAGCCTCCCACCAGCCTTGTCGTTCTGTGGAGTTCATGTGCAGCAGTGGGATGTGCATCAACGCTGGCTGGAGGTGTGACGGGGAGTTTGACTGTGATGACCAATCAGATGAGAAGAACTGCAGTAAGTATCTGCTTGTGTATGTGTTTGTGTACAAAATGTATGTAGATTGTGTACGTGTGTGCGTCTAACCGACCTGTCCTCTCCCTCCAGCCACCTCCATGTGTACTGCGGATCAGTTCCGCTGTGCATCGGGACGCTGTATCAGGTTGTCATGGAGATGTGACGGCGAGGATGACTGCTCTGACGGCAGCGATGAAGATGACTGTGAGAAGACTGGTACGTGTGTGGGTGTGTGCAGATCGGCATCAATCTAATCTAGACAGTACAAATGAAATAAAAGGGTGAAAAGAAAGAAAGAGCTCCATGGACTTAGTTCTTATCGGCGGGCTATGAGCTAAATCTTACACCTCAGACAGGCACCCTATAGTTTAGTATCCATGACAACAGTTGCAGGACAGCTCTCCATGCTGAAAAGCATMATTGGAGAGGAAACTGTCAGAGGGAAAGCATATTGGCACGTTTTACATGCTCGTAACCAACTGTGCTATTTTTTTCGTTTTTTTTGCGTTGTTTGTAACTTATTTTGTACAAAATGTTGCTGCTACTGTCTCTTATGACCGAAAACAACTTCTGGACATCAGAACAGCGATTACTCACCTCRAACTGGAATAAGCTTTTTCCTTTTAACGAATCCGACGAGAAGGATATAATGCTTACCCGGGAACAGGCCCGGTCATTTGCGTGAAGAAAAGACAGAGGAAAAGGCAGGTCGGGCTGCCTTCTAAGGATCCGTAGGCGAGCGAGAGAACTCACACTGCCATCCGTTCTACTGGCTAACGTGCAATCATTGGAAAATAAAATTGATGACCTACGATTTAAGATTATCCTACCAATGGGACATTAAAAACTGTAATATCATATGTTTCACCAAGTCGTGGCTAAACGACTACACAGATATTATAGAGCTGGCGGGATTTTYCATGCACCGGCAGAACAGAGAAGAAGCTACGTCTGGTAAGAGGAGAGGTGGGGGTATGTGTCTATTTGTCAATAATAGCTGGGTTGCGATGTCTAATATTAAAGAAGCCTCGAGGTATTGCTCGYCTGRGGTAAGCTCAAACCACACTATCTACCAAGAGAATTCTCATCTATATTATTCGTAGCCGTCTATTTACCACCACAGACCGATGCTGGCACTAAGACCGTGCTCAAACAACTCTATAAGGCCATAAGCAAACAAGAAAATGCTCATCCAGAATCGGTGCTCCTAGTGGCCGGGGACTTTAATGCAGGCAAACTTCAATCAGTTTTACMAAATTTTTACCAGCATGTCACGTGCAACCAGAGTGAAAAAAACTTTACTCCACACACAGAGATGCATACAAAGCTCTCCCCCGCCCTCCATTTGGCAAATCTGACCATAATTCTATCTTCCTGATTGCTGCTTACAAGCAAAAACTAAAGCAGGRAGTTCAATGGCATTGAAGAGTATACCACCTCAGTCACCGGCTTCATCAATAAGTGCATCATCGTCCCCACAGTGATTGTACGTACATATCCCAACCAGAAGCCATAGATTACAGGCAACATCCGCATCGAGCTAAAGGCTAGAGCTGTTGCTTTCAAGGAGCGGGACACTAATCCGGACACTTATAAGAAATCCCGCTATGCCCTCAGACGAACCATCAAACAAGCAAAGCGTCAATACAGGATAATGAATCCTACTACACCGGCTCTGACGCTCGTCGTATGTGGCAGGACTTGAAAACTATTATGGACTACAAAGGGAAACCCMRACACGATCTGCCCAGTGACGCGAGCCTACCAGACAAGCTAAATGCCTTTTATGCTCGCTTCRAGGCAAGCAACACTGAAGCATGCACGAGAGCACCACCTGTTCTGGATGACTGTGTGATAATGCTCTCGGTAGCCGATGTGAGCAAGACCTTTAAACARGTCAACATTCACAAAGCCGCTGGGCCAGACGAATTACCAGGATGTTTACTCAAAGCTTGCGTAGACCAACTGGCAATTGTCTTCACTGACATTTTCAACCTCTCCCTGAACAGGGAGATACCTACGTGTTTCATGCAGACCACCATAGTCCCTGTGCCCAAGGAAGCGAAGGTAACCTGCCTAAATGATTACCGCCCCATAGCACTCACGTCGGTAGTCATGAAGTGCTTTGAAAGGCTGGTCATGGCTCACATCAACAGCATCCTCCCGGATACCCTAGACCCACTCCAATTCGCATACCGCAGCAACAGATCCACAGATGACACAATCTCAATCGCACTCCACACTGYCCTTTCCCACCTGGACAAAAGGAACACCTATGTGAGAATGCTGTTCATTGACTACAGCTCAGCRTTCAACACCGTAGTACCCTCAAAACTCATCACTAAGCTAAGRACCCTGGGCCTAAACACCTCCCTCTGCAACTGGATCCTGGACTTCCTGACGTGCCGCCCCCAGGTGGTAAGGGTAGGTGACAACACATCCGCCACGCTGATCCTCAACACAGGGGACCCTCCGGGGTGCGTGCTCTGTCCCCTCCTGTACTCCCTGTTCACTCATGACTGCACGGCCAGGCACGACTCCAACACCATCATTAAGTATGCCGATGACACAACATTGGTAGGCCTGATCACCGACAACTACGAGACCGCTATAGGGAGGTCAGAGACCTGGCCGTGTGGTGCCAGGACAACAACCTCTCCCTCAACGTGATCAAGACAAAGGAGATGATTGTGGACTACAGGAAAAAGAGTACTGAGAACGCCCCCATTCTCATCAACGGGGCTGCAGTGGAGCAGGTTGAGAGCTTCAAGTTCCTTGGTGTCCACATCACCAACAAACTAACATGGTCCAAGCACACCAAGACAGTCGTGAAGAGGGCACGGCAAAACCTATGCCCCYTCAGGAGACTGAAAAGATTTTGCATGGGTCCTCAGATCCTCAAAAGGTTCTACATTTGCACCATCGAGAGCATCCTGACTGGTTGCATCACTGCTTGGTATTTCAACTGCTCTGCCTCCGACCGCAAGGCACTATAGAGGATAGTGCGAACAGTCCAGTACATCCCTGAGGCCAAGCTTCCTGTCATCCAGGACCTCTATACCAGGCGGTGTCAGAGGAATGTCCTAAGAATTGTCAGACTCCAGCCACCCTAGCCATAGACGGTTCTCTCTGCTACCGCATGGAAAACGGTACTGGAGCGCCACGTCKAGGTCCAAGAAGCTTCTAAACAGCTTCTACCCCCAAGCCATAAGACTCCTGAACACCTAATCAAAAAGCTCCTCAGGCTATTTGCATTGCCTCCCCCTTTTACACCACTGTTACCCTCTGTTGTTGTCATCTATGTRTAGTCACTTTAATAACTCTACCTTCATGTACATATTACCTCAATTAACCGGTGCCCCTGCACATTGACTCTGTACCGGTACCCGCCTGTATATATTTTCACTATCGTTATTTTACTGCTGCTCTTTAATTACTTGTTACTTTTATTTCTTATTCTTATCGGTATTTTTTTAAACTGCATTGTTGGTTTGGGGCTCGTAAGTAAGCATTTCACTGTAAGTTCTACACCTGTTGTATTCGGCGCATGTGACTAATACCATTTGGTTTGATTTGTAGTATTTGGTGCATGTGGCATATAAAGTTTGATTTGATTTTGGATGATCACCCCACCCAGGGTGGAGTCTAGATTCAGTCAATCTGAAGAACAGTTACCATTACCACATAGGCCTTTTGTGTCTATCCTTCAAAAGTCAGAGGCTACATCCCAAATGGTACCCTATTCCCTATATAGTGCACTTCTTTTGACCAGGACCCAATGGGTGCCATTTGAGACACAGCCAAAGGACTTTTCAGATGTTGTCCATTGTTCTTCGCAGTTTTTTCCCAGGCCATTGTAACTTTCTCCATCTATCTCCCCACCAGACACCCCTCCATGTGCTCCAGACCAGTTTCTGTGTGGTAACGGCCGCTGTATTGGCCAGAGGAAGGTCTGTAATGAGGTCAGCGACTGTGGAGATGGGACTGATGAACACCCTCACCAGGACTGCCGTGAGTTATGTCTGACTGTATAAGGGGAAGGGTGTGGGGCGGGTGTGCCATGTGTGTTTGGGGACTTATTCGGAAACTTCTGTAAGGCTCCACATCATAACATCTCTCTAACAAGTGTGTGTGTTTGAGTGTAGGCCCGCGGTCCAGCGATGGCAACTGTAACCTGAATAACGGAGGCTGTTCTCAGAAGTGTCAGATGGCCAGAGGTCTGGTACAGTGTACCTGTCATACTGGCTACAGACTGATGGAGGACGGCAGGGCCTGCCAGGGTGAGACTACACCCTGTGTGTGTGTGCTTGCGATGAGAGACTGAAAAATGAGCTCTGCGGATTTTATAATGAGTTGATTTAAAATGTATATATTTGAGGGGTTTACATACGCCGCATCGTCATATATTATCTTACCCCCAATCCGCCCCCCCACCCACCCACCTTTCTATATGGACCGTTCCCAGATGTGGATGAGTGTGCAGAGGAGGGCTACTGCAGCCAGGGCTGTACCAACACAGAGGGAGGGTTCCAGTGCTGGTGTGTGCAGGGCTATGAGCTGAGGCCTGACAAGCGCAGCTGCAAGGCGCTGGGTGAGTTCACTCACAATCTTTCAATTTAAGACCTTTGGCTTCAACATGTGGAGGGATTGTGAGCGCCTGGGGAAGTTGTTTACCTAAACATGTTTTGCCTGCATGGAATTAAAACCATTTTCCCTACTCTGCCCTGGTTAGTGGGTGACCCATATGCGTCATAGTTGTGTTTAAAACATGCAAACATGTTTCATCTGCATTTAATTGTAACCGTATCCCTTAGCTTAGCTTTGGGGAGTTGGACTGCGGCTGAGGTTAGCTCATGGTTTAAGGTCAGAAAAGCAAGTGCTTGKTCGCATCCCAAATGCCACCATATATCTTACAGTAGTTTACTATAAAGCAATAGGGTGCCATTTAAAACACAGGCCTGGTCTGTACTAGATTTAGATATGGTTCTGGAGCTAGGGTCCACTACATTGCCAATACAGCACCCCTCAAATCTGGTGTGTATCACTAGTGAACCCCGGTCAAGCATCTTTGCTTGTGTTCCAGTGGCCAGGGGATGTACTTGACTGACTGACTAATATTAATGTTGGGTCTTATTGAAAGTGATGGCTGGAGTTTCCTGCAAGAGCTGAGTTTTTCCGCCTCTTCCACTCTCCCTTGCACTCCACACCCTCTCCTCTCTCTCCCTCTCCCTCTTTCTCTCACTCTCTTAACCCCTCATTTTGCTTGTCACTACCCTCCCTCCCTCCTCTCTATACCCTACTCTGTACCCCTCCATTAGGTCCTGAGCCAGTGCTGCTGTTTGCGAACCGTATAGACATCCGCCAGGTGTTGCCCCACCGTTCAGAGTACACTCTGCTGCTGAACAACCTGGAAAATGCCATCGCTCTGGACTTCCACCACGACCAGGAGCTGGTCTTCTGGTCTGATGTCACGCTCGACCGCATCATGAAGGCCAACCTGAACGGGAGCAACGTGGAGGAAGTGGTTTCCACTGGCTTAGAGAGTCCAGGTATGCACATGACCATGTTATGGTCTAACTCTGGTCAAAACACACACGGTAGAATGCATAGCAGGTGGTTTCCACCAGCATGGATACAATCACAGGTGGTCATGCTACATTCTGTGCACTCACAATTATGTAAAGGAAAGCCCAGTTATAACCTACGACCACACATGGTTTTACTACAGTCAGAACATGTATCAACATAGAATGTACAGCACTGCAACGGTCATAATGCAAGGTTTAGGACAAATGACGAGTCAACACAATCTGGCCATGCTGATGAAGACAAATGGATGGCATTTTCTAATCCAAAAAGGTCAAATAGAGGGGGGCTTATATTTGTTCTGTGTAACTTGTWCAAGTGTGTGGTGTGAAATGGAAATGTGTTTTTTTTGGCATATCCCGCTCCCCCTGAGACACCCTCAGAGAGTGGGGTCACRGCCAGGAATCAGCTATTATTGACGGCAACCCTGGAGCAATTAGGGTTAATGGRGCAATTAGGGTTAAGTGCCTTGCTCAAGGGCAGATCAACAGATGTTTCACCTAGTCGGCTCAGGAATTCGAACTACCAATATTTTGGTTACTGGCCCAACGCTCTAACCTCTAGGCTACCTGCCGCTCTCTAATCCCAAATTTGAATTTAGCCTCTAMACTTTTACCCAAAGTTTGCCCCAAACCATAACCCCTAGATAATAACTAGATTGCTCAACAGCTCTAATTTTTTTGCCACATTTTAAAATTACCATCTGTTGACTTCCTGGGTTGTGTTTATTAGGGCATGCAACATAACACGTTTTAAAACTTTTGCAACGGAAAACAAAAAATTGTCTTTTTAATTGGACAGGTCAAGACAGTCCCTCCGTTTCAGTCCGTTTTCCTCTGTTTGGTACCTAATGAACATGACCCTGGTTTCTCCCTCTAGGTGGTCTGGCTATAGACTGGATCCATGACAAGCTATACTGGACTGACTCAGGGACGTCCCGTATTGAGGTGGCCAATCTGGATGGAACCCACCGCAAGGTCCTCCTATGGCAGAGCATGGAGAAACCCCGAGCCATCGCACTGCACCCTATAGAGGGGTAAGTAGGATTTCTCTCTTTCTCCTCTCTCTTCTCTATCCCTACCTGCCAACCTGCACGCATTTTGTGTACCATACATGCAATTTCAGGTCAAAGTACGCTGGTACAAAAAATTGCCCGAAAATACACCAAAATAGACTTCTAGTGAGCACATTGTGGTTTTTAACTCAACTGTCTGAAGTTGGAGCTGAACCATCATAGGACTCGGACGAGGAGAAAAAATCTCTCCGCTCTCCKCTCCGGCCTTCCGTAGTCGTAGTACTATTTTCCTCCCTGCAGCTGGTTGGCAGCTCTCCACTTCGTCTGTTGATACCACTGATGTGTGAGGTAAATGGAGAACGGACTGTTTGCCAAATACGTTTTCCAAAATTGTATGCGTTAGTTAAGCACATAACCAATATTATTTCTTAGATAGCTTATTACTAACGGGTAGTTAGCTATAAATTAAGAAGAAGCCAGTTTACATTTCCACTAGAGTTTCCACAGTAAGACACATATGAATTAGAATGATCATTAGGCCTAAATTTAACCTAGAAAATGTTGAAAGTGTCATTGAGACCACCTGAATTTAATTTAGGATCACACACTAGACTACTTTGTTGGCTGCATTATTTAATATAATTTAAGGTTTCAGTAAATGGCAGTTACAGGTAAAAAAAAAGAAGCTAAATGCTCCAATTTCCTTCTCCAACTTCACAACTTCCAGACCTCTCTCATACTCAAACGTAGGCCTACACCTAGTCAGAAATGCCTAGGGAGAGCTCTGATTGTACATTTAAAGTGGCAATATGTAACTTTTTGGGCGACCCGACCAAATTCACATAGAGATGTGAGTTATAGATCTATCATTCTACTTGAAGGCAAGTCTAAGAAGCGGTATATATTTTCTATGTGTGCTATTTCTATGCTTCCCGTTCTTAAGTCTTATTTTTGCGTCTTTTACCTTCGGCGATGTACACCAGCTTCAAACAGCTGAAACAACAATATTTGTGATTATGGAAAATATATTTCACAGCGGTTTAGGTGGTACAATGATTCTCTACGCTATACTAGCTTATTTTGTCACATAAACTGAAATTAGGTGAACTATTAGAATTTTAGCAACCAGGAAATGGTGGAGCGATTTATGCGTAGTGCAACTTTAAATGTATTTCTAGTTAGCTACTGAAGAGCAGCCAATTACCAAGTACCCATAGCAGTCTATAGCCTACCATTCCTACTGAGCCGGTCTTCTGCCAACATCATTATTAGGCTAAAAAATGTGCATTTGCCTATGATTTGATCAGTGTGAGTGTCGCACATGCGCTGTCGTGGGGTCCGGGGCTAGGGGTGCAGCACTAAAGTGAAACTGCAAAAAATTCTTCAGGGTTGGCAGGTCTGAATTTGTTTCCTTGCTTATGAAATGCTCTGCTTCTTGCAGTAGCAGCCTTGAGTTTTCATGTTGATGGAAAATAAACCAGGGACTTTATCTTGGGATTAGATGCTAGACTCTGGCACTTTATATCTGGAACAACTATTTAACATAAGATAGAGCAGATTTCACTTTTATCTCGGCCTTACAGTACCACAAGTGGAAATTCACTTTTTTTTCAACAAAGAGCTTACCCATGATGTTGCACAACAATTGAAGTCAATAAGTCATMATTTTAGTCAAAGTATGATATTGTGGGGGATGCCGTGTGTTTCCCCTATTATATGATGTGCTAATAGCCCTGAAAAGTTCTTCCTCTTAAAGTCGCAACTAAGCCAAACAGCTTTTCGCTGTAGCCTACACTTGAGCCATGGATCAAATTAAATTAGGCGGTGCAAACTTTTTTACTAGAAAATTAACATARTCCATTGCTTATTTTGTAAATGTTTTGCTTATTTATTTGCTAGTCTGTATATATACAGTACCAATCAAAMGTTTGGACACACCTACTCATTCCAGGGTTTTTCTTTATTTTTGCTATTTTCTACATTGTAGAATAATAGTGAAGATATCAAAACTATGAAATAACACATGGAGTCACGTAGTAACCAAAAAAGTGTTGAACAAATCAAAATCTATTTTATATTTGAGATTCTGCAAAGTAGCCACCCTTTGCCTTTATGACAGCTTTGCACACTCTTGGCATTCTCTCATCCAGTAGTCACCTGGAATGCATTTCAATTAATGCAAGAGTGTGCCTTGATAAAAGTTAATTTGTGGAATTTCTTTCCTTCTTAATGTGTTTGAGCCAATCAGTTGTGAGATCTTGCATGGAGCCCCAGACCGAGGGTGATTGACCGTCATCTTGAACTTCTTCCATTTTCTAATAATTGCGCCAACAGTTGTTGCCTTCTCACCAAGCTGCTTGCCTATTGTCCTGTAGCCCATCCCAGCCTTGTGCAGGTCTACAATTTTATCCCTGATGTCCTTACACAGCTCTCTRGTCTTGGCCATTGTGKAGAGGTTGGAGTCTGTTTGATTGAGTGTGTGGACAGGTGTCTTTTATACAGGTAACGAGTTCAAACAGGTGCAGTTATTACACGTAATGAGTGGAGAACAGGAGGGCTTCTTAAAAAAAACTAACAGGTCTGTGAGAGCCGGAATTCTTACTGGTTGGTAGGTGATCAAATACTTATGTCATGCAATAAAATGCAAATTAATTACTTAAAAATCATACAATGTGATTTTCTGGATTTTTTAGATTCCGTCTCTCACAGTTGAAGTGTACCTATGATAAAAATTACAGACCTCTACATGCTTTGTAAGTAGGAAAACCTGCAAAATCGGCAGTGTATCAAATACTTGTTCTCCCCACTGTATATATACATGATCATTTTATAAATGGTATAATTGGGTGATATTATTGCGTTTTACAACCCTGCTCCCACAGTCGACCCAAGATGAATGGTTTTGACCACTCAAGTCTAGCTTCACAACACTCTTCACTGCTTTGATTGGTGCAGCTAAACCACAAGTGTCTGTCCTATAATGAACAGGCACCCGCGAAGGAAAATTCAAAGAACTTGTTKATGTATTTTGTTGTGCGGTTGTTACATTTGTATTGGTGTTTCGTGTCCGACGCAAAGTGCATCATTAGCAAAATCATTATAGCCTATCATTTAACTTCCCCTGTGAGAACCATGAGCACGGGCTGACTTGGCTTTGCTGTACCGCTGCCGAAGCCTGCTTACCAAAGGTTACACTGTGTCCATTACAATGTAGAAAAATGCTTGTCTGTTGTGGAAGATGCCAAAACTTTGGAGATAACAATAGATGGCGAGGTCAAATATACTTGTTTCCATCTGTGGTGAAGTTTAATACGGTGTAGTAAAAAAAAAACATAAGGTTAGCAAAACAGCTTGCTAARGTTAGCATGTTAGGGAACTGACAGTTGTCAGTGTAGCTAGCTATTTGTTGATGTTTTTCCACTCCACATGGAAATCACCACAATCTTTGTTCCCACCGCAATTTGTGAATATATATTTATAAGTAGCCTGWCATTCTTCGAAGGTGGAACCTGAACAAGCAATTACAGGAATTACGTCAAAATAAGGGTGGCATTGCCCTCTGGTGTGCCTCTATTATGCCACAGTGACAGTTTGAAGCTTTAAAACCTCTTCTAGCAACATGGAAAAGTAGGAAACTACTAATGTACTAATTTAGCTCATCAAATAGCTAATTTGTATATGTTAATTGAGAGGATGATTGGTAAATTGGCTACCAATGCTGAGAGCCAWGGAATATAGATGATTAAAAGAGGAAACGGGATGGCGAACGTGTCGGTAACCTTCATCAGTTCCGTTTTAAAGTTATTCAAATGGCTGACGTCAAACAGCTGACATCAGTAGTATTTGATAACACAACTATGAATGACATAGGTTCAAATAGTATATATTTTCTTTTAAATACTTTGAACATAGTTTTATAAGCCTGCATAGAGTGACAGATGGGCGGGGTTTGCACTTATGGGACTACTGCATTGGTTCCATTGCTCCAGGAAAACTTGATATAGCGCAGCTAAATTATTTAAAAGAAAACAAGTACTATTTGATCCCAGGTCTGAATGGTGTTTGTCCTATGATTTGTGACCTACCTTTTTGTTGGACAATGACAACCTAACCCTAAGTTTCCCTGACTTTTTCCACCCCATCAGTAAGATCTACTGGACGGACTGGGGTAACACTCCTCGTATCGAGTATGCCAACATGGATGGCTCCAACCGCCGCGTCATCGCCGACACCCACTTGTTCTGGCCCAACGGGCTGACCATCGACTACGCCGGGCACCGTATGTACTGGGTTGACGCCAAGCATCACGTCATCGAAAGAGCTGACCTTGACGGACGGAACCGTAAGGCCGTCATCAGCCAAGGTAAAGACACCATGGAACCAAACACAGACACACACACAGGCCATGTTCGAAATTGTTCTTGCCTACAGCTTAATAAAAGTGTATACTGTGTACTAATCATATATTGTTTCGTAAAAACATATGCAGTAAGCAATAAATATCAACATACTTGGCTCATTCATACTGCCGAAGMGGCATCTAATGTGCAATTGGGTTGTTACCCGCCATTCATACACACACACACTCTCACAAATCCAATCAAACTTTATTTGTAAAATGCGCCGAATAAAACAGGTGTAGACCTTACCGTGAAATGCTTACTTACAAGCCCTTAACCAGTTCAAGAAAGAATTAAGAAAATATTTACCAAATAAACTAAAATAATAAAATGTAACAYAATGTGCGGGGGTACAGGTTAGTCGGGGTAATTTGTTCATATAGGTAGGTGTAAAGTGACTATGCATAGATAATAAACAGAGAGTAGCAGCAATGTAAAAACAAATGGGGGGGGGGGCTTAATTTGATTAATTGTTCATCAGTCTTATGGCTTGGGGGTAGAAGTTGTTAACCTTTCTGGACCACCCATCCCGGATCCGGGATAATTGTCATCAGAAACGCTGACTAGCATAGCCTAGCCTAGCGCGAACGGTATATAATAAAATATAATTTCATGAAATCACAAGTGCAATATTGCAAAACACAGCTTAGCCTTTTGTTAATCCATCTGTCGTCTCAGATTTTGAAATTATGCTTTACAGCGCAAGCAATACTTGCGTTTGTGTAAATTTATCGATCGCTCGACAAAACAATAAGAACACCTAGCGTCAGGTAACTTGGCCACGAAAATCAGAAAAGCAATCAAATTCATCGTTTACCTTTGATGATCTTCGGATGGTTTCACTCACGAGACTCCCAGTTAGACAACAAATGTTCCTTTTGTTCCATAAAGATATTTTTTATATCCAAATACCTCCGTTTGTTTGCTGCGTTATGCCCAGGAATCCACCGGAAAGAGCGTTCGCGACAACGCCGGAAAAAAATTCCAAATTATATCCATAATGTCCACAGAAACATGTCAAACGTTGTTTATAATCCATCTTCAGGGTGTTTTTCAAATATAAGATAATATATCAACCGGGACAGTTGTCTTTTCACTAGGACCGAGAGAAACAATGGCTGCCTTTCACTTTTGCGCAAAAATCACTCGGAGAGCCCCCACCTATCCACTTACGCAATGTGGTTGTTCACGCTCATCCTTCAAAATAAAAGCCTGAAACTATGTCTAAAGGCTGTTGACACCTTAGGGAAGACATAGAAAAAGAAGTCTGGTTGATATCCCTTTCAATGGGTAATAGGTATATGCATGGGAACAGAGAGGTCTCAAAAACGGGGCCACTTCCTGGTTGGATTTTCCTCAGGTTTTAGCCTGCAATATCAGTTCTGTTTAACTCACAGACAACAAATGTACAGTTTTTGGAAACTTCAGAGTGTTTTCTATCCTAATCTGACTATTATATGCATATTCTAGTTTAGGGGGCTGAGAAATAGGCAGTTTCAAATGGGTACGCCTTTTTAGCCAAAAGCGAAAACTGCACCCCTCGTCTTTTAAGGAGCCTTTTGGTCCTAGACTTGGTACTCCGGTACCGCTTACCGTGCGGTAGCAGAGAGAGCAGTCTATGACTTGGGTGACTGGAGTCTTTGACAATTTTATGGGCTTTCCTCTGACACCGCCTAGTATATAGGTCCTGGATGGCAGGAAGCTTGGCCCCAGTGATGTACTGGGCCGTACGCACTACCCTCTAGCGCTTTACGGTCAGATGCCGAGCAGTTGCCATACCAGGCGGGAATGCAACCGGTCAGGATGCTCTTGATAGTGCAGCTGTAGAACTGTTTGAGGATCTCGGGACCCATGCCAAAACATTTCAGTCTCCTGAGGGGGAAAAGTTGTTGTCTTGCCCTCTTCACGACTGTCTTGGTGTGTTTGGACCATGATAGTTCGTTGGTGATGTGGACACCAAGGAACTTGAAACTCTCAACCCTCTCCACTACAGCCCTGTCGATGTTAATGGGGGCCTGTTCGGCCCGCCTTTTCCTGTAGTCCACGATCAGCTCTTTGTCTTGCTCACATTGAGGGAGAGGTTGTTGTCCTGGCACCACACGGCCAGGTCTCTGACGACAGATGACAAGTGCCTGGAATAGGACCTGCGACACTTCCTGTGTGAGGAAAGGTCATACTCTACGGATGTTGTAGAGCATGAACCTGCAGGAGCAAGTCACTTCTTTGACGTTTGCAGAGAACAACAGGATGTTGTCCAGAGTCACGCCAAAGTTCTTTGCACTCTTGGAGGGGGACACCGTGGAGTTGTCAACTGTGATGGAGAGGTCTTGGAGCAAACATGCCTTCACCGGGAGGAAGAGTAGCTCCATTTTGTTGAGTTTGAGGTGGTGGGCCAACGTCCAAGCTGAGATCTCTGCCAGACACGCATAGATGCGTGTAGCCACCTGGGTGTCAGAAGGGGGGTAAGGGAAGAGTATTTGAGTGTCATCCGCATAACAATGATAGGAGAGACCATGTGAGGATATGAGTAAGCCAAGTGACTTGGTGTATAGAGAAAAGAGGAGAGGGCAGAGAGCTGAGCCCTGCGGGAAACCAGAAGTGAGAGCACTTGGTGCAGAAACAGATCCTCTCCACGCCACCTGGTAGGAGCGACTTGCCAGGTGGGATGCAATCCAGGAGTGTGCAGAGGCTGAGACGCCCAACCATGAGAGGTTGGGGAGGAGGATCTGATGGTTCACAGTGTCAAAGGCAGCGGATAGATCGAGGAGAATTTGAACAGAGAAGAGAGAGTCAGCTTTGGCAGAGAGCCTGTGACACAGAGGAGAGTGATCTCAGTTAAATGAGCCGTCTTGAAGCCTGACTGGTTAGAGTTAAGAAGATCGTTCTGAAAGAGATAACAAGAGAGTTGGTCAGAGACAGCACGCTCAAGTGTTTTGGAAACAAAAGAAAGAAGAGATACCGGTCTGTAGTTTGAAGTCAGAGTAGTCAAGTGTTGGTTTCTTAACCTCTCTGGGATCGCGGGACGCTTGCGTCCCAACAGCCTGTTAAAATGTAGAGCGCCAGATTCAAAAAAAAATCTATAAAATCAAACTTTATTAAATTACACATATAAGATACCAAATCACTCGTTGTGAATCCAGCCAACATGTCAGATTTCAAAAAGGCTTTTCGGCGAAAGCATAAGATGCTATTATCTGATGATAGTGCAATGGCTACACTCTCTTTGTTGACAATTTCAACCATGCCGGCGCTACTCAAAACGCAGAAATAAAATATAAAACATGCATTACCTTTGACGAGATTCTTTTGTTGGCACTCCAATATGTCCCATAAACATCACAAATGGTCCTTTAGTTCGATTAATTCCGTCCATATATATCCAAATTGTCCATTTATTTGGCGCCGTTGTACCAGGAAAAACAGCCTTCAATTTGCGCAAAATCACGACAAAATATCTAAAAAATGACCTCTAAACTTTGCCAAAACATTTCAAAGTACTTTTGTAATACAACTTAAGGTATTTGTAAACGTTAATAATCGATCAAATTGAAGACGGGTCAATCTGTTTTCAATACAGGATATCAACAAACTCACGGTACTTTTCAAGTCTTGCTCAACTCTCAAACATAAACACACGACGTCACTCCACTTCCGGGTCAATATCTTTCTCAGTTTACTAAGAAAAAACCTTAACCTTTTTCCATACAATGGCGACATCCAGTGGAAGCAGTAGAAACTGCGTGGATCTGTCTCTTATACACATCTAGATGTGTATAAGAGACAGGGGTTTTGACTGCTATATAAGTTCTGTTATACTTACAGATATGATTCAAACAGTTTTAGAAACTTCAGAGTGTTTTCTATCCAAATCTACTAATAATATGCATATCTTATATTCTGGGGATGAGTAGCACGAAGTTGAAATTGCGCACGCTATTTTTCCCTAAGTGAAAACTCTGCACCCTATCCTCAAGGAGGGAAGCGACTGGCCATTTTGAAGTCARAGGGGACGTAGCCAATGGTCAGGGATGAGTTGATGAGGGAAGTGGTGATTGGGAGAATATCTCCAGAGATGGTCTGGAGAAGGGAGGAGGGGATCGGTTCAATTGGGCAGGTTGTTGGGCGGCCAGATATCATTAGTCGCAGGATTTCATCTGGAGAGAGGCGAGAAAGAGGTCAAGGCCTAAGGATCCTTGGGCTCATGAATGAGGAGAGGACGTCGTCAGCCTTTTGTTTTCAAAGTGGTGACAAAGTTGTTTGCAAAGAGGATTACGGAGGTTGGAGAAGTGTTTCCCTGGGTTGGAGGCAGAAGCTTGAATGATAGTGATAGAAAGTGGCCTTAGCAGCTGATACAGAAAAGAGAAAGTATAGCGGAGTAGGGCGGGCACAATAATCATATAATCGTGTAACTGACAATTATGAACAATAACTGAACTAAAAAACATAAATCGTCATCATTGTGGATAAAATCTTTACAGCCCTGAACAACAATGAATACGCTCTCGGCATATTTTTTTTATTTATCCAAAGTGTTTGACACGGTTGATCATGAAATATTACTTTCTAAATTGCATTATTACGGTTTTCATGATTATACATATAATTGGCTATAGATTTAAGTTTATGATAGAGAACAATTTGTTTATGCATAGAGCTGTGCATCTACCAGGGCCAAGATATCCTGTGGCGTGCCACATGGTTCAATAATTAGACCTGTTATTTCTAATCTATGTCAATGAACTTGCCGCTGTGTTTTCTACTGTACTTCCCATTTTATTTGGTGCTGATACCAATTTGATTTTATCACACAATAATTTTATCTCACTAATTAATGAAGTCATATTTTCTGAATGGTTCCAGATAAACAAATTATCTTTAAATGTAAAAAAAAAAATCCACCTTTATTGTATTCACTAGTAAGAATAATACATATTGTAAAAARAAATGTGTGTKAATTAAATGGAACCCGTCACATCCACTGAATTCCTCTGAGTTCTAATTGATGAAAGTTATCCTGGAAAGATCATATTCAATTTGTCCGATGCAAAGTGATAAAATCTGTTGGTATCATCAGAAAGATTATTGATTTGGTTCATCAGGCTAGCTTCCTAACTTTATACAATAGATTTGATTCATTTACCCATATCTTATTTATGTCATATTGTCTGGGCCAGTACATATGCCTCCTACCCAATGTTCCCTCAAATTTGTTTCAGGACTGAGCACAAACTTGAAAGTCTGCTGAGCGCATTCTTGAAAGTTGGGAAAATGTTGTGCAACGTCCTGCGCACGTTTAGTGTCAACACTGAGGTTGTACCCACTTTAAGTTACAGTTTTAAGTGGTCAAGTAGGCTACTGTGGCTATTTGATCATAATGTAGACCTACCTGAATGGCCTACCTTAAAAAACAATGGAGAAAACGCACCCCATAACATTTTAACATGGAAATAGCTGTTCTATCATTCAGCCTACAGTAGCAGCCAATGTGTCGTGTTCAATGCCTACATTCCATGAGACTTTTGGAGAAAAGAAAAACATGCAGGGCTTGACATTAACCTGCTTATCCACTTGTCCTTCAGACAAGGTGACAGAAAGTGTTTGATGGAAGAAACCACTCTACAAAATTAAATTCATTATTATTCCCATAGCATTATTACAGAGAATCAGACAAATTATGCTACGTTCTGCCTATTGGGTACTTATCTTATTCAAGACCGTCTCAAAATACAACACTTCCCCTTTAAAACATAAAAAAGCTCTTTACCTGACTAGAGGGCTAGAAATGCACACACTTTGTGCTCTTGTTGGAAGCAACCACTCCCAAATTGTTGACTAGAAATTAGCTATAATTGGGGTAATAACTCACTCACTAGCAAAGAATATGAACATGTGGCTACATGCAGCTCTCACTGATCTCAAAACAAGCGCATCTACTCATGACCACTTATACTGTAGCCTAAACAAAGTCCAGTTCAAAGTGAATTGCACAGATCCGTATTTGGCAATGGCTATTTGCATATAGGCCTACTGCAGCTCTGATTGGTTATGGCACACTGGTCTGTGTAGAGTATGAGCCTGAGTCTTGCCTGTCAATGCAGTAGAATCCTACTCCAATGCGCTCTGCCTACAAGAAAATCTCTTGCACAGTTAGTTTTGTATACGAAATCTTGCGTAGATCGTTTTATTTCAGTATATTACATTGAAAGTGGCTAATATTGCATAGATTTGATAACAATTCCCACAGTAGAGCGATGTTGAAGTGAAGTTGAATCTCGTGCTTCTCTGCACAGGCTCATATTTCTTCTGCGCCCACGCACACACGCAGCTTAGAGGGAACATTGCTCCTACCTACACAAATGACTCATCTGCACCTTTGTTAAAATACTCTTGTATATTTACGACATTAATGTACGGCAATTATGCACTTTTATCTGCAAATAGTCATACCTCCCAGACAGTTTACCTAAAGCCTTCAATGGATTCTTCCAGGTTAATTCTAAAATCCATCTATATAACGCAAGACACTGCAATAACCTTCACCCTCCCCACTGCCACACCTCACATAGTAAAGTCTCTATTAGATATAGAGGTACCATACTCTGGGATTCTTATCTTCACATTGCCAAAACATCATCATCCCTCGATAACTAACTTCAAGTAAAGACTGGGGGTCAGCCTGATGAACCAAACTACTTAGTCATCTCCTCCATATAGCCTAACTCTCACACACTCACATGCACACACACATTTAAACAAAGCCCTTGGGGATCCAACCACACCAGCACACACATTATAAAAATAAAAAAAATCTGTATTGTTGTCTATCACTTGTTATCTTTAGTGGAAATAAATAAATACAAAAATAAATGAGCAATCATACATTTCAAACAGCAATGATATAGATGAGGAAAACTAGTGCTCCTCTGTCATACCTTGTGGAATTAATCAATGCCATATTTCCATTAAATTGTACAAAAAAACAGCACACTCACATCCACACAGCAATGAATGCATCAATATTGTGACTTGGAACCAAGGGTGTGGGTGTTTGTGCGTGAGAGAGAGTTTGTGTGCGCTAGTGTGTGTGTGAAAGACCGTGGGAGATATGACATTATGACAAGTGCAGATCAGTGTTCGGTGGATCATCACCACTCCCGACACACTTCACCCATCACCCTTCCCCCCGGTCTGCTGATTGGGCCTGGTGTTGCTGGCTCACCCGATCTGGAAATCAAAGCTGAGCTGCCCTCTGTTTATGGGGAGAGCGGGAGCCATGAGCTTCCAAATGGCACCATATCGGTCGTAACAAAGGGAGACAGGAGTGGAGGTCCTCCTCAGTGTCCATCTAAAAACAGAGGCGATATATAGGTATGTTTGCTTGTTGTCACAACCTGCTCCTGTATGGCTTAGTTAGCAATGCCAAGGACTGTAGGTTAGATTCTCGCTGGGGTCATTCATACAAAAGATGTATGCAGGCATGACTGTAAGTTGCTGGTTAAAAGCGTCTGCTAAATGACATATACACTCGCCGACCAGTTTATTAGGTTCAGTGTGGCCGTGGCTTGTTCTATAAAGCATGCAGGCATATGGGCATCGAGGCTAGGGCTGACCCCATTTAGTCGACTGGTCGGTTGTTTCGTCGATAGGTTTTTGTCGACCAAGATTTTTTTTGTCAAGCAGTAGCAAATATATACAGTGGGGAGAACAAGTATTTGATACACTGCCGATTTTGCAAGTTTTCCTACTTACAAAGCATGTAGAGGTCTGTAATTTTTATCATAGGTACATTTCAACTGTGAGAGATGGAATCTAAAACAAACATCTAGAAAATCATATTGTATGATTTTTAAGTAATTAATTTGCATTTTATTGCATGACATAAGTATTTGATCACCTACCAACCAGTAAGAATTCCGGCTCTTACAGACCTGTTAGTTTTTCTTTAAGAAGCCCTCCTGTTCTCCACTCATTACCTGTATTAACTGCACCTTTTGAACTCGTTACCTGTATAAAAGACACCTGTCCACACACTCAATCAAACAGACTCCAACCTCTCCACAATGCCAAGACCAGAGAGCTGTGTAAGGACATCAGGGTTGAAATTGTAGACCTGCACAAGGTGAGAAGGCAACAACTGTTGGCGCAATTATTAGAAAATGGAAAAGTTCAAGATGACGGTCAATCACCCTCCGGTCTGGGGCTCCATGCAAGATCTCACCTCGTGGGGCATCAATGATCATGAGAAGGTGAGGGATCAGCCCAGAACTACACGGCAGGACCTGGTCAATGACCTGAAGGGAGCTGGACCACAGTATCAACGAAAACCATTAGTAACACACTACGCCGTCATGGATTAAAATCCTGCAGCGCACGCAAGGTCCCCCTGCTCAAGCCAGCGCATGTCCAGGCCCGTCTGAAGTTTGCCAATGACCATCTGGATGATCCAGAGGAGGAATGGGAGAAGGTCATGTGTCTGATGAGACAAAAATAGAGCTTTTTGATCTAAACTCCACTCGCCGTGTTTGGAGGAAGAAGAAGAGATGAGTACAACCCCAAGAACACCATCCCGACCGTGAAGCATGGAGGTGGAAACATCATTCTTTGGTATGCTTTTCTGCAAAGGGGACAGGACGACTGCACCGTATTGAGGGGAGGATGGATGAGGTCATGTATTGCGAGATCTTGTCCAACAACCTCCCTTCCCTCAGTAAGAGCATTGAAGATGGGTCGTGGGCTGGTCTTCCAGCATGACAACGACCCGAAACACACGCCAGGGCATCTAAGGAGTGGCTCCGTAAGAAGCATCTCAAGGTCCGGAGTGGCCTAGACAGTCTCCAGTCCTGAACCCAATAGAAAATCTTTGGAGGGAGCTGAAAGTCCGTATTGCCCAGCGACAGCCCCGAAACCTGAAGGATCTGAGAAGGTCTGTATGGAGGAGTGGGCCAAAAACCCTGCTGCAGTGTGTGCAAACCTGGTCAAGAACTACAGGAAACATATGATCTCTGTAATTGCAAACAAAGGTTTCTGTACCAAATATTAAGTTCTGCTTTTCTGATGTATCAAATACTTATGTCATGCAATAAAATGCAAATTAATTACTTAAAAAATCATACAATGTGAAATAAAATTACAGACGTCTACATGCTTTGTAAGTAGGAAAACCTGCAAAATCGGCAGTGTATCAAATACTTGTTTCTCCCCACTGTATATATTTCTGATGGAACATGTAACGGATGTGAAATGGCTAGCTAGTTAGCGGTGTGCGCGCTAATAGCGTTCAATCGGTGACGTCACTCGCTTTGAGACCTTGAAGTAGTGGTTCCCCTTGCTCTGCAAGGGCCGCGGCCTTGTGGAGCGATGGGTAACAACGCTTCGTGGGTGACTGTTGTTGATGTGTGCAGAGGGTCCCTGGTTCGCGCCCGGGTATGGGCGAGGGGACGGACGTAAAGTTAAACTGTTACATTGATGCTGTTGACCCGGATCACTGGTTGCTGGCAGAAAAGGAGGAGGTCAAAAGGGAGGTGAATGTAACCGATGGGTAGCGGTGTGCGCGCTAGCATCCTTCATCGTCGGTGACGTCACCGCTTTGAGATCCTTCGAATATGGGTTCCCCTTGCTCTGCAAGGGCCGCGGCCTTTGTGGAGCGATGGGTAACGATGCTTCGTGGGTGTAAGTTGTTGATGTGTGCAGAGGGTCTCTGGTTCGCGATCGGGGCGAGGGGACGGACGTAATGTTATACTGTTACACACACAAGACACCTGTCTGATTTTCGCATGTCTCAGTTGGCTAATCATGATGGCACACCAGTATCACATTTACCGTTAATTCCCATAATTTCTAATCTACAATGTTTGTTTGGTTAAGGTAATTTCTGTTAATGCATTCAATATATTATAATTACAGTATTTTACTRTTCTCATTGTCTGAGTGGACACGTTGTTTGCGGACTGGAAAACCTAGGCTACACTTGTGAGGAACAAGTTTTGGTATATTTACGTAATTTCCGAGTTGTCAATTTATTCATTGCATTTTATTTGTAAGGCTCCAGTCAATGTTGAGTAAGGACGCAGTCCTGATTATGCATAGACGTAGGCCTAGGCTACCTGGCCTGCACACAAATGTAGTCCTATAAATGTGCCCATTTGGGGATCTGATAGTATTTCTGATTGTCTTAACTCACCACCACTGTGGATCTTCTCAAGGTATTTTTTCTTCACCTCAAACAGCAAGTAAACAAAGTCCGTTTTTACATCCATTGAGAATTACAATAGTTCCTCAACGTAGCCTATTTAAAAAATATTTCAAGCTCTCTTTCGATAACCACTCCATTCTCTACTTGTTGTGAAAGGGGGAAAGAATGTCATGCTCTGATCCGGTGGAAATGTCATAAAATAGGCCTACCACAAAGGTCATCTCTAAGCGAAGGACCCTGTGACTAAACACCTCCCTCTGCAACTGGATCCAGGACTTCCTGACGGGCCTCACCACAGGTGGTAAGGGTAGGAAACAACACATCTGCTAGGCTGATCCTCAACACTGGGGCCTCTCAGGGGTGCGTGCTTAGTCCCCGCCTGTACTCCCTATTTACCCACGACTGCGTGGCCAATCACGACTCCAACAGCATCATTAAGTTTGCTGATGACACAACAGTGGTAGGCCTGATCACCAACAACATTGAGACAGCCTATACGGTGGAGGTCAGAGACAACAACAACTCCCTCAATGTGAGCAAGACAAAGGAGCTGATCGTGGACTATAAGAAAAAGAGGTGCTAACAGGCCACCATTAACATCGACAGGGCTGTAGTGGAGAGGGTTGAGAGTTTCAAGTTCCTAGGTGTCCACATCACCAACAAACTATCATGGTCCAAACACACCAAGACAGTTGTGAAGAGGGCACAACAACAGGAGACTGAAAAGATTTGGCATGGGTCTCCAGATCCTCAAAAAGTTCTACAGCTGCACCATCGAGAGCATCCTGACCAGTTGCATCACTCCCTAGTATGGCCACTGCTCTGCATCTGACCGTAAGGCGCTACAGAGGGTAGTGCGTGCGGCCCAGTACATCACTGGGGCCAAGCTTCTTGACATCCAAGACCTATATACTAGGCGGTGTCAGAGGAAGGGCCAAAAAATTGTCAAAGACTMCAGTCACCCAAGTCATAGACTATTCTCTCTGCTACCACAGAGCAAGCAGTACCGAGTGCCAAGTCTAGGAGCAAAAGGCTCCTTGTCTACAGCTTCTACCCCCAAGCCATAAGACTGCTGAACAGTTAATCAAATGGCCACCCAGACTATTTACACAGCTGCTCGCTGTTTATTTTCTATGCATAGTCACTTTACAAATTACCTCGACTAACCTGTTCCCTCGCACATTGTCTCGGTAAGGTCTACACCTGTTGTATTCGGCGCATGTGACAAATCAAATGTGATTTGATTTGATTACTTATCCCTTGCGCAAATAGCCTACAGCTGTGTCTGTCCGGAGCTCACTGGCGCAGGAAACTCTGAGGGCCCAGAATATTTTATACAATGTTGCAAGTTTTTTAGTGCAAGCTTCAGGCTGGACCAAGTTGATAGTTGATACAATGTTTCAAGTTCCTTTCAGACAGGCCATGCATAGCCAATATGGGATTTATACGGGATGTTTTCTACCTGCAGGCTGCAATGTTTTTATTTTTTGGCTTTATGTAGGATATTTTTAYATAGTTGGCAATGGCAATAGAATTTACTTTTAGAATTTTGATCAACCACATGATAATGATTTTGACATACGAAGACTTTATTATAAATGAAATGAAACTGTTCCATGAAAATGTGCATTTGAAAATCGTAACTGGCACGCAGATCGGTTCGAAATGGTAAGATAAATTGGCACTCCCAATGGAAATAGTTACCTACCCCTGTTGTAGCCTATTACCGGCAACTTCAGGAGCTTAATGGCAGAATCTGCAGAGGCCAGCAGTAGCTGAAGGAGGAGGGTCGGGAACAGGTTTTTTTTTCTGGTTAGGCTATCTTGATCTCTGGCTCCCTCTTGAGTCATTTTTCTGTTTTAATTATTTAATCACGTTAGAACGTTAGAATAGGAAAAATGAGTGACCTAAGCAACTTTGAGTGTGGTATGATCGTCGGTGCAAGGCGCGCTGGATCCAGTATCTCAGAAACAGCCGCCCTCCTGGGCATTTCACGCTCGACAGTGTCTAGAGTTTATTGAGAATGGTGCAACAAACAAAAAACTTCCGTCAAACAGCTTGTGATGAGAGAGGTCGAAGGAGAATGGCAATAATCGTGCAAGCTAACAAGGGAGCCACAAACTGACAAATAATGGTGCAGTACAACAGTGGTGTGCAGAACGGCATCACGGAACGCACAACTCGTCGATCCTTGTCATGGATGGGCTATTACAGCGAACAACCACACCTGGTTCAACTCCTATCAGCTAAAAACAAGAAGAAGTGGCTTTAGTGGAGGGGAGAATAGAAGGAATGTCTTTTAGGAGAGGAAAAGGAGGGTTACCCACTGCCCTGTGTGAGTGTTTGATTAGAGGAGGAGGGGTGCGTGAGGGGTGATAGGGGGAGGAGGACGGGTGTAGAGGGTACCTGTCCAGCCCTGTGTGAGCAGCCTTTATTGATATGTGCTCTCGGGATAAAAACCTGTAATTGGCCCTRTACCTCCACTAGGCCCTCTGTTTGCTCAGACAACAGGAAGAACAAATGGGACATGTGCCTGTCTGTGCCTGTGTGTGTATGCCTGTGTGTGTGTGCCTGTGTGTGTGTGTGCCTGTGTGTGTGTGTGCCTGTGTGTGTGTGCACGCATGCATACTTTTTTTGTGTGCATGTGCGCATCTCTGTGTGTGTGGTCGTTTGAGAAACATTTGGAGACATGCCAGTCCTTTGTCATGGTATCTGGTGAGTGATGTGGGTGACACCCTTATCCTCTGAGCACACCTGTGCACCTTCGGGGGCGAGGTGGGGGTGGGCAATAAATGAGACAATAGGAGAGGGGGTATAGCGAGGGATGTTGTGGGGACAGAGAGGGATGGAAATGTGGGCTTTTTTGGAGGGTGACAGGGGGTGGTGAAAAGGAGGTAGGGGAGAGACAGAGAAGGACACACTAGAGCAAGTGAGGGAGATAATGAGAAGAGTGGGGACAGAGAGGGGAGAGGTTACATGTGGGTGGAGGGTAGACCCCCATGGAAGATTCCCTGTTGCCTTACAGCTGCTGGCCCAGCTGTCCCTTAGAACAGAGACAGAAAAGAGAGAGTAGGCCCACATACCACCAGTGTGCCTGCTAGCTGCCCTTGAAAGAGAGAGGAGAGCGTCAACCCAACTCTGACTCCCCTTCACACTCATGTCTAACCATGTGTCTCCTTGAAGATAACATCAGTAACACACACACCAAGTATCATCTTACACACACCTGGAGACCTAAAGAAAAAGATAGACAGATGGAGAAACAGGAGAGAGAGAGAAAAATTCCAATGTTTCCCTGAAGCTAATGTTATTTAGTTTTTTTTCTGAGGGGTATGATACTTTAAGTATGTATCTGAGTATTGGTTTACATTAAGAGTTAGGTAATATCTTCTCCTCTCTCCCCAGGTTTGGTCTTTCACCACTCTTCATTTATACCCCACTGTAAAACCCTGGTATAAAATACTAGACCTGTGTAAGACCTTTATGGCAGCAAGCTCACCACAAACTGTGCACCACCAACAGAAATAAACAAGGGGGAAAATGATGTTCTTTCCATCCATCAGTTGAGCGTATTCAGCACTCTCTGATGTTCTCTGTGCTTCGCCAAAAATGTAGGCAATCTGGCCAATAGGGCCACTTCAGCTGGGCTAATGAATGAATAGAGGGACAATGGTATGGAAGTGTTCCACATATGTTCTCCACCAAAGACTGTGGCCCTATTTAAATGACCAAATCATTGTTCCCTTCCTTTCTTTGATCAATCCCTCCCTCCTTTCTTCAAGTAGTCAAACAGGGACTTCTTCTCAGAAGAAATCTATAGAGCTAGCACTTAACTCCCAAAGCTTATGTCATTAGCGAGTGGCTAATAAGAAACAGGCTAACTCCAACCAGCTCTGATTAAGGCTGAATACAATAGGGGGACACAATTGAAAAGACAACAACATTAACTCGTCCTCATTTGATGGTGTGAGGAATCAGATCTTGTCCAACTTTGTGCTATTTTTCTTTGAAGATAATTGTCCCTTTACTCCAGATTGGTTTTATTTGGTGTTTTGTTTTAGTTTATGGAGGAACTGTTTAGGGATTTGTGTGTGGCTGTGTGTTGATTTAGTTGCTGTTCCAATGGCTGCTTGTTGTTTGAAATCATGTAACCCCCCCCTCATTCTATACCACTTGGTCTAACTCCTTTAAAGGGTCAACGAGAATGTTCCAATGTTGTTCTTGTGTTTCAGTAATAAAGACAGCATATGCTTCTTTAAATACATATATTTGTCTATCTCTCTCTCTGTCTTTCTCTCTCTCTCTCTGTCTTAACTCTCTCTCCATCAAGGCTTGCCCCATCCATTTGCCATCACCGTATTTGAGGATAGCCTTTACTGGACAGACTGGCACACCAAGAGCATCAACAGTGCCAACAAGTTCACGGGCAAGAACCAGGAGATCATCAGAAACAAGCTGCACTTCCCAATGGATATACACACACTGCACCCGCAGAGACAGCCCGCAGGTCAGTCAGACACAAACGCACATCCAATCTAATACACACACATGCTCCTTCGTGCACATACAAACGCGCTCACACACACACACACACATACACACCACCCACAGATGCACTCTGTTAGTCAGTAACACACCTGCACACTCACTCACAGAGTGCTTCTAACCTCTCCCCCCTCCCCTCTTCTCCAGGTGGGCGTAACCGATGTGGGACCAACAACGGGGGCTGCAGCCACCTCTGTCTCCCTGGCAACAAGACCTATACCTGCGACTGCCCCACGGGCTTCAAGAAAGTGGACCAGCATAACTGTGCCCTGAGTGAGTATACTTACTTGCCTACAAGAACACACTACACTCTAGGTAGAATGCTAGAATATTTGTTGACATTTCAATGTGATTATTTAGAGTTGTAAATACATTTTTGTGTTCATTTAGGCATTGCTTTATTCTAAATATAAACTCAATGTTTGCTAAGTACATTTTCAGTCCAGTTGGCTAATGTTAAAGGGCAACTCCACCACTTTTAAACCTCATTTTCATTATCCCCAGCACAATACCAGTGTCTGCATATGTGAAGACGGCATATTTTAGCGTTTTATAGAAGTCACAGAGTAGCATTTTTGGGGATTTTTTAGGACCTTTCTTCTTATCTAGCTGTTTTTACATACGTAGACACTGGTTTGGTGCTGGATATAATGAATATGAGGTTGAAAGGTGGCAGAATTGCCCTTTAATAGCATGTGTTAGTTTAGTTAGGTTCCAATTGTCCACACTAGAATGACCAATACATTGCTTAATCCTAAGGGGTACGCTAGTGTGGATAATTGGAACAGAGCCTTGGTGTATGTTGTTGTATTGTGTGTTGTGATGACCCTGTTGTTAAACCTAGAGAACTGACAGAAGACCTTTGGTCTTTGATCAGGTCTTGACAAGTTCCTGCTTTTTGCCCGAAGGACGGACATCCGACGAATCAGCTTCGACACCGAGGACATGTCGGATGATGTCATCCCGCTGGCCGACGTACGCAACGCCGTGGCACTGGACTGGCACGCCGAGGAGGGCTTCATCTATTGGACGGACGTCACCACCGACTCCATCAACCGGGCCCAATGGGACGGCTCAAGGCAGGAGGTCAGTTCCTCCCAATATTATTTCCCATATTAGTTAGTCATTTAGCAGATGCTCCTATCCAGAGCCACTTACTGTACAATGGAAGGTGCATTCAACTAAAGTAAGGGAGACAACAACCACCCATCAAGATCATTACTAGTACAATAGCTAGTATTAGAGAAGAAAACAGTTTAGTGTTATAGTGGTGGATGTTTGGTCTAATCCTTGGTAAGATACAATGTTTTGGGGAATCACTTTAGCTGATGAGATCAGTCCCTTGCACTTTACTTTTAACCAAATGTCGCCACCTATTGATGAGAGTCTGGTATCACAGTTCATTTTACAGCTGTTTTGACTTTTTTGCATTGGGGGAGTACTTCAATTAAGTTACTGTGCTGTGTTGAAATTAGTTGTTATTGTGTGTGTCAGGTGGTGGTGGACACCAGTCTGGAAAGTCCAGCCGGTCTGGCTATTGACTGGGTGACCAACAAACTTTACTGGACTGACGCAGGTAAGAAACCTTACCTGTACCTGTGTTCAAGATTTAAATGACTATAGGGTAGTGGTACAAACGGAAGTGGTATTGAGTCGTTTGTTGTATAAACAATAATTAATTGTGTGAGTGTGTGCGTGCTTGTGTGTGTGCGTGTGTGAGATCAGGTACAGATCGTATCGAGGTATCTAATGCAGACGGGAGCATGCGTACCGTTCTGATCTGGGAGAATCTTGACCGACCCAGGGACATCGTGGTTGACCCAATTGGAGGGTGAGTCAGAGGTCAAGGGTTAATAGCAGGCGTCAGATGTCCAATGACACCACTGACAATAGTTTACAGAGTAGCATGTAAACACACTTTTTTCCCCCCGAGCAGTCCAATAAGTAGGGAAAATACTACTGAAGGAAATATCAGGTAGAGTCCTCCCAAAAAGTTAGCGCTGCATGGATTTTGTTGTTTACCACAGACACCTAATCTGAACATGCAGTATACAGATTACTTTTGCATACCACAATCATGTACAGTTTACTGATGCATTATTTTCCCTGAGTACCATAGATACATGTACTGGACAGACTGGGGTGTGAGTCCTAAGATAGAGCAGGCAGGGATGGACGCATCCAGCCGTATCGTCATCATCTCTTCCAACCTGACGTGGCCTAACGGACTGGCAATTGACTACCAAACACAGCGCCTGTACTGGGCCGACGCCGGGATGAAGACCATCGAGTTTGGCAACTTTGAYGGCTCAGACAGACAGGTGAGGTGGTCTTGAAGGGATAGTCTTTAAAAGTTGTAGCTTATTTTCAACATATTTTTATTTGTTGGGTGGATATTTCATCAAGTGAGACTTTTTACTCTGTAAATCAGAATACTGGCTAATATTTTTATTCCCCGTCCCTCTCCCCTCCATTGGTGTCCAGGTGTTGATTGGCAGTCAGTTGCCCCACCCCTTTGGGCTGACTCTGCATGAGGAAAAGCTCTATTGGACAGACTGGCAGTCCAAGAGCATCCAGAGTGCCAACAAAATGACTGGCCTGGGACGACAAACACTCGCCGAGAACCTGGAGAACCTCATGGATATTCACATGTTCCACCGCTACCGCACCACCGGTGTGTGTGTGTGTGTGTGTGTGTGTGTGTGCCCTGTTGGCACTCTGAGTATTTTGTGACATGATACTAGACCCCCACCCCCAACACCAGGTCCAGTGTCCCTCCCTGTCACTAGTGGGATTAGGGGCCAGGTAAACTGATCCTATATATGGGGTTCAGAGGGCAAAAAGCACCTGGGGCTCATACCAGGCTGAAGCAGCACTGATAAGTAGGGATGTCAAACGTTCAGCCTGCTGCACAGACCCCATTGCCATGGAGGCTCTAGTCTAGAGCGTCCGGTTAAATTGTGTTTGAGATCATTTTTAAACTCTCAACTGTTAAATGAGTGAGACATATATGTCATTGTTGCAATAGTTTGTGAGTGKGCAACATATACTATCATCTTACGTTTTCATGTTGAATAATTATATATTGCGCTCTCTCCCCCCTCTGTCCCTCACTCTCTAGTGCGGACACCTTGTGCGGTGAATAATGGGGGCTGCAGTCACCTGTGTCTGTTGGCTCCACCCACAAAAGGCTCCAGCTGTACCTGTCCTACTGGCATCAACCTTCAGCTGGACGGAAAGACCTGCACACACGGTAGCATAGCAACAATATCATATTATTATACTACCAGCACCCATTGTACAACAACCCATGGTACATTGGATGTTTTGGTGCCTCTGGGGCAATTTAGACACCTGATTGAGGACCTTATTACTGATGAATTTGTTTATGTTTTATGACCTTGTTCGGTTTCTGTTGCATTTTGTATTTTCTGAAATTCAGGGCTCTTTAAAAGAGACCGTGGTCTCAGTATGACTACCTGGTAAAATAAAGGTTTAAAAAAAACAAAAAAAACAAGAGCAAAACAACACTATACCACATATCTCATCACCTTAACACAATTAACTACAGAGATATTGATAACAATGGTTGATTAATATTTAAAAAAGATTGTCTCATCTTGAATTAAAGGAGAGAAAAAAATACATAGTTTAGTATTTTGTTCATTAGTACGCTGTTGATATGGTCCCAACATGTGTGCATGTCAGCAGTAAAGTTTTCAAGATGGAGCACTTTCAGTAAAAATCTTACTGTGATAGTAATGTGTTTTGCATTATCGTCACACTCTTTTCTTTGTACTCTATCTTGAAAACGTTACTGCTGACATCCCTTTAATTACTTCCTTCACCGTCAAGGCCCAGCTGAGATACAGTATTTACAGCCCGTTGAGTCTTAAAGAATATCACTTACAAATGCCTCATAAGCTTAGTTCTACTGTATAACCTCATCATAATCCAAAATATAAGGTGGTTTTATTCCATAAAACCTGTACTCTCCATACTGACAGTGTTGTGTCCTGGTTGTAGGGATGAGTAGTTTCCTGATCTTTGCACGGCGGACTGATATCAGGATGGTCTCTCTGGACATCCCCTACTTTGCTGATGTGGTGCTGGCTGTCAACAGATCCATGAAAAACACCATCGCCATCGGAGTGGACCCTAAAGAGGGTGTGTATGTGTGTGCGTCTGTGCGTGTGTTTCAGGTTTTCTGTCATCTCAGTGTGGTATGAACACGAAAATGAGGAAGGTCTGCACTTAGGTTTTGCAGTAAAAATAAATAAAAATGTATTCAGTCTTTCAGACCAGACATTTCGCCCGAAAGGGCTTCATCATCAGTGTCCTTTGACAAAAAAGTGTCATTTTTTAATTGTGATCTGAATGTGCACCTGTGGTGGTCGGTGCCATTTAAGATAAGGGAGCAAGACATTTTTTCAATGAGCATGGCCTTATTTCTTTTACAGTGTATTGGATGACTGTCATTCATATTTCATTCATCCAGCTCAATTTAACATCGATAGGTTTGGGCTACTACATGATACAAAAATGCTAGCAATAGCCATCATGAGGTTGCTACAACGTATCCTACGAATGAAAGTTTACCACACATAGGTCGAGATAAATGTTTTAGTAATCAAGGTGACAGACAGTGAATGACGCATTCAATACTGCCTTGCACACTCTTCCCTACATCTAGCTGATCTAGGGTGTAATCATTTGTCTAGCAGTTGCAAACGAGAGTTTCTATTGGACAAATTCAGGTATGTTGATCCCCGTTTCGTTCTGTTTGCTTCTGTTTTAGAAACGTTTTTCAACAGAATCGGCAGAATAAATACACCCCTGATCACCCGCACACACAGTTCACTTTCATAGCAGCCACATACAAACAGCATGATCACTTTGCTCGTTGTATAATTATTTCTCTCATTTACGCTGTCTTCCTGTCTCCTTTTCCCTTCACTTGTGGACTTCATTGCACAACACATTAGCTGTCTGTGACCAGGCGACAAAACCTTTCCAAGCCAAACCTTCATACCATTAACGCTAATTGGTACACACAGTCTACATCGTTGTCAACATATTAGCTAATGTCATAGTCAACATAGCTAATAGAACTAACGCGTTAGTAAACCTGCTACAATCACGCAGTTTAGCAGTTACACTGGGCCCCGGTGGCAATACATTTATAAAACCAAAAGCTTATCTTGATTTGGAAGAGTTCCAGTGTTGGATAGCCATAGCCAGCAAGCTAACATAGCATCCCTCTCTGTTTGAGCCAGGTGTTTGAGTAGGCTAAACTAGCTAGCTGAATTCATTAGCTGAGAAAGTGAAAAAAAATACAACAAAATATAGCTAGCTCGCTCTCTCTTGCTTCTACTTCATTTATGAAGATTTTTTTTTCTTTCTCTAATACTTTGATTGGGTGGACAACATGTCACTTCGTGCTGTAAGAGCTCTGATAGGTTGATGGGCGTCCTCCGGAAGTTGTCATAATTACTGTGTAAGTCTATGGAAGGGGGTGAGAACCATGAGCCTTCTAGATTTTGAATTGACGTCAGTGTTCCCAGAGGAGGACGGAATCTACTGTAGCTGTCCTCCGGCTAAACCATGGCACTACCCCAGAGAGTACTGTTGAGGCTACTGTAGACCTTAATTTAAAACACACTGTTTTGCAATGATTATTAAAACTATTAATTATTAAAACTATTAATTAAAAACTATACTAACTATATTCATGTCACTGGTGACGTAAATATAGTTAGTATACTTTTTTATCTATAATGGATAACTTTTKAATGCTTCACTATTTCAATTTTGATGAACTTCAYTGAGGAGGATGATCCTTCCCTTCCTCCTCTGAGGAGCCTCCACTGATGTGGAGGCTAAACAGTGACTAACAGTTTGTCTTTGTAACCTTGATGTGTGTGTGTCTACTGCCCCCTGCAGGTAAAGTGTACTGGTCAGACAGCACACTGAAGAAGGTGAGTAGAGCTAACATCAATGGGACGGCTCATGAGGATATCATCGCTACAGGTGAGGGAAATAATCAATCAACTTAAAACATACAGTATCTGAATCATATTACAGATAGGCTAGTGTCTTTTTTGTCTATCTGCTGTATTACAGAGGAATATTCATCTATATTGTGAAACAAATGACCTGTAGCACTGAAATATTTCAACGTCTGTTCTTCTACATACCCTTCTCTCACTTCCTCTAATCCTATCCCTTCTCCCTAACTTTATCTCATTCACTCCTTTCTTCCACTCTTTCTTTTTTTCTTTCTTTTCTTCCTTCCTTCCTTCTTCCTCTCTTTTTCTCTCGCTCTCCAGGTCTGATGACCACTGATGGTCTGGCGGTGGATGCGGTGGGTCGAAAGATCTACTGGACTGACACCGGAACGAACCGAATCGAGGTGGCCAACCTGGACGGCTCCATGAGGAAGGTTCTGATCTGGCAGAACCTGGACAGCCCGCGAGCCATCGCCCTCTACCACGAGATGGGGTAAGGAGTTAGAGTTTGGCTAACAGGTTCACTGTGCACAGCAGTGTGTTTAGCTCAAAGTTCTGATTTTGCACTTGTTTTTATATTAAAATGTAATTTATACTATCAATGTACTGAAAAATCATATGCAGACTGTGAGAGAGTTAGTTCCTGTGTGTTTTAGGTATTTTTGTTTGTAGGTCAATACAAGTTGACCCGTCGTGAATTACACCCCAGGAATTTACTTTCTAAACAGCCTAGATTGGGAAATAGTTAGCCCTCCTTTGTCAGTCTTCTAACGACTTCCAGTGTGACATTCATTTCTCTCTCTCGCTCTCCTCCAGGTATATGTACTGGACAGACTGGGGGGAGCATGCTAAGCTGGAGCGGTCAKCGATGGACGGCTCGGACCGTTTGGTTCTGATCAGTAACAACCTAGGCTGGCCTAACGGACTGGCCATCGACAGTGCCGGCTCACAGCTACTGTGGGCCGACGCGCACACAGAGGTCAGTCGCCCTGTCCGAAAAGCTAAAGCTCAGGATTGGTTGACACAGAGGTCAACCAATCCTGAGAGCTACAGATTGTGCAGGCTTTTGTTCCACAGCTGGGTCATGTTTAAAGTAGGACACACCATAGCAAAAGCATTTTGCCACTGAAATGACAATTCTGTGTTCTTATTGGAGAAGAAGAATGGAGAATCTTCAATAAACCAGGACTAGGCTTATTCTGTGTCTGGAAACCGGCCTATTGAGTCAGTGAATTAACAAACTTTTTCCCTCCCGTAAGCGCATCGAGGCGGCAGACCTGAACGGGCTGAACCGCCGTACCCTGGTATCCCCGGTTCAGCACCCGTACGGTCTGACCGTACTAGGACCACACATCTACTGGACCGACTGGCAGAGCCGCAGCATCCAGCGGGCTGACAAATCCACCGGCGCCAACACCATCACCGTACGCAGCAACCTGCCCGGGCTCATGGACATACAGGCCGTGGATAGAGAGAAGCCACTGAGTGAGTGTATCAATGGCACACTGGCCTCGGAACAGCAGAGAGGAAGGTGTGGGTAGGGGTTCGCATTGGTCTAACCTCGTCCCCAGGCTATTGCGCATGTCGCATAAAAGCCTGGTACATCAACCATTCAAAGTTGGCCTTWRTGGWAGTGACCATATAATTATATGGGAGTGACCTTACTTGTGATCATTTCATTTTAGAAAATCACACACTGCAAAAAATCTGGGAAGGTTGTTTGGTTGKTGTGTGTTTGGAATTGCGTGGCACTTACACTTTTGCTGTCCTCCCTTTGTCCCCTGTATTTTCTATTTATTGTTAGTCTTCCCTCTCTCACTTCACTTACTTCCAATGGAATCAGTTGCCTGTATGTAATGGAAATGTAAATGAAACCCATAAATATCTGCTGCTACCCTGCTATTTGGTGTACTGCAACAAAAGTTGACTTGGTTTGCTTCTTCCTCTCTCTCTCTCTTATACAATCCCCCCCCCCTCCAGGTTTCATAAGTGTGTAGAAGGAACGGGCTGTAGCCACTGTGTCTGCCCCGCCCACGGTACTTCCTGTCCTGTCCCACCGGCACCTCCTCAAGAGGACCCAGGTCAGTGTGACGACTCCCCCGAGACCTACCTGCTCTTCTCCAACCGGTCAGCGTGCGACGTATCTCCCGGACACAATGACCACACGACGTGCATGTGCCCGTGCCTGAGCTGCACAACGTATCTCACTGGACTACGACAGCGTGGACGGGAAGCTGTACTAGCACGATGTCAGCCTTGATGTTATCAGGTATGCTAAAAAGACACGCTCACACACAATATACATCTGAGTGTACAAAATATTGGACACCTTCAATGTTGAGTTGCACCTCACTTTTGGCCTCAGACAGCCTCAATTCATTGAAGGCATGACTCTACAAGGTGTAAACAGCGTCTCACAGGATGCTGGCCTAATGCTTCCCACAGTTGTGTCAAGTTGGCTGGTAAGTGGCTCTCTCACTAAATTAGATTGTTACATCTCATCCCACGGATGCTCATTGGATTGACATCTGGTGACTGGGCAGACCACTGCAGTAATCTGAATCACTGTGATGTTTTGGAACCATTCCTGACAATCCTAACCGTTGTGGCATGGGGGAAATCTATTAGCAGATGGATACACATGCTGCCATGAAGGGATGTACGCTGATTGGTAACGAGTTCAAGGATCCTGTGGCATTCAAACGCTAGCTCACTTTTAGCAAGGACCCAATGTGTCCATGAAAACACACCCCACACCACCACCATCAGCTTGCAATGTTGAAACGCAGCATGATGGATGCAATATACTCATGGGGGTTTTTTCCACCAATACCCTAGTCTCCTAATCAGCGTGAATAACAGGAACCGGGATTCATCAGACCAGGCAATGTTTTTCAACTCTCCTAGTTGTTTTTGTCCTTAGCCCACTGCAACGCAGCAGTTTCTTTGTTTTTTGCTGAAATATGAACTCTGCAAGGTCATTGGCTGCCATACCAATTCGTGTAAGGTACAACGAGTTGTGCATTATTTGATGGGTTTTGGGGACCAATGTTGTACTGAACTGTCGTTTGACTAACTGTAATCCGTATGTTGCTCTGCACAATTAGTTTCTGCTCCTTTGTCCTCTTTCACCAATGACCTGTTTTCACCACCGGCCTGCTGTTGGCTGGATGTCCTATGGGTGGTGACCATTCTTGATACACACAAAACTGTTTGAGCGTGAAAAACCCAGCCGTGTTGCAGTTCTTGACACACTCAAACCGGTGCGCCTGGCACCTACTACATACCCCCGTTCAAATCTTGTTCTTGCCCAGTCACCGCTGATGGCACACATAGACAATCATGTCTCAATGTTTAAAAATCCTTCTGTCACCTTCATCTACACTGAGTTTGAGTGGATTTAACGTGACATCAATAAGGGATCATACTTTCAACTGGATTCACCTGGTCAGTCCTATGTTCATGTGAAAGGTTTCTTAATGTTTTTTTATACTCAGTGTATACACACACGTTCAATAAATTACACCCTTACTCACGACACACATGGCATGCATTCGCGCACACATGGAATTCATCCTTGTCAGCTGTCACTTTTCTTACTATTTGGCGTTAAACTCTTTGCAATTAATGTATTCGACAGTAGGATTTGAATTTAATAAATGATAATAATAATTGATTTGCTGATTGATTGATTCATTGTTTGACTTAACTTTCTCCTGTGCTGGGTCAGAGCGGGTCAACCTGGATGGTAACATGGGGATGGAGACAGTGATAAGGCCAGGGTCTGAAGACTACATATCTGATGTCTGGCTGTGGACTGGGTGACCAGGAATATGTACTGGACGGACCCGGTCCGCACACCAT